>NC_133511.1:128337500-128680000 GCF_049354715.1 Callithrix jacchus | reverse complement strand
GCCTCAGTTTCCCCCCTTGTGCCTAGATGGTAATATGTCTCCTAGCTCTAAAGGGAGTACTGAGACTCCAGTGAGGTAACAGATGGGAATCACACTTTCTATTTTTAAAAGCATCTTCTTTTCCAATGTGGTCAGATACAAGCTCCTCGAGGTCAGGATCTACATTTTTCTCCCCAGTGGGTCTCCCCTGTGCCTCGTTCAAGGTAGGTGCTGCAAAAGTGAATGTGGAACTGCAGACCATGAACCCTCATGAGCATAGATGCAACAATCTTCAATGAGCTATTTGCAAATCAAATCCAGCAATATTTTAAAAGGATAATATATCATGAACAAGTGGAATTTGTTGCAATCACAGGAATGCAAGGCTGGTTCAACATTTGGAAATCAAGCAATATATTTACTATAGCAACAGACCCAAAAAGAAAAACCATATAATCATCTGGATAGTTGCCATTAAAAAAACATAAAAACATCTGATAAAATTTAATCCACCCAAAATTTATCCATTCATGCTAACAGCTATTGGAAAATTAGTATTAGACAAGAACTTCTTCATCCTAGTAAAAGGCACCTATGAAAAACCTACAGCTAACATTATACTAGTCATGAAGCATGGAATGCTTTCCCCTTTAAACTGGAAATGAAGTGAGGACGTCCACTCTTATCATTTCTATTCAACAGAATATTAGAAGTCCTAGATAGTGCAGTAGGGCAAGAAATGGATATAAAAGTATACATACTGGAAAGGAAGACATAAAATGATCTTTGTTTGCAAGGAATATAATTATCTATGTAAAACATCGTAAAGAACAAATGAAAAATCTATTAGAACGTGTAAGTGAGTTGAAAAAGGTCTTAAGATAGAAGGTCAATGTGCAAAGATCATTGGAGATCAATTTCTGTGTACTGGCATGGAGCTGTAGAGCTGTATCAAGTTCATGAGTTGGCATGCTCAATATTTTTAAGATGTTCATTTGCCTCTTGCACTGATGAATAGGTTCGATGTGATCCCAATCAAAATTCCAGCGGGAATTTTTGGGTAGAAACTGAAAAGCTGATTCTAAAATTTATATGGAAAGACTAACTAGAATAGACAGAATAAATTTGAAAAAAAAAAAGAAAGAGTTGGAAGACTTAATACTGATTGATTTTAACACTTACCATAGAATGACAGTGCAGTATTGGTATTGGCAAGAGAACCCACATGTAGATGAATGGATCAGAGCAGAGTCCAAAAATGTGTGGTCGACGGAATGTTTGCAAATATACAAAAGGCAAATCAACAGAGAAAGAATAGTCTTTTCAACAAATGGTGTTGTAGCAATTGGTAATCTTATGCAAACAATCAAGTGAGCAAATAAACCTTGACCTATACCTTGTGCCCTAAAAATTATCTCAAAATGGATCATAGACCTAAATGTAAAACCTAAAACTAAATCTTCTAGAAAAATACACAGGAGAAAATCTCTGTGAACCTGGATTAGGCAACGGTCTCTTAGAACACCTAAAGTCATATAACCACAATCCATACCAGAGTAAAGTGATAAATTGGACTTCATGAAAATGAAAAACTCTTTTATGAAAGACACTGTTAAGAGAATGAAAAGACAAGCCACACACTGGGAGAAAAATCTTTGCAAAACGTGTATCTGATATCCAGGCTATAGGGAGGACTCTCAAAACTCAATAAGAAATTTAAAAATGGGCCAGAGATTTGGACAACCACTTCCCCAAAGAAGATATTCATGTGGCAAAAAAGCACACAAAACAACACTCAACACCATTAGTCATTGGAGAATTGCAGCTGATACCACAACGAGAGACCACTACACACCCACTAGAATGGCTGGAGTATAGTAAGTGCCACGTGTTGGTGAGGACGTGGAGCCTCAAAGACTGCCGGTGGGAATTCAAAATGGTACAGCCCTTGTGGGAGACAGTTCAGCAGTTTTTGGTAAAGGAGAACACACACTGACCACGGACCTCGCCATTCTGCTCCTGGGCATTTTAAGTTAAATGAAAATGTATATCAATAAAAAATGTGTGTAAATGTTTATGGTGGCTTAATTCACAACGAGCCAAACACCACCTTTCAATGTGAGTGGATAAAGAAAATGTGGCACATCCATTCAATGAAAAACTACTTAGCAATCAGACAAATCAACCACCGACACCCATAACAGCGTGGATGAATCTCAGACACATCCTGCTGAATGGAAGAAGCTGGACAAGTGTCCGCATTCCGTATGACTCATAAGACATTCTGGAAGAGCAGAAATGTAGGGATGGAAAACAGACCAGTTTTACCAGGAGCCGGAGGTGGTAGCGAGAGGAGGGTTGACCACAGAGAAACACCCAGACGGTTTTTAATGTTGGAAATTTCTGTCTCTTAATTGTGGTGGAGGTTACACAACTGTGTGCTTTTGTTAAAACACATACAGCTATTCACTAAGGAGAATTAACTTACAGAATATAACTGGGTTTGGGCCACCATCCCTGAAGACACAATCCCAAACACTGTAACTCAAAATGTTGGCATCCTGAAAGATCAAAAATTCCCAAAATATAATTCAGGAAAAAATAATTTTAAAAAATATTTAAAAAATATATATTTATATTTGCTTGGTGTTTTTTTTAATATTTAAAAAATATATATTTATGTTTTCTTGGTGGTTTTTTTTTTTTTTTGAGACTTGAGCCCACTCTTGTCACCCAAGCTGGAGTGCAGTGGCATGATCTTGGCTCACCACAACTTCTGGCTCCTAGGTTCAGGCGATTCTTGTGTCTCCCGAGTAGCTGAGATTACAGGTGTGCACCACCAGGCCCAGCTAAGTTGTAAATTTTTATTAAAGACGGGGTTTCACGATGTTGGCCAGGCTGGTCTTGAACTCCTGACCTCAAGTGATCCACTCACCCAAAGTGCTGGGATTACAGGTGTGAGCCACTGTGTCTGACCTATATTTACATTTTAAAAGGGAATTTATTTGAGGAACATAAAAACATGACAGAACTTTCATAGGCCACTTTGCACAATAAAATAGGCAATAGTAAGATGCATATTTTTGCAGATATAAACCATCAGATTTACTAACAACAATAAGTTTGAGCAGACAAACCATATTCATAAAGAAATATGTCAAAGCCCGGTGTGGTGGTTCACATCTGTAATCCCAGCACTTTGGGTGGACAAGGTGGACAGATTGCCCTGAGGTCAGGAGTTTGAGATCAGCCTGGCCAACACGGTGAAACCTTGTCTCTACTAAAAATACAAAAAAAATTAGCTGGGTGTCGTGGCACATACCTGTAGTCCCAGCTACTTGGGAAACTGAAGTGGGAGAATCCCTTGAGCCGAGAAGGCAGAGGTTGTTGTGAGCTGAGATTGTGCCACTGCACTCCAGCCTGGGGGAGAGTGAGACCCTGTTTCTTAATAAGAAATAAATATGTCAAAAAGGGAATGTATAAATGCATAGCACTACGGCTGGTAATGATGTATAGCTTTACACCTGCAGCCATCTGAAATACCATGACAGAAAACCTAAGTCTTGTGATAGGGTCTGTCAGAAACTGGGATGGGTCACTGCTGCATACGCAGTTCACCAAAAAGTTGCGATCTTTGGAAATTTTATCTTTCACAAGTGCAGACATAAAAAAAGTGACATCTCAGCCGGGTGCAAAGGCTCATGCCTGTAATCCCAGCACTTTGGGAGGCCAAGGCAGGTGGATCCCGAGGTCAAGAGATTGATACCATCCTGGCTAACATGGTGAAACCCTGTCTCTACTAAAAATATGAAAATTAGCCGGGCGTGGTTGTGCGTGCCTGGAGTCCCAGCTACTCGGGAGGCTGAGGAGGAGAATCGCTTGAACCTGGGAGGCAGAGGTTGCAGTGAGCCGAGTGGACAGGCTCTGTCCAGCCTGGCAACAGAGTGAGACTCCATTTCAAAAAACAAAAAAAGACATGTCTTCATTTATTGAGGAAGCCTGAATGTTTTTACACATATGCACAATGCTTACACACAAAGTCAACAATGTGATAATGCATGTTCATGGAGCCAAATTTGCAAAAAATGTATAAAATAAATTAGAACACTCTAACGGTCTGTATTAGTCTATTTTCACACTGCTGATAAAAACATACCTGAGACTGGGAAGAAAAAGAGGTTTAATTGGACTTACAGTTCCACATGGCTGGGGAGGCCTCAGAATCATGGTGGGAGGTGAAAGGCACTTCTTACATGGTGGTGGAAAGAGTAAAAATGAGGAGGAAGCAAGAGCAGAGACCCCTGATAAACCCAGCAGATCTCGTGAGAGTTGCTCACTACCATGAGAATAGCACAGGAAAGACCGGCCCCCATGATTCAATTACCTCCCCCTGGGTCCCTCCCACAACACGTGGGAATTCTGGGAGATAGAATTTAAGTTGAGATTTGGGTGGGGACAACACAAACCACATCACAGCCTTTACATAATCTATGCCTCCTTTACATAATTCATGCCTCCAGTGTTGGAAATGATGGGGACATACAGTACTGCATGGCAAACTGGCACTACGTGTGAAGGGGCAGAAACCGGACATGATTGAATAATTTAGTGGAAGAGACTTCTTACGTTTTTCACCTGCATTTTTCACTTCCGTGATCTTCGAAACACTTGCTGTACTTGGAGAGTGGCTGTGGTCTACAGATTGTGTCTCTGCTGTCCCTTTGCAAGTCTGGTTATTGATCAACAGTCACAGTTAACCACGTTCTGCTTTCCCATTGAAATCTTTTCTCTTCCACCGTTAAGTAGCCTCGGACACTCATCACGGCCTTTCCGCGAGGGAACACTTCCACAGCTCTGTTCCATGTTGTGAGAAACACAAAAGGAATCTTTGACTTCCCCAGTGCCAGACCTATATTAGGCTTCTCCAGCGGGACAGAACTGATAAGATATGTATTCAGACATAAGAGCGGGCATTTACCTGGGAAATGGGCTCACATGATTATGGTGGCTGGGAAGTCCCATGACAGGCAAGCTTGAGATCCCATGATGCCAGGGGCAAGGCTTAGTCCAAGTCCAAAGGCCTCAGAGATGCCAGTGGTCCAGTGGTCTCTATCTCTGAGTCCACAAAAGCCTCTCCTGATGGCTGCTCATGTATGTCCTGGAGCCCAAGAGGGCTGCCAATGTATTTCCTGGAGTCTAAAGGCTGGCAATCCTGGATTTCTCATGTCCAAGGCAGCAAAAGAAGAGTCTGTCCCAGGTCTCAGAGAAGGACTGATGTGCTTTCTGTGTCTGTGTTTACTTTTTCTATGCCCTGGTTGATTCGCTGGTGCCTGCCAACACTGAGGGCTGCTTTCCCCCGAGTCCACTCAGACTCATGTGTGCATGAGCGAGGTATTATCAACTCTAAAACAGGGCTGATAAGAATCACAGGTTGAAGACCCACTTGTTCAATGCCAGCACAAAAGGTTTGTAAGGGCAGGCGTTCATTCCTGCTACTCTCAAGTTTATGATTACGCAAGTGCATTTGGAATCTGTTTAGCTGAGAATGTTTCCATCTCCTCCAGAAACACCCTCACAGGTGCAACTCAACTTCTGTCTCACCAGACGTCTGGGTATTTCGTAGACAAGTTGACACCCGCAATTAAGTCCACAGGTCCACCTCTCGTCAGCCTGTCGTCCACATGCCTCTCCTTAGACTTAACTTCCAAATAAAGACCTAACAGGTTTGTAGTTCGGCCCCACACGGCGCAACTGTCCTGTGTACAGACAGACAGGCAGCAATCCTTTCCCCAGGACTCAGCTTTCCAGATCTCAGCATTCGGATTTTAATCCGACATGAGGGATTTTAGATTTAGGGATTTCAGCATTGCAGCTTATGGAGTTCAGGACTGTGTCTTTGGGGATTACGATCGACCCCTCAAAAAAGGCACATGACCAGAATGGTGAAGAAAGGATGCAGGCCCGAGGGCGGCCCATGCTCAAATCCTGTCTAATGCACAGACTGCATTTGCTGGCTTTCAAATCGTTGCCTATTACTCATACCTGATTAAAAAAAGCAGCAGGCACCGAGAGCTCTCTGGAGGTGGCCCTCTCTGGAGACACCTCGGTCCTGGCGTGCTGGGGTCTGGTCATCAAGGCTGTGCTGGGGCCACAGCCTGTCTGCAGGTGTGCTTTCTGGGTCATGGGGTGGGGAACCCAACGAGGTTGGCCATCTGTGGAGGGTAACAAAACAGCCCCAGGGCCAGCTTGAACCAGGAAGCCACGGATGCCCGGCAGGGGAGGACAGTCTGAGCGCCTCTACAGGCCAGGCCAGGAGCCGGATGGGCACGGCCACTTCAAAATCCCTGAAAGCAAATGTGGAACCTTGAGTGAGTGTATGGCCGGGAAATGACCACAGCTTTATCCTGAGCTGGGTGAGGGTGGGTCTGCCACTGCAGGGCTGAGGGGAACCTCTGTCTGCCCCTTGCCACAGGAGCTTGGCAGTGAGCGTGGGGTGGCCCTCTGAGACAGCAGCAGCTCCTGGCTTGGGGTCTGACCCATTTCCAGACACGAGTGCATGAAGACAAAGGCCATGGGTCAGGTCCTGCCCTGTCGCTGGTCTCCTGAGCTGTTTGTTGGGAGCTGGGTGTGCCCCGGCCAGTAATTGAGCTCAGCTACTCCACCTCGTACTCTGGTCAAAGATGAAGGGGGCACATGGTGGCCTGCAGGGCTGTGGGACAGTGCCGCAAGGCTCAGCTGTGGTGGGGCAGGGAGCAGTCACCCTCTGTCTTGGTCTTTTTTATGTTGCTATTACAGAATAACTTCGGATGGGTAATTTATACAGAAAAGAGGTTGGCTCATGGTTCTCGTGGCTGGAAGGTTCAAGATTGGGCAACTGTGTCTGCTGAGGGCCTCAGCGGCTTCCACTCATGGCCCAAAGTGGAAAGGGGCAGGATGGGCAAGGAGACCACATGGAAAGAGAGAAAGCCAGACTGCCAGACTTTTTTTTTTTTTTACTTTTAAATCATTATTTTTAGAGATAGAGTCTCACTCTGTTGCCCGGGCTGCCGTACAGTGGCACTATCGCAGCTCACTGCAGCTTGACCTCCGGGGCTCAAGCGGTCCTCCTGCCTCAGCCTCCTCAGTCACTGGGACCACAGGTGTGGCCACCATACCTGGCTAATTTTTTTTTTTTTTTTTAAGAATTGGGGTCTTTCTACGTTGCTTACACTGGTCTGGGACTCCTGGCCTCAAGTGATCCTCCCACCTCAGCCTCCTGAAGTCCTGGGATTGCAACTAGACTGTAACAGCTGCTCTCCAGGGAATGAATCATTTCATGAAGAACTCACTCTCTCCCTCGGGGGAGGGGGGTGTCAATCCATTCATGAGGGATCTGCCCCCATGACCCAGACCTTTCCACTAGGCCTCTCTTCCATCACTGCCACCCTGGGGTCCCCATTTCAAGATGAGTTTCGGTGGAGACAGACCACATCTGAACCACCTTCTCTGACCCTCTCCTGGTGCCAAGCTCTCTGGCCAGTGAGGAAAGGGACCCTCACTCTTGCGTTTGCCGAGGGTGGAGGCAAGGGTGGGCTGGGAGAGCAGCTTTAGTGAGGACAGAGGAGGAGAGGGGTGATGACGTCCTACCTCGGAAGCTCTGTGTCCCACTCTGGCTGCACCACGGCTGGGCCACGCTGGGCCTGTGGTGTCTGGTTCTTGCCTTGACCTTCTCAGGACGGGCGGTGGACTCGGAGAAGGCCTTGCCCAGGCTCCAGCAGTGCCCATCCCATCCTTCTTCCTTCCTCATGGACACCACGTCCTCTTCAAAGTCCATGCCCTCTGTGGGACAGAACTGTAACTCTACCTGCCAGCAGCTGACCATGGTTCTCTTCATTTCTAGTTGAGGACCTGTTTTGTGGGAACAATCTTAGCCCATTCAGAACCTGTAAGCATTGGGGAACTTCCCTAATTCTGGCTCCTTGCAACCCAAAGAAGGTCAAGGGAGTCCACTGGCTCTGATCTGGTAGGACTTTCCGAAGTGACGACGGCGTCCCACACGCTGCCTGGCCTGCTGTAGGAGGAACCAGCTGAACACGGCTCCTGAGCTCTTAAAATGGGCCTGGGTTTAACCAGGAACTGACTTTTAGTTGATGTTGTCACTTTAAGTAGTGCTGTGTGGCCACTGGCCACACTATGGACAAGGAGGACCTGGACTCTTAAAAGTGGTTTATCTGGTCAGGTATGGTGGCTCACGCCTGTAATCCCAGCACTGTGGGAGGCCGAGGCGGGTGAATCGCTTGAGGCCGGGAGTTTGAGACCAGGCTGGTCAACACGGTGAAACCCAGTCTGCTAAAAATACAAAAATTAGCTGGGGGTGGTGGCGCCTGCCTGTAATCCCGGCTACTCAGGAGGCCGAGGCAGGAGAATCACTTAAACCTGGGAGGCCAAGGGTGCAGTGAGCCGAGACCAAGCCACTGCACTCCAGCCTGAGTAACAGAGGGAGACTGTCTCAAAAAAAAAAAAAATCTCTCGGCCGGGCGCGGTGGCTCAAGCCTGTAATCCCAGCACTCTGGGAGGCCGAGGGGGTGGTTCACGAGATCAAGAGATCGAGACCATCCTGGTCAACATGGTGAAACCCTGTCTCTACTAAAAATACAAAGAATTAGCTGGGCATGATGTTGCGTGCCCGTAATCCCAATTACTCAGGAGGCTGAGGCAGGAGAATTGCCAGGAGGCGGAGGTTGCGGTGAGCCGAGATTGTGCCATTGCACTCCAGTCTGGGTAACAAGAGCGAAACTTCATCTCAAAAAAAAAAAAAAAGAAAGAAAAATCTCTCACAAAAGCTGGTAACAGAGTCAAAGTGTGAATGCATGGGAGGGGGGCTAGCAGGGTGCTGGGTGCTTTGTGCATTGCTGAGATGAAATGAGGAAAAACGTCCTGGGAGGTGGCATTTGGGCCAAGTGTGGTCACCTGAAGCAGCTGGCCTCTGTGCTCGGCTCTCAGCCCTAGGAGGAGAGGTCTGGCAGGGGTGGTCCTTGGCAAGGTTCTTGCAGGGGGCTGCAGGGCCCCTGAGCCTGGTTAGCCAGTTTCCTCTACCAGCTGCTGGACCTGTAGCAAAGGCTGCCACAGAAGCCGTCCCTCGAAGGCCTGCAACTTTCCCTGTGTGTATTTGTTTATTGTAGTCAGGGTCTCACTCTGTCACCCAGGCTGGAGTGCAGTGGCCGGATCATGGCTCACTGCAGCCTCAGCCTCCTGGGCTTAGGCAGTCCTCCCACCTCAGCCTCCCAAGTAGCTGAAATGATTTACAGGCATGCATCACCACACTCGGGGAGTTTTTTTATAGAGATGGGGTTTCACCATGTTGCCCAGGAGGGCCTCAACTCCTGAGGTCAGGTGATCCACTCACGGCCCCAAGGGGCCGGGATGGCCGGTGACACCGTGCCAGCCTCCTCTGTCATCTCCAGTCTCATTGCTAGTTTTTCTCGGCAGGGGGTAAGTCACTTGCTGTGTTGTCACTGAATAAGTGCTGGCCAGGCAGGGCCATTTGTCTTGGTGGGGGCGGGGAGGGCTTTGAAACTTCATTTAGATGCTAACGAACTCTGACGGGGTTGGGCGGTGGCTGCACAGCCTGGAAATCCCCCTGAGCCCAGTCCTGAGACCCAGCACACAAGCAGCCCAGCACTTTTCTTTCTCACGAGTCTCCCTTTCCGCCAGCTGCTGGCCGGTCCCAGGGATCTCACTGCCATCGGGAGCTGCTGAGTGGTCAAGTGCACGTGAGTGACGTGGCCTGGAAGGCAGGAAGGATGGCCCTACCCGGGCTGTCACGTGGCCTTCAGCACAGCCGATGCCTTTACTCCCTTACTGGCGAGGATGTGCAGCTGAGAGGGACCGTGACCTTCCCCGGGGCCTACAGCCCCAAATGGCGGGCGAGGCGCTCAATTCCAGGCGTGTCTGTGGGGTGCCCTCCCCGTGTGCAGGGGCCGCCAACCCTGTGTGAATGTGATCATCACGAAGGGGACTGGTGAGAAGGCTGAGAAGCCTGGGCGCTGGTGGCCATGAGCTCCTAAACTGTAAATACAAATAATGTCCAGAGGTGAGTCTCACTGAATTGTGATTGGGGCAGGGGGTGCACATGTGCGTGTGTGTGTGCATGTATGCATATGTGCGTGCGTGCATTTGTGTGTGCCTGTGTGTACGCGCGTGTGTGTGCCTGTGTTAGTGTGTGCACGTGTGTGCGTGTGTGTGCATGTATGCATATGTGCGTGCATGCATGTGTGTGCCTGTGTGTACGCGTGTGCGTGTGTGTGCCTGTGTTAGTGTGTGCACGTGTGTGCGTGTGTGTGCATGTATGCATATGTGCGTGCATGCATGTGTGTGCCTGTGTGTACGCGTGTGTGCGTGTGTGCCTGTGTTAGTGTGTGCGTGTGCACGTGTGTGTGTGCACGTGTGTGCGTGTGTGTGCCTGTGTTCGTGTGTGTGTGTGCCTGTGTTCGTGTGTGCGTGTGTGTGCCTGTGTTAGTGTGTGCGTGTGCACGTGTGTGCGTGTGTGTATGCCTGTGTTCGTGTGTGCATGTGCACATGTGTGCGTGTGCATGTGTGCGCACGCATACATGAAATGTTACTCTTTGGTCATATTAACAGGGTTACAGTGTGCATAGCGTAGAGGTGACAGTCCCAATGTGTTGTAATCTGATCAAATCACACCTGAGCTCTTCCGTCAGCAACGGGCACAAAGACACAGGTAAATAAGGATGAATGCGGAAGAGGCTGGCTGGTGACGGACCACTCCACTGGGTTTTGTGGGGGGATGTGAAGGAAATGGGCAGCTTGCTGCTCCATTTTGAGGGCTCCCTGGACAGAACTGGGCCTGGAGTGTTCTCTTGAGGATTCAGAGACTACGGCCAGGCTCAGTGGGAAAGATTGCATCGTCGGCTCTTGGAGTCTGTGTGGGTAAACTGAGGCACCGCTGGTCCACCTCCACTCAGGGAGACCATAGCTGGGTGGTGAGCCCGGCAGCGACTTCCGTATCCTTCCAAGACTAATCCAACTAGGAAGGTGTAGACGGCGAGGGTTGCAGTCCACTTTGTGCTGCTCTAACAGAGTATCTGAGACTGGGCAATTCATAGACTGCTCTTGCAGAGTATCTGAGACGGGGCAATTCATAGACTGCTCTTGCAGAGTATCTGAGACGGGGCAATTCATAGACTGCTCTTGCAGAGTATCTGAGACTGGGCAATTTATAGACACAAATTTATTTTCTTGCAGTTCTGGAGGCTGGTATGTCGAGATCAAGACTCCACGAGGTTTGGTGTCTGGTGAGGGCCCCCATCTCTGCTTCTTCCAAAACAGCGCCTTGTGGCTGTGACCTCTGTGGCACAGGAGTGCTGTGTCCTCATGGGGCAGAAAGGATGGGAGGGTGGAAGCGGGCCAAACTCCTCCCGCCGAGCCCTTGGCAGCGGCATCAACCTATTCACGGGGCAGACCCCGGGAGACAAACACCTCCCAAGAGGCCCTGACTCCCAGCACGGTCACCCTGGAGATTACGTTTCCAACACATTCAGTCCGCAGCTGGACGTTTCTCCTTTGAAGTTTTCTTGATTAGTGAAAATAAAATGGACTGAAAATGGATTCATGGATTTTAAAGCCATCAGATTAGGGTGTTTATAAGACGCCGCTGACCTGAAAGCAAACGGTAGCATTAAGTAGAGGGACTATTGCAGCTAAGTGCAACTTTCCGATTAGATGACGACTTTATGAAGTCACAGGCAAATGCCGCAGGTCACCTCCCCTGCCACATGCATGGCCACCAGTTGTGGCAGCTGTGGTAAAAAGATAGAGAGAGGGCATAGTGATATGGTTTGGATCTGTGTCCCCACACAAATCTTATGCAGAATCGTACTTCCCAGTGCCGGAGATGAGTCCTGGGGGGAGGCAACTGGATCCTGGGGGTGGATTCCCTGCCTTGGCACCGTTTCTGTGATGGCGAGTTCTCCCCAGATCTGGTTGTTTAAAAGTGTGCAGTATCTCCCACCCCCACTTGCTGTTTTTTTGGCCACGTGCGGCGCTGGCTGCCCCTTTGCCTTCCGCCACAATTGTAAGTTTCCTGAGGCCTCCCCAGAAGCCGAGCAGACGCCAGCACTGTGCTTCCTGTACAGGCGGCAGAACTATTAGCCAATTCAACCCCTTTTCTTTATAAATTACCCAGTCTCAGGCATCTCTTTATAGCAACTCGAGAATGGCCTAATACATGTAGCTCCAGAGGACAGCCCAGACAAGAAGGGAAGGTTCCGGAAGGGTCCTCAGCCAGAGTGGCTCTGACAGAGGAAGGGAACAGGCCTCATAAATGGGGGAGCTACTTGGGAATTGGTGGCTTCTGCAATGAAGCTGAGGGATGTGGATGTGGGAGCTATGCATGAGGGCACAATGGCTGGAAAGCCAAGATATTCAGGGAGAAAGTGTAAAACAGTGGACAGGCTCAGCCACCAGCCGGTGTGTTTCTGGCATCCTCCACAGCAATGCACCTGTTCCTTCTCTGCTGCTTGCAAGCCTACCCCTCGTTCAGCTCTGGGTTCTGCCCTCACCCCCCTCCTGGAAGCCCTCCCAGATCTTCCTCCTAGTTCAGCTCACCTCCTTGAAGCCCTGGGGTGTGACTGTGGCCGTAAGCCCTGGGTAGACACACCCTAGTCTAGGTTTGTCTGCCAGGGTCTGAAGAATGTGGGGTTACTTAGCAGGACTCTGTGTCCAGCTGAGGCCATAGGACTCGGGCAAGGAGTGATATGTGTCAGAAGGGAGTCTGATGTCCTTGTCTTTGGGACTTGTTACCCTCCTTCTCTCCCAGCTGGGGTGCTTGTGCTTGGCGGCATATTCGCGTGTGGTGTGTAAACAGGAATGTGTTCCCTGTAGCTGGGGCTGGCTGGGGTAATCACCCATGCAGGAGGGAGCATGCGGTAGAGACTTGTGAGTTTCAGGTGGCCGTGTCCTTTCCTGAGAGCGTGTCCCTTCTCCTCCCAGCCCCTGCCTCTGGCTGGTCTCTTGCCTCCCCCAGGGACCCAGCTCAGGCCTATGGCTTGGCAGCCAGAGCTGAAGCAAGTAGGTGTGCACAGGTCTGCCCTGGCAGAGAAGATGGCACAATGGGCCTCGGTGGGGTGACCCAACTGCCTCCCAGACAGCCCCTCTTGGGGCCGCTGCTGCCCCCTCCGCCCTCCAAGCCAGGTCATTTGGGCTCTAGTGCTTCAGAGAGCATCACCTTCTTTCCATAGAGCTCCTCGCCTCAGTAGTCCCTGCCCGCGGACAACGCCAGCTGCCGGCCCCCAGGATGCACCAGGATAGGGACTCCTCCCAGCGCTGGGATTCCGACTTTATTGGTGGTGGCACTTTCAAGGTCCAGACCTCAGGGGACCAGCTCCCCAGTGCTGTGGACGTATAGTCAGGGTGAGAACTTAGGAGTGGGTTCCCTTGGGGTTGCCAGAAACCCTCGAACTGGACAGGGAGGCTATGTTGAGCTAAGCTCCTGACATTCAGGGGAGACAGGGGTCAAAGGGAAGATCCCACTAACTTCTGAAGGGCTGTGCAATAGAAGGAGCTGGGGTGGGGGCGGCTCAGCCCCTCCAGGGCCACAGTCGGCTGGAATTGGTCACTGTCCTTTCTCAGAAGCAGAAAGTCCAGGGGATGTGGTCACACCGGCTCCCTAGCCCGTGGTGCACACACAGACGCCCCTCTATGGTATGAATAGGCCACTTGGCACAAAATGCTGTGAGTGTGCACCCACTGGGGCTTCAGCTCCAGGCATGAGGGGGGTTTGGAGGGCAGAGGCAGCATGAGAGGACCCGCCCGTGTCTGCAACCCCAGGAAGTCACTGCCCTGGAACCTCAGGGAGTCCCCCTTCCCTTGGCTGTAATGATTTTTGGCTTGGAGCTCTACCTGGGAACCTAGATGCAACCTGCATCCCAGAGGAGGAAGTGGCTGGAGAGGATGTTGGGATGAGATGGGAGGCCCGGCCTGAGGGGCCAGTGGTGGTCTGTGAGCACAGTCCCTGCTTCTCCCTTCTCCAGGGACATGTCCCCCAACTCTGCAGGGGCAGAACCCCTGGTTGCAGGGCCAGGCAGCCAGAGGGGGGGGCACTCCCAGGCCTGTGGCCACCTCCACCTTTTCCCACTTGGCCTATTTGCTCTTTCCAGCTCTTTCTAGCATTTTCTGGCCAGAGTAGAACTTTAGAAGTCCTTGATGGATGAAATCCTTCCTGACTGAGAAGGAGGAACATTACCCTTGTTCCCCACCAAGGTTGGGCCTCCACCTTCCTGGCCAGAAGGAGGTGCAGCAGGAAGGTGACCCTCCCACAGGGGCGCGTCCACCCCAGCCCAGGTTCATGTGTCTGTGGAAGGGACTGGCTTCTCTGCCTCACCTCCCCCACCCTCCTGTACCCCTCTGTCTCCTTCCCTCCTTCCAGGTTGGCTCTGGGACCAGGCCCCTTCTGAGACAGGGATGTGGGGGATGCTGAGGACAGAGGGTGTCTCAGGAACTGGAACATTCTGCCTCTGCAGGCCTGCAGTACCTGGTCCCATGGTGTGGGCAGGGAGGGTGACATTCCTTCTCCTCTGGGGCCGGCTGTGCTCCGGATGCCTCTTAGGCTCTCTTGCAGGTTGTCCTTCTGCATGGAGACCCCCTATAATCCGGGAAGATGCCCACTGCTCTGCCTTTTCCTCTGCTGTGAGGTGCTTCCTAATTCTCACTAGGGTGTGAGTGATTGCTACTCGGTTATCTTTAGTCTTTGAGACGTTTTTGGATTCTTACTGAGAAACAAAACCTTCAGTCCTTTGACCCAAATAAAGTGCATGGTGACCGTCTCCTCCCCTGAAGAACAGCTGCTGAGGGCTGGGAAGGAGAAGGAGAGGGACGCCCCACTGGGGGTCTCTCGAAATCAGCCTAGCAGACAGACACCAGCAGACTGTTTAACCTTCCTGGGCCTCAGCCTTCCCATCTGTAAACCGAAATCATCCAAGCACCTTCTTGGCAAGGTTTTGTGGGTCTGACTGAAGGGCGGCCAGGCACGTCGGGGTCCTGAGCCCAGCAGGCATTGGCACTCCGTTCATGCTCCACTCACCCCTGTGGTGGGGACGGTGCGCACCAGCGCTGGGAAGGGCCCTGGACCTTCACAGCAGACGCCCTCGTGACAGTCTGGCCTCAGAGTCGCCCCCAGCCCAGGCCCACAGCATCACTCACTGAGGACAGGGTGATCTTTGGGCTCCTGTGCAGCTCACGTCTGGCTTCTCCCACCGGCTCTTCCCAGCAGCGGCCTTTGCCAAACCCTCCCACACTGACCCCTGCTGGGGAGAGAGGAAGCTGCTCTGGGAAAAAACGGGGAAGTAGGAAAAGCTCATCACACATCACATATCACAAGAGCAGGCTGCCGGGCACCAGCGAGGCCTAAGCCTGGCCAGCTGGGAGACTTCTCCCACAGCCCCAGCCTTCTGCGACCGTGATCAGCTGCCAGAAGTCTCTCTGTCACTGCACAGAGCTGGGTACAACACAGAAGCCACCTCCTGGAGCACCTGTTGCTCAGCTCACCTGCAGGGAGCACTGGCTTGGGGACACTTCTGCCCTGGGCTCTGGACCTGCCCCAGGCCCCCGCTGGCGTGGGGAGCAGAGCAGGCAGGTGGCAGGTCTCTGTTGCAGACCTTCGTTCCTCCCTAGCCAGTGGGAAGGGCTTGGGGTCCGCCTCGGTGGCCTTGGGGCCAACCTTGAGCAGTCAGAGGCAGCCTGGTGCTCAAAGCCCTCCCTTGGTGCAGCTCCCCTGCCTCTTACCTCTGGCTGGGGCCCCGTGGGCTGTCCCCGAGGCTAGGAACAAATTCTGCTTCACAATCTCAG
Organism: Callithrix jacchus; assembly: GCF_049354715.1. NCBI lineage: Eukaryota > Metazoa > Chordata > Mammalia > Primates > Cebidae > Callithrix > Callithrix jacchus. The sequence goes on along the minus strand of NC_133511.1, from coordinate 128,664,178 downwards.
TAGGACTGGCCTTGCCAACACCTTGACCTCAGACTTCTGGCTTCTGGGCCTGTGAGACAATAAACTCCCGTGGCCCAGCTCACCCAGGCTATGGACTTGGTGAGGACCAGCCCAAGGCACTAGTGCACAGCCTGGCTGTACGGACTGATTGAAGGCAGAGGCACCAAGGTGATGATGAGGATCTCAGGACTTGTGAGCGGGGGCAGGGAGAGAGGGCAGGCAGGCTTGGGTCACGGCCGTGGGTCACTGATGTAACTCTGGCTTTTGCCCACAGGCTGCACAGGAGAAAGTGGGAGGGGCCTCGCATGCAGGAGAGAAAGGGGCTCTGTGGCCCTGTGTGGGGACCCCTCGCCTACTGTCTGGAGGGGCCCAAGCCCGCCCCACCACCTCTGTGGTGAAGGCACAGGTGGGTGAGCTTGCATGTGAGCAGCTGGACAGGTCCCCTCTGTGCCAGGAGGCCGGCATGACAGTGCTTCTCCTTCACAGCCCTGACAAGGACGGCTCACATGAGGCCTGTGACGATGGTAGGCTGCAGGATGCAGTGATGGGGGCATGTCCCTGGGCCCGGAGGTGGGGGGAGGAGAGGGCTCCAAGGTCTGCAGAGCTGTGGCTCCCACTGTCCCTGGGTCGGGGGGACCGTCAGAGCTCTGGCCCAGGACGGGCTGACCTGAGTGGACCTGGCCTTGTGGGATGGCTTTCCTCTGCCTGGGTGGGGTCCTGGGAGCCCCATCTTCTCTCCAGGTGGGCTAGTGGGCAGCAGTCCCGTGGTCAGTCAGTGTCAGGTGTGACTTTGGGGCTGCCTGGGACCAGGCATCATGTGCTCCTAGAACCCTGCCTGGCGGTGAGCAAAGCAGAGACCGTCCCACCTGCCGGGGCTGCCACAGGCAGCTCAGGAGCAAGGCCAAGCCGGCCTGGGGACCGCACTCAGCAGCCCCTCCCTGCTGGCTCCCGGCGGCCATGGCAGCTTTGCTCACCGCCCTGAGTGGCACAGGGAGGCTCCAGTGCAGCCAGTCCCTAGATGGCAGGGCAGGGCCCCCACAGACCCAGAGGTGGAGTTGAGAAGATGCTCAGCCTGGGAGGCCCTAGGAAGGGGAGGAGGTGCCAGGACATGAGCTGGGGGTATGGGCTCTGAAGTGGGCAGATCTGCACTCTGGGGAGATGGGCATTCACATGACAGGGATGAACCATAGGCCAGCCAAGGACAGTCATCCTGAAATGCAGGCTCCTGACGCAGCCGCCAGCCAAGACGAGACGCTTGCCAGCTGGAAAGGAAGGCCCAGGAGGGCCCAGGTTGCGTCCCAAGTCCCAGGGTCACCCTGAGGCAGGTCGGCCAAGGTGGGTGTGGTCTTGTCTGACCCACAGAGCGTCTGTCGGGCACCATGAGGCAGCCAGGGTCTGGCTGGAGGCGGTGCAATGTCAAGGGGGAGGAACCCCCAGGGCTGAGGGAGGGGCATGATTGTGAGTACCCCATTGGGCTGTCCAGGCTCAGGGATCCCTGGGGGGGCCTGTGGGGGCCCCTTGGGTAAGGGAGGCAGGAGCCCAGGCTAGATGTGTGGTTTGGGGCTGCTCAGCTCTCCTCGAAATCCTCCCCCCTAAGCCCTGCTCCTCCCTGGCAGGCACCAGCCCAGCTGTACCCCTGAAAGTCCCCCCATAGTCTCCACCTTTCCCTGGCTCTTACCAGCTCCCAGACCCACCCCTGCCCATCAGCATGGCTTCCAGTTAGAAGAGCCTGGACTTGACCTCAGCAGCCCTGGCTTCCACTAAAGGCAATTCCAGCTCTGCAGGTCCCTCGCAAGAGTGGCCCACTGAGGCAGGGCAGCATCTGGGGACGCCTGGGAGAAGCTGGCAGGGGGTACCCAGGGAAGCCTTCCTGCCTTCTGCCCTCTGCCTTCTCCCTCGGAGCACCAGGCTGTCTCACTTCCCTGCAGTTTGCCCTCCCCTTCCTGGGACGAAGGAGAAGCGCTAGAGGCAGGGCATGCGCTGGACCCATTGCTATTCCTCTCCTCACCTCCTCCCCTCCCTGCAGGGTGGGAGCCCCAGGCAAAGGCGATGTTGAGGAACAAAGGTCCCCGAGGGATTGTGTCCAGGGGTTCAGCCTCCTGGGACCAGCAGACAGCATGTCAGGGGAGGGTCCAGCCCAGGGGTCCTCTGGGGAGATGGGGAGGTGAGCAGAACTGGTGTCCCCTTTCTGTATGGGCAGGGAAGCTTCTTAGGGGAGGTCTGGGTGCCTCCTCTGATGGCCTCTGGGGTGCCCTGCCATGGTGGCTGGGTCCCCTGACTCCTAGCTGCTGGGATTTGAGGCTCAGACCCAGGACTGACACTGCAGAGCACAGCGGGTCCCACCCCCTGGGGACAGCGGCTCCTGGGGCAGAGCCTAGAGCAGACATGCCCTTAACAGATGCCGGGACATTGCTCCATAACACTATGGAGCACATTGCTGGGGTGGTGGCCCTGGAGCCCCAAGGCTTTTCACTACCCAACCTCCTATACCTTGGGCCTACAAGAATTTTAAGAACTATCAAAATGTCTGAGACTTAAAGTTGCTGGCTCCCGTGATGAGCAGAAAATGCAACATTGAAATTCATTATCCAGGAGCATCAGCCACCCACACAAAGCATCAGATTGTGTGCCAGGCACCACACACAAGGCAGCTCATTTCGTTCTCAGAGAGACAGCGAGGTGACATTATTAATATCATTTCTCACTTCACAGACGGGAAACCTGAGGCAGAGAAAGACCACAGGCGCTTGCTCAGGGACAGACGGCTGGGAGGCACCCGGGCTGGGATTTGAACTCAGGCCCTGTGAGCACAATCTTCACCCTGCTGTGCCTCACCGAAAGCCCCTGTTCAGTTAGTAGAGTCTGACTTGGCTCTTGTGTTCCGCTGGGTGGGGGGAGCCTCCTGGCGGTGCAGAGGATGGCAGGGAGGTTGCTGCCGCTCTCCACTATAGACTCCCAGAGCCTGAGAAACGGGGGTCCTGGTGGCCACCTCATCTAATCCACTGAGTTTAACCATTTTCTCATGGCAGCAGCTGGGTCCTGGGTTGCAGGTCCCACATCACATGAACTGACCAGCAGTCCCCGCTGCAACGCACAGCTGACCAGCGGTCCCAGTTGACTTTAAGTCACTAGCCTGAAAAGCACCCTGCTCGAAGCCTTGGGCACCACCTGTTCCTCTCCTCACAGCCTCACAGTTCTACAGCGGAGCCTTTTCTCCCTGTCTACAGAGAGGCTCAATGCCCCGCCCGAGGCTGCACCGCTGGGACTCACACCCAGGTGCTGGGCCCCCCCAGGGTGCCCTCTGCCTTGAAGCAAGTTGGTCAGAGAAGCACCAGCCCTGGTGGTGGACTGCCTGGCAGAGGCACCAGCCACTCTGCTGGGACCCTATGAGGCCTCCTCTAGGGAGTGCACCTGCGGACCACGCTTCTGTAAGCACTGGAGTACGGTGGCCTCCCTCAGGTGTTGGGACCCTCCGCTGGCTCCTGGGACTTGCAGCTGAGCGGATGCAGCATGGCACGTGAGAGCAGAGTGGCTTCTGCGTGGAGGCCAGAAACCCAGCAGATTAAGCCTGTGGGGCATGTGGTGCAGACTCCGGCAGACAGTGTGCAGTGCTTGCCATCGGCGTCCCTCCTGGCCTCTGGCCATCGTGAGGCCAAGCCTCTGACCTCTCCCAGTGCCGTGAGCATGAGGCCCTGAGAAGCCACCATCACACCCAAGGTCCTGTTTGTCACGACTACCTAGCGTGCTGGAATCCACATTTGACACAAGAAGATGTGGCCTCTCTGGACCTGGAGGCTGAGCTGGCGGGAGGGAGGGAGGTAGGGTTCCCACCTGCACCCACCCCTTCCCTGGGGATTTGCTGGTGGGACAGACAGGGACAGGTGGGGGTCCAGCATCACCGCTCCTCATGCGCCCCTCAGCAAAATGTTTAGAGCCATGGGGAGCTGGCCATTTTTTCTCAGAAGACTTTAGGCCAAAGGACAAAAAGGTGACACTGCCCCACCCCCATGACACCAGGGACACTGGACCTCAGGCCAAGGGTCAGCACCCCCATGATCTCAGGCCTGAGGCTGGCTTCCCTCGAGGGGTGTGGTCCTACCAGGGTGTCCTGGACAGCTCAGCTCTCTCCAAAGGCCCCTGGAGGGGGGCGGGCTCTGCTGGCCCCACACTCTGCTCCCAGGACTCCCTGTCTGTTCCCAAGGGTCTGGCTGAGTCCCCCGCCAGCTCGGGGTGTGTAGGGGACCCCTCCCTCTCAGCGTAGATTTCGTTCTGACAATGCAATACTAAGTCAGAAATTTAGAAATAGCCCCTTTCATGTCTGTTTCGTAAAAAATTTCGAGGAAAGAATTCAAAAGCCAAAGGCACAGGCGGCAAACGGATGCTTCAGAAGCGACGGTACAGGGCACAGGGCTGCTTCTGGGTCCTAATCTCCCGTGTCCCACCCCTGGAGGAGGAGGGGGGCTGGGCAGTCCCCTCACCATCTCAGTGGCGGTGCTGCCCAGGAGGGAGCAGGGCACCGGCATGTGGGTGCAATGCAGGATCCCAGCCCTGGGGGCACCTCCGATGCTGCCCTGCCTGCCCACCGGCTCCTACCAAGCTGGATACTGTTGGGGGTCAGTGAGGAGCAAGGTGTCCAGGCCGAGCTAGTGCCCCACTAGCGAAGGTGCCAGCCCCCAGGAACTTTGAAGAAGTCAGCAGAAAACTGGCTGACACTGGGTTGAGGGATGGTCTGCACTCCGGGACAGAGGCTGCTCCAGCCCCCTCCCCACCACGCAATTCCAGACCCTTGAATGCTTCCTCGGCAGTGTCCCCTCTGACACCACCAGCCCGGTGGAGAAAGGAAGCCCTGTCCCCAGGTGGCGTGTGGCTCCCAGGCGACGGGCTGGGGGCTCCCCAGGGGTGGCACTCACCGTGCAGCAGGGCATGGGGGCGAGGCTGCGGTCCCTCCTCCGGCCAGTCCTGTGCCTGCTCTGCTCTGCTCTGCCGCTTGCCCGGTGGGCTGTGCCGGAGGCACGACCACTCCCTCCTAGGCTGACCGGCTGCTCCAGAAGGAGTATCCAGGACTCCCTGTGCACGGGTGGGCATTTCAGGACAGCGAGCCAGGCTGTGTGTGTGTGGGTCACTGCAGGTGACAGTGGCTCTCAGGGCATGCCCAGGAGACGCGCATGGGAGCTTCACCCACAGCCACCCCTGCGTGCGCTTGCCTGGGGTGCCAGCTGTCCCTCCCGCAGGACCTGCTGCTGCAGCCGCCTTCTGGGCACTGGGCGGACCTGGCTGCAGCCGCTGCGGTCCCGGAGCTTTACAGGCTGCTGTTACCTAACACCTCGGAACTGCTCTGTCTCCGCGGCGGGCTCACTTAGGGATTGCGGTGGGAAGCAAATGCTGCATTGAGAAACGCCAGGAAGACCCCCATGGCGCCTCAGGACCTCCCATGGCCTCTCACCTCAAGGGGAGGTGCAGCAGAGCAGAGACGGTGGGCGACAGCCTGGGGCCACACAGCAAGCTAGCTGCCCACCCACCCCCCATTTCAGACTGACTTTCTGTATTCTAGCATTATTCCCCATTGCCTGGGCACCCGGCTCCCTCCCTGCCCAGCCCAACTCTGCCCCACGCCCCCTATGTTCACCGTCCCCAGGGAATGCTTGTAGCTCCAGGATGTCTCTTCTGGGAGGAGGAGCATGGAGGCTGGGCCCAGGGAGCTGCTGGCACCCAGGCACCCAACACACAGGTGATCGGAGGCTGCCTGCAGGCGGGGGTGCCTATGGACAGGCCATCTCACAGTCCCTCCCTTGCACTGGGAATATGTTGACTAAGCCATCCCTGGCCTCTGCTGTGGGCATCTCTGCCTCCTGTGTGCCAGTGTGAGGGAGGACCGGCCTCTCCTTAGCACAGCTGGACCTCCTGTGCTAAGCATGACCACTTCAGCGTGTTGTGGCCACAGCCGCAGGAGCCAGGGCTGGAGGGGGCTCCAAGAGGCAGCCCTGGCTTCTGTGAGCGGTGCCCAGCCGGCCCCCACCCCCTCTGCCAGGCACCATCCTGTGAACACAGTGCTCAGACCACGCCTGCACCCATCAAGGAGGGAGCAGAAGGCCTGGGAGGCCACGGCCTGGGCTTTGCCATCTGCTGGCAAGGGGATCAGGGGAGGTGATTTCTGTAAGGAAGTATGGCCCGGTTCGTGGCGTGTAATCAGGCTCACCAAGCGCAGGTGGTGACACGCTCTCATTCGATCTCACCAGAGCACGGCCTGCCATTCACCCAGTTCCCCATTTGACAGATGTGGACACCGAGTCTGCGTGAGGCCCACTGACTGGTCCTGGGTCACTGAGGGAGGGTGGCTCAGGGGATGGCGAGCTTCATGCCCCCCATGCACCTGAGCTGGGACAGCTAAGGCAGAAGGAGGCTTCTTTGTGGGGCTGGCTGTAGGGAGGAGGTAGAGTGAAGCAAGGGGCTTGTCCCTGTGACATTATCTGTCCTTTCCATTTTCATCTTGTCCATTTCAGGGAATCCTGATATTCTAGAACATTCTGCACTAACTGGCCAGAGCCAGGGGCTCACCGCCCCAGCCATGGAGAGTGCCTCCAAGGTCCCTGCATGGCAGCTCCCCCGTCTGGACCCAGCAGAGAACCCAACAGGACAGACGTCCTGTGAACTCATAGAAGCCAGAGGGGCCTGCTGGAAGCTTCCAGATGCCACCAACTTCACCAAGCAGAATGTGGGTCATTGCCAGCGTCCTGCCCACCGATAAGGAAACAAGGTGGTTGACGGCCACCACCCAGGAGCAACAAGGGGTGGGAGTGCCGTCTGGCAGGTCTGAGGGACAGGGGCTTGGCCCACCGCACACACAGCGCAGCGGCCCATCCTGCGTCTTTTCACACCCACGGCAGCCATGGGAGCTCACTGACAGGTGCTGGGGCCGGAGCTGACGCAGCGTGGCTTTCTCCAAGGCTCACTGGCCCCGAGTTCCAGAGCTGGGAGTTGTTGCAATGGACTTCGGCCACAGCATCCTCCATGATTCGATGGACACTGCGGATGCCTTTAGGGTATCGGGGAATAGGGAAAACCTGCGTCTCGTAAACGGGAACACGAGGAAGTTCACTGTGATTTTGGTCTCCTTTTACTGAGCGAGCAGACATTTTATTCTCTCAGCCTCAGAGAGCCACAGGCTTTGTCAGTGGCCCTTAGGCTGCGCGAGGCTTGGAAAATTTTCACTTTCCAGGGAATTTCTGAGTCTGAGCCAAGAGCAAATATTCAGTCTATTCTTCAGGCACCCTGTCCCCTCTCTTTCTCCCTTCCCTCCTTTCTCCTCCTTGGCTTCCCTGCTCTCCTCCCTTCCTTCCTCTCTGCCCCTCCCTTTCTCTGCAATTCTCTCCTCTCCTCCCTCCCCCTCCTTCCCTATCCCTCCTCCCCCGCTTCCCTTTCCACTTCCCTGCTCCATCCCCTGCCTCCTCTGGTTTCCCTCTCATCCCCTACCCTCTCCCTCCCCTACTTCTGTTGGGTGGTGGCTGAGCCTTGGTAGGCCTGTGCCCAGTCCTGGGAGCCCCAAGGTAGAAACGTGGACCCTGACTCCAAGTGCACCTGAACTTGGAAACAAAGTGAGTGCACCTGCCAGGGAGGCTGGGGTCAGGGCAGGATGTAAAAACTGAGAGGGTCAAAGCTGGGGAATTTGGAGGCCTGAGCAGTGGAAGAGGCTGCTTGGGTGTCATAAGCGAGCGCCGAGGTGCTTGGAGGTGGTGTAGAGCTGGCTATGGGCCGAGGAGTGGAGTGCGGAGGAGGTATGGGTGGCATGTTTTCTCCCTCATCCCTTCTTCATTGGCAGAGAGTTGGTAATACTTTGAGGACGATGTAGAGAAGGAGGAGGAGTGACAATGGTGACTGTGATGGTGATGGTGGTGATGGTGGTGGTGATAATAACGGTGATGCTGGTGGTGATGATGGTGGTGATGGTGGTGGTGGTGATGATGGTGATGGTCGTGGTGATGATGATGGTGATGGTGGTGATGGTGGTGGTGATAAAAACGGTGATGCTGGTGGTGATGGTGGTGGTGATAATGGTAATGGTGATGGTGGTGATGGTGGTGATGGTGATGGTGATGATGATAGTGATGGTGGTGGTGATGATGATGGTGATGGTGGTGGTGATAATGGTAATGATGGTGATGGTGGTGGTGATAATGGTGGTGATGGTGATGGTAATAGTGATGATGGTGATGGTGAGGGTGATGATGGTGATGATGACAGTGATGGTGTTGATGGTGGTGAGGATGATGATGGTGATGGTGGTGACAGTGGTGGTGCTGATGATGGTTATGATGACAGTGGTTATGGCAAGGGTGATAATGGTGGTGATGGTGCTGATGGTGGTGAGGTGATGGTGGTGGTGCTGATGATGGTGGTGATGATGATGGTTATGATGGTGGTGATAATGGTGGTGATGGTGCTGATGGTGGTGAGGTGATGGTGGTGAGGATGATAGTGATGGTGATGGTGCTGATGGTGGTGAGGATATGATGATGGTGATGGTGGTGATGGTGAGGGTGATAATGATGGTGATGGTGCTGACGGTGGTGAGAATGATGATGGTGAGGGTGATAGTGATGGTGGTGGTGCTGATGATGGTGGTGATGATGGTAATGGTGGTGGTTATGATGGTGATGGTGGTGATGTTGGTGATGTTGGTGATAGTGGTAGTGATGATGATGATTATGATGATGGTGATGATGGTGAGGGTGATAGTGATGGTGATGGTGATGGTGGTGGTGATGATGGTGATGGTGATGATGAGTGATGGTGGTGGTGATGATGGTGATGGTGGTGATGTTGGTGATAGTGGTAGTGATGATGATGATGGTGGTGATGGTGAGGGTGATAATGATGGTGATGGTGCTGATGGTGGTGAGAATGATGATGGTGAGGGTGATAATGATGGTGATGCTGGTGAGGATATGATGGTGGTGAGGTGATGATGGTGAGGTGATGATGGTGATGGTGGTGGTTATGATGGTGATGTTGGTGGTGTTGGTGATGTTGGTGATAGTGGTAGTGATGATGATGATTATGATGATGGTGGTGATGATGATGGTGATGGTGAGGGTGATAATGATGGTGATGCTGGTGAGGATATGATGGTGGTGAGGTGATGATGGTGAGGTGATGATGGTGATGGTGGTGGTGTTGGTGATGTTGGTGATAGTGGTAGTGATGATGATGATTATGATGATGGTGGTGATGATGATGGTGATGGTGAGGGTGATAATGATGGTGATGCTAGTGAGGATATGATGGTGGTGAGGTGATGATGGTGAGGTGATAAGAGAAATGGGTGCTATGTCAAACACTTGGTGTGAGGTGGCATCACTGACCTGGGCTCTCCTGGAGGCCTAGTTGGTCCCCCACTACCTCTCAGCACAGCAGCTGGGGTGACACTTAAATTTGAAAACCTGGCCTTCCCACTCATGGTTTCTGGCCAGCCCTGGTCCCAGCCCTTGTGTGGGACCTGCCATTTAGCTCCTAATTTGATGGCTCCATCCATCTCATCTTACCCCCAAAGTGTGATGTCAATGGTGGAATTTCAGATCTCATGAGACAGCGGAGGCATTATTTTGGGGGTGGGGACAGCCCTCCCTGCAAATCAGCTCCAAAAGGCCGCCCTGTGCAGGGGCTTGGCGCCTCTCCCTGGGCATATGCTCAACAGCCTCGTGATGACGTGCTGAAGAGGAGGAAGCCTTGCGTGGCCAGTCTGGCTGGCTGCAGAGGGGACAGCTCCATCTGTCTGCTCTGGGTTCCCAGCCTCTTTGGCTAGACTGGGCCTGGCTCCCTGCAGGAAACTGTCAAATATTCTTATTCTGTGTCTCTGTAGCCGCCTCCCTCCTTCCGCCGGCAGCCTTTTCCAGGCCATTAGCGCGGCCACAGGCCACCTGCCACCCTTGCAGGAGCCCCACACGTGTGTCTGGGGGACAGGGCTGGGATAGCCCATCTCTAGCAGGCCAGAGCCCACTAGATCCTCAGGCACTGTGAGACTGAAACATACAGGTCCTCGTCAGAGCCCGGGGCATGTGGCTCTGAGTATCACCGAGGTGCTCACATATCAGTCAGAGGAGGGCGTGGCTGATACACAGCCTCCCAGGCACGGCTGCTGGGCATATCTCTGCTGCTGCCTGGCTGTGTGACCTGGGGCGGGTCTCACCCTGTCTGGGCCTCAGTGTCTCCATTGCAGAAGCATGGGGTCCAGACCCAGGAGGCTGAATTCTTACCCCGGCAGGGGGATTTAGTGCCAGGCACATCTTGTGACCTACTCATCACATCCACAAAGAAATAGGCCAGCTCCCATTTTTTCCTGAAACGTGAGGTTTCTGAATCTGTTTCTCCCCACTCTCACAAAAAAATGGTGCAAAAAAACCCCACTCAATTTTTTCTTCAGTCTAGAAATGAAAAGCGCAGCACAGGGATGGGTGACCTGGGACTCAGGGTGACAGTAGAGAAGGGTCCTGGGGGTGGAGGGCCTGCCTGCCTGATGCCCAAGACTCTTTCCAAACCCTCCTCTTTAGCCAGTGGAGTTGAGGCCCAGGTCTGCCAGTCTCTGAGGTTGAAGAGAGGCTAGAAAGCTGGATTTTAATGTAAATGATTCTTATTTTTCAGTGCTGGCAGCTAACGCCAAAATACTTTAATCACTGAATGCCAGCCAGGTGCACATCCGCAGGCTCCACTGGTTTGGTGTTTGGGTCAACAATTGCTGACCTCTAGCCCAGGGGGATGGCCCGTGAGGGTCTGCCCTTTGCTGTGATGCATCTGGTGAGCTCTCTGGCCAAACAGGGTCTCTCTGATGCCCACTAGAGACGCTAGATGGCCTCGAGGTATGAAGTGTCTTCTGGCAGCAGCTCCACACGATATGGAGGAGCTGGGCCTTTATTCAGGGCCCCTGCTGTGGGGCTTGGAGCTGCTGGAGGGGATCCAGTGCAGATGGATGGGTCTCTGGGAAGCTCTGGCTGGCTAAGGTCAGCCAGTAGGTGGGATGCCGTGAGGCCGTGCAAGGGCAGGGCAGGCAGGTGGGATGGCATGGGGCGTCCCTGGACCTCAGAACAGATTTCCTCCAGACCTATTCACTCTGCAAACTCTCAGCTCCTGCCTGGGACTGTACAGCTGCTGGCAGAAGGGAGAAACTGACTTGGCCGTGTGGCTGCATGGAGGAGGAGGCGCTGACTGACAGAGAAAGGAACGGGGAGGGGGCGCGATTCCAGGAGCAGCCTGTACCCAGCACCCCAAACCCAGCCTGTCGTTAAGTCCTGTGGGTTCACCTGTAAGTGACAGGCCTGCATGCCTCCCTTTTATTCTTCTGACCGTAAGCAACATTCCTGAAAGCCCAGTTCGTGCCAGCTTCCTGTAGCGCCCTTGTGCGGTGAACTTTCTTTTTTTTTTTTTTTTTTTTTTTGAGACGGAGTTTCGCTCTTGTTACCCAGGCTGGAGTGCAATGGCGCGATCTCGGCTCACCGCAACCTCCGCCTCCTGGGTTCAGGCAATTCTCCTGCCTCAGCCTCCTGAGTAGCTGGGATTACAGGCACGCGCCACCATGCCCAGCTAATTTTTTGTATTTTTAGTAGAGACGGGGTTTCACCATGTTGACCAGGATGGTCTCGATCTCTCGACCTCGTGATCCACCCGTCTCGGCCTCCCAAAGTGCTGGGATTACAGGCTTGAGCCACCGCGCCCGGCGAACTTTCTTATTTAACCCCACACATCCTGTGACATAGGCACAGAGCTGCAAACCCTTGGGGACCCACGTGCTTTGGAAGCAAAGAATATCCTTTTCACTTTAGAAAGGGCAACCTGAGTTCTGTTTTTGGTAATGGCAGAGAAGCTGACATAGAACAGCCCTGCTGCTATTAAATAACCAAACCGGGAAGAATCGAGAGCAACCGTTTGAAGATAGAGGAGAGCAAGTACGAGCAGGCAGAAGCTGGAAGGGCCGTGGCTGTGCGCGTTTCCTGTTGCCGATGTCACAAACGACCATAAACTCAGTGACTGAAAGCAACACAGCTTTATCCTCTAACAGTCCTGGAGGTCAGCAGTCTGAAACCAGCCTCACCAGGTTAAAGCCAGGGTGCCCGCTGGGCTGCACTCCCTCTGGAAGCTCTAAGGGAGAGGCCCTTCTTTGCTTTCTCCAGCTTCCAGAGGCTGCCTGCCTTGCTTGACTCAAAATCCCGTCCTCACATCAGTCCAGCCTCTTTCTTCCTCCATCACTCCTCCTCCTGCTCCCCCGATCTCCTGCCTCCCTCTTACAAGGACACTTGAGGTCACCTTGGGCCCACCCAGAGAATCTAAAACAATCTATGCATCTCAAGAGCCTTAATTTAATCACGGCTACAAAGTCCCTTTTGCCATAGAAGGCCACATTCACAGGTCACACGGGTTAGCGCATGGGTATGTTTTAGGAGGACGCTGTTTTCAGCCCACCGCAAGCATATCTATTTATAGTTGTGGTGCCTCGCTGGGCTGGCCCTTTCATGGTGGTAGAATGTCTTTGTCTCTAGTAGCAATTTTTATTTTTACTTCAGGTTTATTTAGTCTGACATCATTATGGCCATTTCGTGTCTTTTGGTTGTTGTTCACATGGAACATGATTTTGTACCTTTTTTTAACTCATTGAGACAGGTTGGAGTGCAGTGGTGCGATCACAGCTCACTGCAGTCTTGATCTCTTGGGCTCAAGGAATCCTCTGGCCTCGGTCTCCCAAGTAGCTGGGACTACAGGTGTGCATTACTGCACTTGGCTAATTTTTAATTTTTTTGTAGACACAAGGTCTCACTATGTTGCCCAGGCTGCTCTCATACACCTGAACTCAACTGATCCTCCTGCCTTGGCTTCCCAAAGTGCTGGGATTACAGGCATAAACCACTGTGACCAGGCTCATTTTATATATTTTTACATTTAACTTATTTGTGCCCTTGAATCTAAAGTGTGTCCCTTGTAGGTAGCCTATTGCCTCATGAAAAAATGCCTATTTTCGTAATCAGTGCTTTCGTATGGAGTGTTTCTGTATTACAAGTGGGTGAACGTCTTTGGAGGGAGCATTATTCAGTCTATAGGAAAAGGTTTAAAAGGAATGATCTAAGCTGCTGGACTCAAAAATCTAGAAAAAGGAACACATGTGACTTTCATGAATTAGAAGGAAAGATAACACAGATAAACAGAAGTTAATTAAATAGAAAACAGATGAACACTATAGAAAAATCAATAAGAAGTGGCTCTATGAAAAGATCACTAAAATTGATAAAGCCATAATGAGAATTATCAAGAGAATATGCAAAGTACTCATAGTACAAATAAAAAAGAGATGTATGAATTCGACAGGGATAGACAATAAAAGATTAATAAGGGGACATCGTATACAACTTTATGCTAACAAATTCAAACTCAGATAAAATGAAGTGGACAAATTCCTTGACAAACAAAACTGACACTAGAAGAAAAAGAGAATCCGAATAGCCCTATATTTGTTAAAGAAATTAAAATTGCATTTTAGAACCTGTTCACAAAAAGCCAGTTGGCTTCACTGGTGAAATAGTATTGGTTTTATCCAAATTCTTACACAGAGTTGAGCAAGAGGGAATAACTGGTGCCCACACCTGAGAAGGATGTCACAAGAAAATGAATGAGGCACCGATATCTCTCATAAACACAAATACCCTTTTCAAAATACTCTAAAATCAAATCCACCAGTATATGAAAAGGATAACACATGACGACCAAGTGGGGATTATCCAAGGAACACAGAGTTAACATTTGAAAACAAATCCGTGGGATTCCTCCTGCTAACAGACCAACAAAGACAGACCACATGGTCCCCTCAGTAAATGAAAGACCAAAAAGTGGATGCAGTTCAACACTCACGTGATTTTAACAAGTCGGAAAATTAGGAACAGAATCATGTCAGTATGATGAGGGGCACATACAAAAATCCTGTAGCTACCATGTTGAATGGCAAAACATTGAGCACTTTCCTGACAGGCTGGGAACGAGGTGAGGAGGTCCACCGTTTCTGTTAACATTGCATGGGAGTTCTTAGTGACTGATATAAAGCAAAGGAAAAAAAAGCACAAAGACCAGAAAGGAATGAGTAAAATGGTTTCTAATTATTATTATTTATGATAACTATTCATCATGTGTTATTTATAATTATTAAAATTCTTCCTAATGCTTATTATTTATAACTATTAATCATCATGTATTATTTTCATTATTATTTACCCTAATTATTCAGTATTTGTCATAATTATTTCAGGTCATGAAAATGATATGATTGTATACACAGAAAATCCTAAGCAGTTTTCGAAAAGACCATTAAAGTCAGTGAATTTAGCAAGTTCACAGGGTAGCTGTTAGGTAAACATAAAACACCGAAGTAAATATACAGAAGTAACACAAGCTATCAGCATACAAACAATATAGGAGTGATCAATGAACAACTGGAAAAAGCAAATAAAAGGTTTTTTTAACAGCACTGGGGAACCTTAAATAACCAGCAATAAATTTTTACCAGAAATGTATAACACACATACAATGAAAACTACAGGAGACAGCAGACAGGGATGAACAAGCCCACGACAAACAGACAAAACACATGTTCATAAAGTGCTGAACTCAATAGTGCCAGGACGTCCGTTCTCCACACATTTACCCAGAGTCATTGAATAGAGTCAGTGCGATCCCAGGCAAAATTCCAGCAGACATTTGGTTACATTGTCAAGCTGATTCTGAAATTTATATAGAAATTTAAATCACGAGCTGGGCGCGGTGGCTTGTGCCTGTAATCCCAGCACTTTGGGAGGCCAAGGCGGGCGGATCACCTGAGGTCAGGAATTTGAGACCAGCCTGGCCAACATGATAAAACCCCATCTCTACTAAAAATACAAAAATACACCTGCAATCCCAGCTACTTGGGAGGCTGAGGCAGGAGAATCGCTTGACCTGGGAGGAAGAGGTTGCGATGAGCTGAGATTGTGCCACTGCACTCCAGCCTGGTGGACGAGAGCCAGACTAGGTCTAAAAAAATAGTAAAGAAATGTAAGTCATGAAGAAGAAATGTAAAATTGTAACACCACTTGATTTCGTAACTTAATGTGAAGCTACAGCAATGAAGCTGGTGCGGTGTTGATGGAAGGATAGTGAGATAGAGCAGTCGGCAGGATTGAGTCCGGAAGTCGGCCAGCTGATCTGCCACGCAAATGCCAATGCAGCCCAGTGGGAAGAGGGATCCTGCCAGAACACGCGGATGCCCATGGGAAGGAAACACACAGAATGGACTTTGATCTTCATCTCTCACCATCTACATTTATTTAGAGATGAACGTAGGAAATGCAAACCTGGGGGTTTCCCCATCGGCCCCCTGGGGTGTCCTTTCTCCAAGTGTGATATGCCCCTGTTCCCATCCCAAGGACAGCTGCCAATAGCCCCGTCTCAGGACCCACAGCCCCCTCTCAGGACCCACAGCCCCCTCTCAGGATCCACAGCTCCCTCTCAGGACCCACGGCCCCATCTCAGGACCCACGGCCCCCTCTCAGGACCCACGGCCCCATCTCAGGACCCACGGCCCCGTCTCAGGACCCACAGCCCCGTCTCAGGACCCACAGCCCCATCTCAGGACCCACAGCCCCGTCTCAGGACCCACAGCCCCATCTCAGGACCCATAGCTCCCTCTCAGGACCCACAGCTCCCTCTCAGGACCCACAGCCCCATCTCAGGACCCACAGCTCCCTCTCAGGACCCACAGTTCCCTCTCAGGATCCACAGTCTCCTCTCAGGTCCCACAGCCCCTCCTCAGGATCCCACAGCCCCCTCTCAGGACCCACAACCCCCTCTCAGGACCCACAGCCCCCTCTCAGGACCCACAGCCCCATCTCAGGACCCACAGCTCCCTCTCAGGACCCACAGCTCCCTCTCAGGACCCACAACCCCCTCTCAGGACCCACAGTCCCATCTCAGGACCCACAGTCCCCTGTCAGGTTCCACAGCCCCCTCTCAGGTCCCACAGCCCCCTCTCAGGACCCACAGCCCCATCTCAGGACCCACAGTCCCCTCTCAGGATCCACAGTCTCCTCTCAGGTCCTACAGCCCCTCCTCAGGATCCCACAGCGCCTTCTCAGGACCCACAGCCCCCTCTCAGGTCCCACAGCCCCCTCTCAGGACCCACAGCCCCCTCTCAGGATCCACAGCCCCATCTCAGGACCCACAGTCCACTCTCAGGATCCACAGTCTCCTCTCAGGTCCTACAGCCCCTCCTCAGGATCCCACAGCGCCTTCTCAGGACCCACAGCCCCCTCTCAGGACCCACAGCCCCCTCTTAGGATCCAGGTCCTTCTGTTCTTCTCGGCAGGTGCCTATGTTTTATTTTCCTACCTTTTCCCTCTGTGAAGCCTCCTGACTTCTTCCTTTCCTGATCTGACCTTGTTCCACTGCAGATTCTAACCTCCCGCTTCCCCCAGGCCTCAGACCCTCCCCTGCAGCCTTCCTGCCGTTGTCTTCTTTGGAGGCTGCACCAGCTCTTCCCCCTTCCCTAAATTGCTGCAACAGCTTCCTGTGTGTCCCCTGCCCATCGTGGAGCCCCTCCCCGGTTGCTTGGCCCCCTCCTGGCTGTTAGTTTGATGTCTTTCATGTATGTCTGATATCATCTGTGTTCAATCCATTTGCAATCCCCTGTAGAGCAGCCGAATAAAAGCCACGCCCTTCATCGCTGTCCTTTCTCATCTCCCCTTTGTGTCTTTGGCTGCCTCGGTTTCCTTACTGTGCTTTGGCTTCGGGGTTCCTTCTTCCTCATGGCGCCCAAGGTGCACCTTGTACCTGAGCCTGCCTTGGCTCCGTTTCCCTGGGAGGGTTCTGCCTTTTCTTCAAGGTTCTTCTTAGACTGACTTGGCTGTGCTAGATGGTCACCCCTTCCTCTTCGCCCACAGAGCCCTTGGAAGGCGCAGACACCACACCTCTGGGAAGCCTCCTTTGCATTCTGAGTGTGGACATGTGACCCTCCTGCTCCTCTAAAGTAGGGCCATGGGATGATGTAACATCCAACTGGGCCCTCGCCAGTAAAGGGGGCACTAAGGCCACTGGGCCACAGCTGAGAACTGGGGGTGTTGAGGACGAGCTGGGACGAATGGTGGCTCTAAGGCGTCTGTATGCCATGTGCATCCTCAGCATGCTGTCTTTGAATTGTGTTTGCATCTGTCCTTCTCCAGACACCAAGCTCGCTGGGGACAGGGGTTAGACATGGTGGGTCCACATCTCGAGCACTAGGCCCCATTCCCAGCATGGAGCTGACTTAGTGATGTCTGTGAACAATCCATCCATCCATCCAATCATTCAGTCATCCATTCATCCATTCATCCATCCTTCCATCCATGCATCCATCATCCACCCAACAATCCATCCATCCATGCATCCATCCATCCATGCATCCATCCATCCATGCATCCATCCATCCAATCATTCAATCATCCATCCATCCATCCATGCATCCATCCATCCACCCAACAATCCATCCATCCAACCATCCATCCATCCATCCATCCATCCATCCATCCATCCATCCGTCCATCTGTCCATCTATCCATCCATCCATCCATCCATCCATCCATCCATCCATCCATCCATCCATCCATCTGTCCATCCATCCAATCATCCATCCATCCATCCATCCATCTGTCCATCCATCCAATCATCCATCCGTCCATCCAACAATCCATCCATCCATCCATCCATCCATCCATCCATCCATCCATCCATCCAACAATCCATCCATCCATCCATCCGTGCATCCATCCATCCAGTCATCCATCCATCCAATCATTCAATCATCCATCCATCCGTCCATGCATCCATCCATCCACCCAACAATCCATCCATCCATCCATCCATCCATCCATCCATCCATCCATCTGTCCATCTATCCATCCATCCATCCATCCATCCATCCATCCATCCATCCATCCATCCATCCATCTGTCCATCCATCCAATCATCCATCCGTCCATCCAGCAATCCATCCATCCATCCAATCATCCATCCGTCCATCCAACAATCCATCCATCCATCCATCCATCCATCCATCCATCCATCCATCCAACAATCCATCCATCCATCCATCCATCCAACAATCCATCCATCCATCCATCCATCCATCCATCCATCCATCCATCCATCCATCCATCCATCCAACAATCAATCCATCCATCCATCCATCCATCCATCCATCCATCCATCCATCCATCCATCCGTGCATCCATCCATCCAGTCATCCATCCATCCAATCATTCAATCATCCATCCATCCATCCATGCATCCATCCATCCACCCAACAATCCATTCAACCATCCATCCATCCATCCATCCATCCATCCATCTGTCCATCTATCCATCCATCCATCTGTCCATCCATCCAATCATCCATCCGTCCATCCAACAATCCATCCATCCATCCAATCATCCATCCGTCCATCCAACAATCCATCCATCCATCCATCCATCCATCCATCCATCCAACAATCCATCCATCCATCCATCCATCCATCCATCCATCCATCCATCCATCCAATCATCCATCTGTACATCCAACAATTCATCCATCCATCCAAAAATCCATCCATTCATCCATCCACCTGTTCGACCATTTGACAAGCACTCATCAAGCCACTTCACCCGCCACTTCCAGGGAGACAGCGGCAAATCAGCTGCTGGCTCTGTGTCCTCATGGAGCTCACCTTCTAGTGAGACAAGGACACTGAAGAGGCAAACACAGGAGTGAATAAGAGGGGGCAGGAAGCACACAGGAAACACATTGGACTGTGCTGGCTGCAGCGGGAGCTGCTAGGACACAGTGGTCACCGTGGGTGTTGACAGAGCAGGTGCACACTAGAGGAGCTGAGAATTCAGTGTCTGCTGCCAGGAAGCCCTGGGCATCAGAGAGCAGGACAGGCAATCACAAGGACAGGCCCCTGAGGGCTGGGCAAGATGGTGCCAGGGGCAGAGACACCAGGAGGAAGCGTGGTGGGTGTGCCAAGGTCAGGGCGGGCAGGACACATTTGGAGCTCTGGAGAGGTGGGGCAGGTGACGCGTCTGGCCTTGCAGGTTCAGGCGGGCCGACCTCTGCTAAGGCCTGGATTCCCTGTCATACTGGCAAGGAGAGCTTGCCCTGATGTCTCACAGACCTGGGCTCAGAGCAGTCAGGTGACACGCTGGAGGTCACCCCGCCAGAGAAGAGTAGGCAGGATGGGAGCACAGCTCTGCCTGGGCTGTAGTCCAGCTTCTGCGGCTGCCTGAACCCCGACCAGCCCAGGGCAGCCGTGTCCCTCCATGGGGCTATAGCTTCTCCAGGCCCAGGACACGACCTGCTTGTCTCTGGGCTCAGCACTGGTGCTGGGGCAGAGTCCTCTCACTCTCCATCTGTCTAGACCGGGCTATTTGTCATGCGCTCCAGACACCATCAGCAGCCAGCTGCCTTCCTGTCCCGCTGCTGCACACAGATGGATGGCCCCATGGGGGACCCAGCAGCTATTTCCTGGGCTGGGAGGATGGGACTGATCCTGTAGCGCTTTCACCTCTGAAACTGTCCCCACCCTTATCTCGTTTCCAGATATTCCAGGAAGGAGGCCACACAGCTCCTGGGTCTTTTGTGAAGTGTCGCAAGAATGGATGACCCCTCCCACCCTGGCCCTCAAAGCCTGTCACCCCTGGCCACCAGGGCTCAGGTTCCCCTCCTTCTGAGCCTAACAGATGGCCTTCAGACTAACAGTGCCCACACTCCACACTCCCTGCTGAGCTGCCTAGTCCTGAGAGCACGGTCTGGGCAGAACTGGCAGTGAGCAGGGGCAGGGGGACTCGGCATGGCCAGAACCACATCCATCCCGGGAAAGGGGCAGGGGCAGGGGGACTCGGCATGGCCAGAACCACATCCATCCCGGGAAAGGGGCAGGGGCAGGGGGACTCGGCATGGCCAGAACCATGTTCATCCCGGGGAAGGGGCAGTGGGCAGGGGAAGGGGGACTTGGTGTGGCCAGAATCATGTTCATCCCGGGGAAGGGGCAGTGGGCAGGGGGTAGGGGCCACTTGGCATGGCCAGAACCATGTTCATCCCGGGGAAGGGCAGTCGGCAGGGGGTAGGGGCCACTTGGCATGGCCAGAACCATGTTCATCCCGGGGAAGGGCAGTGGGCAGGGGGTAGGGGCCACTTGGCATGGCCAGAACCATGTTCATCCCGGGGAAGGAAGAAAAACCAGCAAAGGCACATGTCTCTGGGTTGGGGGACTGGGGACTATATATAAGCTTTTCTTCTTTCCATTTTTGAATATTCTTCAAAGTTCCCATAAGTGAGCAACATATTATTTTTCTGGTGGAAAAAGAACAACTTTATTCAAAGGCAGCTGCAGAATGTCCCACCCGGCTTCAATAGTGCCCATTGAATGCCTTCATTTGGGCAAAAAAGAAAATTTCTGCAGGTCTTTATTTAAAAAAATACATGACTGGGGTGCTTTTCAACAAAAATGTCCCCATATGGATGGAAAAAGTTTTGGCGATTTATCTTTTTAGTATTTTCTGTGGAGTTTGAATATTTTAACAACGACCAGAAAGCATTTTATTTATGGACAGAAACGCATCAAATGAGTCGTGCTTTGAAAGTTTGGCTTTGCCTCCTCCCTCAGTTCCTTTCTCTCTCTGCCTCTTTCCAAAGCAAACCCTGGGGGCAAATCTCCAGATGACCCAGGGCTGAGGAGGGAGAGTGAGAACAGAGGTGGGAGATTTGAGTACCCGGCGGAGAGCGGATGGCCCTGTGGGGACAGGTGTGGGAGGGGAGAGGAGGGGACGGGAGCGGACGATGGAGGCGCCTGGCCCGCCGGCCCACGGGGCTGGGTCTGTTCTGCGCAGAAGCAGCACCACCTGGTGGCCTCTGCTGGTGACATCGGGCACCTGCAAGTACTGGGCCTCGGAGAGGGGGATGGAGCCCTGGGTGTAGCCTACCTAGGGTGGGCAGGACAAGGATGGCTGAGGGGGGTGGGGAGCAAGGCGCAGTTCCCCGCCCCCCCCACACTCTGCAGTGGGAGAATCAGAGCCTCAGCCAGCAGGCAGTATGGAGGGCAGCAGGAGCCTGGAGGCCTGGGTTCCAATCTGGCAGTCCCCACCATGGGCTGGGGGCTGGCTCTGGTTTACTTCAGTTTTCTCCTGTGTGACTCAGGCGCAGAGGGTAGAGAGGGGCTGGGTGAGGGGACCTGGGCAGGGCCTTGGGAGTGTGGTGCTCACCCCTGTTCAGGAGGCTTCTCCTTTCTCCCACCTGGCCCAACCTCCCTCCAGCTCCGGTTTCCTGCCTTCCTCACCCTCAGCAGGCCTGGCTGGTGCGTGGTCAGGACCAAGTCTCTCCAGCTATGTCCAGCCCTTAGGTGCTCAGGATAAGAGCTAGGTGGTGGGCGGGGCTCCTCCCAGCCCTGGAAGCATTTGGGTACAGGGTGGGCGAGGGTGGGCATCTCCTGGCAGGCCTTGTGGGCAGGGCAAGCCCACCTATAAGAGGCCCATGGGCAGTACTATCCCAGTGCCCTGCCCGGTGCCCTCCTCCAGGGCCCTCTGCAAGACGGTCCGCAGCGGCTCCCGCCTCCCGGGCTTCCGGCCCGATGCCAGGTAGATGAGGGGCTTGGAGCTGCTGTTAATGCAGGCCAGCAGCATGGCCAGCGGGAAGAAGATGGGCAGCAGGAAGCTCAGCAGGGCCCGCAGGCTCCAGTAGAGGACCAAGGGCAGGCCACAGAAGAAGAGCAGGAGCAGCATGCCCAGGATGGTGCCATAGAATCTGGGCCGAGGGCGCGTGGAGCAGCAGGCCACCCAGACAAAGAGGACCACGCCGGCCACACAGGCCACGCAAGCCAGCAGCAAGAGCCAGGCGACGCTGGCCACGTGGTAGCGCAGGCAGACCAGGGGGCGCATGCTGGTGCGCAGCAGGCCACAGGCGTTGGCGGGCAGCAGCACGGCCGGCAGGCTCAGGGCCCACGCCAGGGCGCAGAGGACAGCTGAGGTGTGTCTGGGCCGGCAGCCCTGGTAGCAGGCAGGGAAGAGGTCAGAGAGGCAGCGCTCCACACTGAAGGCCGCCAGCAGCCAGAGCCCCGCCACGAACCACAGGAAGGTGAGCACGAAGTAGAGCGTGACCTGGATGCCCAGGGCAGCCTGGGCCACGGAGAAGCCCATGTGGCAGGAGAGGAACAGGAAATCTGAGGCGGCCAGATGCAGCAGGTAGACAGAGAAGGGCCCCTTCTTGATGTGGAGGCCAAGGTTCCACAGCACCAGCCCATTACCGACCACCCCACCGAGAGCCACGATCAGCGTCAGGTAGAAGAGCACGCTGTCCAGGGTTCTCCAGACACTGAAGAGTCCAAACATCCCAGCCGGCTCAGAGGGCACTGGTGAGGGACCTGCGAGATGGAGGCAGATGTGGTCCTCAGGCGTCTTTTGTGCACCTGCTGGGGGTGCAGGGAGCGGCGTCTGTAGCGCTGCAGGTGCCCACCTGGTGCAGCCCCGGACCACCCTTCCCTGAGGTGTGACCTCAGCTGGGGCTCAGCCCTCTGCACCTCAGGTCAGGCGTGCCTAATGCCTCCCCATACTTTCGGGCAGGCCCTGGCCTCCTGCAGGGTGCACTAAGGTGCTCAAAAGATGTCCACGTCCCTCCGTGGATGTGGTGAGGGCGACGCTGCACCTTCCACCGTGTGCCAGACAAGGCTTTGCGGACAGAGGGACATGCGTGGGGAACCCACCAGTGGGGCCCTCATCCTCCCACAGCGGTAGGAGCTTCTCCACGGTGGACCCTCAAGGGGCTCCCACCAGTGGACCTAGACCGGCCTCCTATTGAAGTTCCCTCCCCAGAGGGTCTCTGGAGGTGTCCAGGGAAGGAAGTGCCCAAAGGCAGAGGCTTCAGGTGGCCTGAGGAGGGACGATGGGGTGCAGGGGTGTGAGGAGCTGCAGAGAGCCCCCAGCCTCCCTGCCCTCTCCCGGCCTGAGTAGAGGCTGAATCCCAGGCTCACGCTGCCGGCAGTGCACACGGGAGGCCACTCTGAAGCCTTGAACCAAGGGAGGGGCTTTGGTGGCAGTGGCAGGGCCCTGGGGCCTCTCCAGGAGCTGCCAACACAAGGGGAGGGGCGGGTACAAGCAGCCACTTGCAAGGAGCAAGGCCGAGCGTCACTGAGGATGTTCTCGGGGCAGAGAGAGAGTGGCTGCCAGAAGCTTCAGCGGAGCCACCGAGAGTCTCAGAGCGGTCCCTCCCCTCCAGCCAGCCCCTCCCGCAGGACCCACACGAGTCCTGTTCTTAGTTCCAGGAGACGCGTCAGGACCCATGCTCTGAGGGCGTGGGGGGTGACAGACAGTGGAGCGAGAAAGGAGACAGAGAGAGAGAGACAGAGACAGAGAGATATAGACAGAGTCATGGAGAGACAGGGACAGAGACAGACAGAGACAGGAAGAGAGAGACCGAGAGACAGAGATAGAGAGATACAGAGAGACAGAGGAGAGAGAGACAGAGAGACAGACAGTGGGAGTGCGGCTGAGCCCCTGACACGCACCTGGAGCCCCCTCGCCGCACCTTTGCCTGGGCTGTGTTCCCACCTGCTCGCTGACCCAGGTCCTGCCCTACTTCAAGGCTTTGCTCCTATGCCGGGGCCTGCACCCTCTGCAGCTCCTCTGCCCCCTCCAGCCCCGTCTCATGCCCGACCTTCCCCCCGCACCCCGGCACCTTCTTTGTACTTGTTCTTGTCCCCAGTCAGGCGGGAAGGGTTTTCAGCTCCGGCCTCAGCTCCTGTGGCTTGTTGTGGCTGGGCACACGGTGATGGTGGCCTGTCCTCCGGGCCCAGCCACGGGGAGTGGGAGACCTCGGCCGGACCCTGGATTGTGGTGGTGACCGTTGTGACCGGGTGTTTCCACCCTTCTGTGAGCCTCAGTTTCCCCGAGGAGCTAACCAGATTCTCCTGGCTGTGCTCTGGCCCGGCTCGGAGTCTGAGGGGTGGGGGTGAGACCAGTGCTTGGGCCCGTGTGCTGGGATGAGGTGGGCTCTGTTTCTGGAGAGAGAGTTACAGAGAGCAGTGGCAGGGCAGCAGGAGGGCCGTCTTCATTGTTATCAGAACAAGTCACCTGCCCGGCAGCTCCAGCAGCGCCCTCGAGCTCTGAGAGCTCCGGGTCCACACATTTCAACTCAGACCATGTTCCCACCCTCAACCCGCCCTCCCTTCCCTTCCCAAAGGAAATCCAGATGTCCCATCCAGCCCCATCCCCCTGGGAACCAGGACAGAAGCAGAGGCCACTGCAGAGGGCAGGAGAGGGCGCCAGTGCCTCACCTGGGGTGTGGGGGGGCAGGCAGAGCCTTCTCACCTGTGACAAGACTGCCCCGCTCTCTCAGGCCCTTCTCTGCTCAGACAGCACTCACTGCCTGGAGGCTCCTTCTGATTCCTAAACCCTTTTATGTCCTCTGGGGCCCAGCTGGCTGGATGGAGGGCACCCGGCCAGTTCCCTGGAAGCGGCAGGGTGTGGCACTGTTCACAGAAATTTCAGGAATAAGCTAAAACGGAGATGTCCGTGTGGGCTACCTTTCCCTTCCTCCTTAGCTCGGCTGGCAGGGGAAACTGAAGGCACCAGGCAAGCAGCCTCCCTCTGCCCCCACCTCACCTGGTACCTGGAGAGAGGGAGCAGAATGGGGACCCTCTGTGCCCAGGGAGGCCGGAGCACCTTCCAGCTGCCCCACTGATATTGGGCTGCTCCTGCCAACCTTTGGTTTGCTGCGGGCACAGGGGACCTAGAACTGTGGGCAGGGGCCTGGCTGTGTGGCCTTGAGAGAATGACCTAACCTCTCAGTGCCTCAGTTTCCCCCTTTCACTGGACTGACCTCTTATGGACAGCTCGGTGCCTAGGTGCCCAGGCTTGGGACTGGCTCCCATGATGGGTCAGCCGACCAGTGCTTCTGTGGGTGGTCTGAGAGGTGACCGCCCCCAACTTCATAAAGAGACCCCTCCCCATCCACCCATCTGCCCCAGACCAGAGAGACTTTTTCCTTTCACGGACTGCATTCCACAGCTCCTGACTGGGGTTCAGAGTTAGCTCAAGTCAGAAATTAGGTTATAAAGATGATGTTTCTCCCCAAATGGCTTCGGAAATCAGTTATGAAGCACAAATCCGAGGTCCGTGGAGCTCTAGGTGGAGGCCACCCGGCTGCCAGCACTGTTCACGTGGGAAGTAGAAAAGTTCCTTTTCAAAGTTCCCTTTCTTGTTAAAGAACAAGTGAGCTAATAATTTTGTGAAACCCTATCCTATGTAGCTGTCAGACACGCCGTGCTCACAGGCACGTAGTACATTCTATGTCCCTGTACCTTCACCAAGAGATCTGTGCTGGACGTGCTCACAGGCATGTCCCAGCTCTCCACTGCTTTCACCTGTTTAGAAAAGTTTTAAGTTGTTAGCCAATGGGGTTTTAGTTTAGATGGTGAGGTCTGCTCCGGCCAACGGAGATCAGACACGGCGGTAAGGATGACCCCACATGCGTGAGGGATAAACGTGTGTGTTTCCCTTTGTTCATTGTACAATGAACTAGTGAGGGCGCCCTTCCTGCAGCCCAGGAAGAATACACTGCGTCGCTGAAAGGGCCTTTGTCTCAGTGCTGATTTTTCTTCGTGGTACCGAACATCTATTTGCAACATTGCACGTGGCTTTGAAAGGCCCTTATGGCCTAGGGGCCCTCCTGCCAGCTCCACCCCAGATGCTGGTCCTCGCTGGTCTCCAGGGCCTCTCCCCGTGAGGCTCCACCTCCGCCTCAGGGTCACGGCCCAAGCCTGCTGTGTTGCTCGAAGTTGAGTGAAACCTCCAGCCCTCTATTAACTTAGTTGGGTCCCTCCTGGCCACCTCACCGTCGGGTGGGTCGGGAGCTCGGTGTCAGCAACACAAGCACGTGAGAGCTGGAAAGTTCTGGTTCCTTGCAGACCCTCCAGCCAGGCAGGGCCCAGGAGCAGGGCTGTCTTGTAACCCAAGTCTCAGGCAGCGACTGCAGTCCCGGCCCCTGAGGGCTTCCCCTGTCTAAGGGCCGTTGCGGGTTGGGGTGTCTTAGTTTCTGGGGTCGCTTTCTATGGGGCACTTCAAACAGTGCTGGGCATGGGCGGTTGTTTGAGGCAGCCTGAATGAAGCATGAAGCTCTTTGGAGGGACATCCATGCCGCTTGGCCAGCCCCGGCCAGGCCCAGGAAGCCGCCGACCATGGTTTCTCCGTCACCCCAACCCCTCCCGCAGCCCTTTTTCGCGTCTGCCCACCGCCTAGGCCGTGCGTTGCCTTTTTCACCTGGCCAGGTGTCCCCTGTGGAGCACGGGTGAAGGCCGGGCTTCAGTCCATCTTATTCTCTCTGGGAGGGGCCTGGTGCAGGTGCAGTGCATGGAGGGAGCCTTGGTGGGAGAGGGGAACAGCTGTTCCCAGTGCTGGAGGAGGACTGAGCCAGCGCCTGCCCCATACACGGCATGGCTCGTGTGTCCAGTCCCAGTTGCTGGCACCTGACTGGGGAAAAGGACCTTTGCAGATGGGTGGACAAGACGAGCTCATCCCAGAGAATTTGTATGGGCCCCAAATCCAATGACAAGTGTCCTTATACGGGAAGGGAGAGGAGGGACAGTGGAGAGCAGGGGGAGGCCACGTGAGGTTGGAGGTGAGAGAGGGTCACACAGCCACAGGCCAGGGAGGACACAGAGCCACCCGGAGCTGGAAGACACGAGGAAGCACCCGCCCCTGGAGACTTTGGGGAGCACGGCCCTGCCTCCCCCTTGATGTGTGGTCATCTGTTCCGGCAGCTACAAGCAATGACCGCAGGGCAGGCGGCCGTACTAGTGCCACTGAGTGAACCCTCTGAGTGCGTGCGTGTCCCCCCACTGGGCCTCTCACGCCCCGCAGCACTGTCTGAGATGCCGACCTCCTCAGCCCTGCCTACAGCTGGGGAAACTGAGGTGTCGGACACTTAACTTGCTTGTCCAGGTGGTGCAGACGCCCAAGAGCGGTTTGTTTGGACACAGCCGTCCTGAGTTCATGTGATGGTTAGAGCTGCCAGCTGGGCTGTCCCGCCCGTGTCCAGGCTCCGCTCCGTGACATGGTGATCTCACCGCTCAACCTGCAGCAGCTCTGTGCCCTGGCCAGTGTCCCAGCCTGAAAGTGCGGGAATGACTTGATCCCATCGAGTGTCCTGTGGGTGCTGTTGGGGGGCCCCTGAAGAAGCAGGAACAGTGCAGGATGCGGGAGCTTCTGGCGCCGGGAACCAGCCTCAGTTCACGTGGTTTTCACGCCACCATCCCATCTGACCTTCAGAACAAAACTGGCCTGACTCAGCCCAAGGCTGCCCAGGTCCCCCAGGGCAGATAGAGAGTGGGGACCAGGGGTCCAGCAGAGTCCCCAGCCCAGCCCAGCTGCATGGGGAACAGACCCCTGCCCCTGCTGGTCTGCAGAGGAGCTCAATGTGGGGAGTGTTACATATGGGCATATTATTATTCAGGCAGGCGAGGCCAGCAGATGAGGAGACCCTGGCATGGAAGAGATGGTTCCTAACCATAGCTTCCAGGAGGAGGGGAAGCTGACCCCATGGGGCCACATGGGCCGTGCCAGGTGGGTCAGGAGGCAGAGGGAGGAGGAGGAGGAGAACTTCTAGGAGCTTCACCACGGTTTCTGTAGGAAGGAGCAGGCGAGGCAGGCAGTGCCGCCGGGTGTAGGGTTTGCAGTGGGAATACTTTCAGAGCTCTGGGTCCTACAGCCTGTCCCTGGTGGTCTGGAACCTGGCTTTGGGGCCATGAGGGCAGGGACAGTGGCCAGGAGTGTGGGAGCCGGAGAGAGGAGGGGTGGGGGTGGGGGTGCATTTGCGAGGTGAGCTCATGAAGGCGTTGTCACTCTCTGGGAACTGACTGACCCTGGGAGGGGCCGCCCCTCCTGCGTCTGCAAGGGCCTAGATGCTGAAGCTTCAGAACAGAGAAAACAGGACACAGATGGAACAGGGAGTAGTGGGGGCTGTGGGGGGCTGGTGCACCGGATCTGAGGCTGCCCTCTTTCTGCCTCCCTCCCTCCTTGTTCCCAGGTTGGAGTCTTGCACAGCTGGGAGCTAGGGGCTCCCATCAGGGGACACCCAGCTTAGAAACCAGAACCCCTCGGTGGCAGCCAGCTCTGGGCTCTGCAGTTTGGGGCGGTGGCTCCTGTCAGGCGCTCTCTGTATCTCGAAGCCTCAGTGCTTGAGAAGTTCATGTGACCTCATGCACGGTACACGCGTGGCCGGCGCCCAAGGCAGAGTCACGACTTGGAACACACTGGCTCTGCTGCTAGTGAGATCCAATAGTTGAAGAGAAAAATACCCCTTCACGAAATTAGCAGGTCTGACACGCATCAGCGACCACTTATGGGGGTGGTAGGGAAGCCAGGGGCGAACGGACTGGAAGCCCCGTGGCCAGCTGGGCATCGTGCGGGCACCGTCAGGGCAGGCGGGTGGGGTGTGCTTCAGAGGAAAATTTCAGGGCTGTGGAAGAATTGTGCAATTTCAGGATAAAAACCAAACAAAGGCAGTGTCACGGTTTAGGTATGTTTGCTTTCATTTCTCCAGCGCGTGAGCCGCTGAACCAGCCCAGGAGGGAGCGGGCCCGGCCCCGTGAGGACGCCACGCAGCGCAGGCTGATTTACAGACTCGCACCCGGTGCTGGGGAGGGGACGGGGATGCTGCCACAGGCCTGTCTCTGTCCCTATCATCATACACACAGGCCTCACACACAGCCTCCCTGGGCCCTGAGGAGGGAGCGGATTACAGAGGCTCCCTGGAATGTTGGCTGCCCCCAGCAGGAGCCGTCTGTTCCTGGGAACTCTGCTAGCTGCAGCAGCCTCACAGGGACCTGGGGACGAAGGTGGGCAGGGTGGGCTGCGCCCTGGTGGAGGAGCTTTGCCTGTCACCCGGGCGGAGGCGTCCTTTGAGTGGGCGGCCCCAGGGTCCTGGAGGGTGGGGTCTAGGGGTTGAGGTCAGCCAGGGGTCCCTGGTGGAGCCCTGTAGCTCTGGGGGCAGAAGAGGAGGCGCCGTAAGTCCGTA
Organism: Callithrix jacchus; assembly: GCF_049354715.1. Classification (NCBI taxonomy): domain Eukaryota; kingdom Metazoa; phylum Chordata; class Mammalia; order Primates; family Cebidae; genus Callithrix; species Callithrix jacchus. Next base: position 128,635,104 of record NC_133511.1, on the reverse strand, counting down.
CCCCTGCGGCCATGCCTGCTGCTGGAGTGGGGACAGGCTGGGCCCAGTTTCTGTGGAGACCTCGGATGAAGCCACATTTCCCGGACTCCTTGGGAAGGGCTAATAAGCAGGCATCTAGAGCTGCCCCTGATCCCCTGGATGCTAAGGGGATCCTCTCTCTGGGAGGGAGTGAACATTCGAAGGGTCCCCAGTCCGTCTGGACCCTTTTGCAGCAAAGGGGTCTGGGTGGGGATGGGGCCAGGGTCTGGGGAGCCAGTGTGGGGCTGAGGACACCTGAGCCTGCCCTGGTCCAGGTGGTGGAGGCTGGGCTGGGAGTCACCTTCTGGCTCTGCCACTTTCTTGTGGTCCTGAGCGGCCGCATAGCCCCTCTGAGCCTCAGTGGTCTCATCTGGAGAGTGGGAGTAAGTTCCTACATTATTACAGGGATTCCCGGGATCATGCCCACGGCAAGGTCACGTCATGAGATTCATCTGTGCTTTTCCTCCCGGTTCTTCCTTGTCCTGGGGGAAGTGTATGTTCTGGGGCTGAAAGTGGGATCTGTGGACAGGCCACTTCCCTTTCTGTCCTCGTTTCGCCAGCTGAGGAATGGAGCTTGCTAATCCTGTCCTGGAGGCAGGGAGAGAGGGTCCTGCCCAGATCCTGGGCTGGGGATCAGTTGGGAGGAGGTAAGTCCCCGAGAGGGGCTGGAGGGGCTGTAGGAGAGGTGGGCCTCGCCCCTGGGGCTCCCAGTCTCCAGGCCTGCCGGGGACGGGCGGGAGCCGGGGATGAACGCATTGTGTGGGCTGGGGTGGGCCCAGTGCAGGCCCCATGGGGTGAGGAGGGTGGTGGAGCCAGACTCTAGGGTAGGGTGCTGACCAGGGGTCTGTGACCCTCACCCAGACTCAGCAGGGATAGGCTCAGTCACGACCGGGTGGGAATGCATGGAGGCCGGAGTCAGAGGTCAAACCTCTCAGATGCCTCAGTCTGCGGCTTAGACTGGCATTGCAGACTTGGGGTGGGGCGTTCGTGGCAGGGGACACCCGTTTCTCTTGGGCTCACGAGAGGCTGGCAGGCCTCACAGCACTGGATCTCATCTTTTACAGACAAGCAAGCAGAGGCGGGGAGGCGTTCAGAGACTGGGCCTCGGTGACTCAGTGGGGTGGCCAGCAAGGCTCAGCCAAGGCTGTGGGCTCCAAAGCCCCTGCTCCTAGCACCCCCTGGCAGGTGCTCCGGGGTGGCAGCCAGGACCAGCACTCAGGGGAAGCTCAGAAGCCTGCTGAGGGTGAAGCCCAAGTTCCTTCCTTAGAGGGATCCTCTGGAGCCAACCGGCCCGGGACAGGGGTTGGGCTGCGTCACACGGGGCGGGCAGGAAGCTTTCCAGTTGCTGAAGGCCTGGGTCCCATGGGGAGACAGGGCTGCGGGCTGCTGTGTGGGGTTGTAAGGAGCGTTTCCGCCCACCCAGGGTGCAATATCTGGGGACACCCATGGGGCCGGCTTTTCCGAAGCTCCAAGCGAGGGTTGTATTGTCCGGGTCTGAATCACATGCCTTGAGCAAGGGGCCGATGACCAAGGACAGCTCCACAGCCTTTTAGAAGCCACCCTCAGCCCTGCTTTTCCTCACAGCGTGTGTGCTGGGGTTGGGGGTACAGCTCTGGATCCACGTACACCTTATGCTGATAGAATGAGTGGCTTTGTGGCATCACTGCATTTTCCTGCTTAAAACCCACGACGACATAACCGGCCCAGGACAAAAAGGCTTCAGGCCGCTTTGGACAGAGTTCATCGGGGCCGGAAGTCAAGTTTTGGGCAGTCTTCAATTTTAGGGTCAATTCAGGTGCTGCAAAGGGGACATGGTGAGCTGAGGGACGGTTGTGTTCTCCGTGGGTGCACCTGCAGCATGAGGAAGCACGGGCAGGAGGGGAGGTGACTGCGGGAGGGTCTGCACCTGCCCCTCACCTGGTGCCCAGCCTGGCTTCCTTCCTTTCCAGGGTCTCCTCACTGAGGCTGAGCAGGGAATGGGTAGCAGCAGCGGCTCTTTAGTGCTTGTGCCTGAACTGTCAGGGAGGTTTCCCCAAAATGCATATTCCTGGGCCTTCTCCCCAGAGACCCAGCCCACCTGCCTGGGCACGTAGAGACCTCGCCTTTCCAGCTGCCTCCCAGGGGAGCCTCATGCCCAGGAGCCAGGGTCACAGCTTCGACAGCCCATGACCAGGTCACCCACCAAGGCCTCCTCCAGGTGCGGCTGGCCCCAGCCTCTGACCCCACCGTCTTCCCGGAGGCAGGAGGGTAACTCCTCCTGGCTCCCGGAGGCTGAGCTGGGGTCAGGGCCCCCAGGGCTCAGGCTGCTATGTCCACCAGGCCCCGGCGGGAGGTCTCCCTGACAGCCCCCAGCTCAGCCTCGTCTCCCAGTGCCCGCTGGAGGACCAGCCGGAGAGGCAGCCTGCGGCCCTGGGCACTGCCCAGGCAAAAGTAGATGACGGGCTTGGCGGCGCAGTGCACTGCAGCCATGAGGAAGCTGACGTGGTAGAAGTACTGGGGGATGTGCCAGAGCAGGTTCCGGGACAGCCAGTAGATGCCGAAGGGCAGGCCGCAGAAGAGGAAGAGGAGGACGGTGAGGAGGACCAGCGCAGGGAAGCCCCGGGGCGGGGGCCGCTGGGGGCCTCTCTCCATGCGCAGCAGCAGCAGCAGGCTGGCCCCACACATGGCGCAGCACAGCGTGGCCAGCAGCACCGCAGCCACCAGCCACAGCGTCCAGCACAGGTGGTGGCTGGGCTCCCCAAAGAGCTGGGTGCAGGCGCCGCTGAGCATCAGGTGCAGGAGCAGGCAGAGGGCCCAGGTGAGGGCGCATGTGCAGGTGGTCAGGTGGCGTGGGCGGCGGCATGAGTGCCAGGCTGGAAAGAGGGCGGCCAGGCACTGCTCCATGCTGACGGCCCCCAGGAGGCTCAGGCCCACGATGTAGCAGAAGAAGCGCAGCGTGGCCAGACTGGTCTGCACGAAGTCCGGGAAGTCCAGCCGGCCTGGCAGCAAGTCGGGGACCACGGCCACCATGTGGCAGCCAAGGAAGATGAGGTCTGCACAGGCCACATCCAGGAGGTAGATGGCAAAGGGGTTTCTGTAGACATTGGAGCTGAGGAGCCAGAGGACTGCCCCGTTCCCCAGCAGCCCACCCAGGCTGAGCCCCTCAGTGAGGGACAGGATGACGAGGTTGAAGGCCACATCCTCCTGGGCGCCGTCGGCGGTCCCCCCATGCTGCCCAGCTTCTCTGGGGTCCATCGTGGGGTGGGGGGCAGGGGTTGCTGCAGGGATGTGTTCAGCTCTCTCTGTCTCCTGATGCCCCTGCAACCACAGCAGTTGAGTCTGGCACTCAGGAAGCTGTGCCCCTTGCCCCTCTCTGCATCAGGGGAGAGGAGATAGATAAGGGTTGGGTGGGTGGCCAGGGGAATGGTCACACCCCCCAGGAGGAGGCTCCTCTCCCATTTCCATCCTCAGCCACCTGACCTCAGCTGCTCTTCCCTGAGACACTTGGGGAGGAAGATCCCCCCTTCCTCCCCTTCCTATGGTGACCTGGCCTCAAGGGCTTTGTGTGGAGCTGGTCCCTGCAGGCTGGGGTGGGGGCAGGGACCAGGAGATGTGGGAAGAAGGGCCAAGACCCCTGGGGCTCCCTGTTGCTAGTGGTGCCTTAACGCTCAGAACAGCCTTATCTTAAAGTCCAAGGCAGAGTAGGATGCACCGCCCATGTCTAATGAGTGGTGTGACCACAGAGGGACAGCTTGCAGTGGCTGGGTGGGCTTTCTGTCATCATCTTAAAGCAGCTCTCAACTCTCAGCCTTTCCTTAACCTAACATGAGGGGCTGTTTGCCAGTGGGCTCCTGGTCCCCAGCCCTCCAGCTTAGTACACCATGCAGCCACATCAGGACCCAGGAGATCTGCCTCTCCCCTGGGCATGTCCCTGCTGTCCCATGGCAAGACTCAGCCTCTGCGGGGTAGGGGGTCTATGGCAGGACTCAGCCTCTGCGGGGTAGGGGGTCTACGGCAGGACTCAGCCTCTGCGGGGTAGAGGGCACATGGAGGGGCTGCATCCTGCTCAATGTCACCTGCCCTTTCCCCATGGGGAGAAGAGGGACCTGTCTGGTGATGGGGCTGGGAGGGGCCCTGAGCTTCCATGGTGTCTCCAGCCTCTCTCCATCCCCTCCCAAGGCAGTTGGCTCATGGGGGCAGGTCCTTCAGGAGGGGTGCTGAGCCCTGGGAGGCAGCACAAATCCCACGGAAGCTAGGCTGGAATCGGAGTCTTCATCACAGCTCTGCCAGAAATACAGCAAGTAATAGACATGATAGGACTCCTTGGTGCTCAGAGCCAGAGACACACCTGCAGAGACATGACCCCACTGTCCCTGTGGTTACCTGTGGCTCACACGCTGCCCCCTGTGGTTAAGACACTGCCCCCTGTGGTTACTTGTGGTTCAGATGCTGCCCCCCGTGGTTACCTGTGGTTCACACACTGCCCCCCATGGTTACCTGTGGTTCACGTTGCCCCCTGTGGTTACCTGTGGTTCACATGCTGCCCCCTGTGGTTACCTGTGGTTCACATGCTGCCCCCTGTGTTTACCTGTAGCCCCATGCTGCCCCCTGCGGTTCACACACTGCCCGCTGTGTTTACCTGTGGTTCACACGCTGCCCCCTGTGGTTACCTGTGGTTCAGACGCTGCCCCCTGTGTTTACCTGTGGTTCACATGCTGGCCCCTGTGGTTACCTGTGGCCCCACGCTGCCCCCTGTGGTTACCCGTGGTTCAGACGCTGCCCCCTGTGGTTACCTGTGGTTCAGACGCTGCCCCCTGTGGTTACCTGTGGCCCCACGCTGTCCCCTGTGTTTACCTGTGGTTCACACGCTACCCCCTGTGGTTACCTGTGGTTCACACACTGCCCCCTGTGTTTACCTGTGGCCCCATGCTGCCCCCTGTGGTTACCTGTGGTTCACTCTGCCCCTGTGATTACCTGTGGTTCACTCTGCCCCTGTGGTTACCTGGCCCATCATGTGTCCCTGAGTGTTTGGTGCCCCTAGCTCCTCCTCTTGGGGTTGGGGGAGATGGGATGGGGCCTTGCCTCCCCCAAGAGGCTGACCGAGGTCAGGGGCCAACACCAGGTGCCCCTCCCAACTTGTTGGTGGCTGGTTCTCCTGTGTCATGGGAGGGCTGGGAGCTGGGATAAGGAGGGTGGGGTTACAAGCAGAAACCCCTATGGCTGGTCTTAGCAGATTCTTCCCACCTCAAGGTTGTGCTCAGACCCTGCTGTCTCCCTCCAGGGACAGGAGGACCTGAGGCCACGCAAGGGGACGCTGTGGTGCCGGGATTCTGGAAGAGGTGACCGGGGGCAGGGTTATCTGTGAGCACAGAGGTGCTAGCCGCCCGGCGAGGTGCTGGTCATCTCCCTCTGCTTACGCCTCAGCTCTCTGATCTTCGTTTGACTGGGGTGAAATGATAGCCTGAGGTTGTCCTCGCCTCAGGGGTGGGCACAGAGGGTGGGGTGCTCAGTGAAAAGGAGGCCCCTCAGGAAGCTGAGTCCAGTTGGGATCTCCTGCAGGTGGGGTCAAGCCTGGTTGGAGATAAAGGGCTCTTCCTCCTGGCCCTGTGCCTGTCCTAGCACCCAAGGCCCTGGGAAGGCAGGCGTTGGGTGGGAGGTGAGGTGGTGGGGGAAGCTCCACCTGGGCCAGCATCACCAGGAGGATACCTAGAGTGGGGCTGATGGGTCATCACTGCCTTGACAGGTGGGGAGGGGTGGGGAGGTGGACAGCTGCTCTCCTGCTCAGGACAGCCTGGGGGCTCCCAACCCTCAGGCCAGGAGGGAGGAGATGAGTTTTGGGAGGTCATAAGACTGGACTTAAGACCCTACAAAAGCTTGAGACCCCAGCAAGCTCTGGTGGGGTTTCTCCAGCCTGTGGCCCCCAAGGGGCATGGTCCCTCTCCTGTCTCACCCCCTGCATGGCTGAGGAGGACACAGGCTTCTCGGCTGGGCCCCAGGGAGAGAGCATGGCAGGGAAGGGAGAGGCATGAAGAGACAGGGTAAGGGGAAGGAAACAGGGAGAACGGGGCATGTGAGGGTAGAGCTTCGGAGCTTGGCCAGAGCCTGTCCCTCTGCTGTGACACTGGAGGAGGTCTCCCTGTGGGGCTCAGGAGGGCGGCAGAGCTCTGTAGGAAGGGTCCCCACAGTTGGGTTACAGGACTGCGGGAAGTAGAGGAGTTGGTTGCATCCTCGGAGAGCAAGAGGGGAGGACAAGGAGGAAGGAGAAGGGGAGGGGCAAGAAGGGCCATGGGAGAGAACAGGAGGAAGGCCTGGCGTTCCCTGTCCCCGGGGGGTCCAGGAGCGGCTGTGCATCCTGCCTGGACAGTCAGTACTGAGGAGCCATGAGGCTGTCCAGAATCAGCGCCCGGTGTGGCAGGGAGGAGAGGGCCTGTCTCCGGCTGTCCCCATGACCCCCTGGAGAGTCTGCACCTGCATGGAACACTCTAGAGCATGGGGGCAGCCAGGCAGATGGGAGACAGAGCTACCGGACAGAGGAGTCACCCAAGCCAGCGTCCTCTTCCAGCGTCAGCCCAGGGCTGGCTGCCGACCAGGTGGCACAGCCAGTCAGAGGGTGGCGGATGCAGCCTGGAGAGCTCCCAGTTGATAGCACCCGCTGTGGCCCCGCCCTGCCCCGCCCCTGCCCCTCTGGCCAGTACAGGAGCCCAGAAAATGCCCAGCACCTGGGCCGGCCCCAGAGACCCACCCTGATCCAGCCACCTTCGCTACTCACCGTTGGGGGCAGAGGAGCAGCCGATCCTGCCTGCTCTGACCCTGGGCCTTGGATCTGCCCTGGGTACGGCCCGGGGTTCCTATCCTCAAAGCCTCTCGGGGTCTCCAGTCCCGTGTCCACCAACTCTGAGTCACGTGGTGTCCGGCTGGAATGGAGCCGGTCAAGAGGGACCCCTTCCCTTCTGCTCAGCTTTTGCCTGGGTGTGGACAGCGAGAGAAACCCCAACCCTCCCTGCAGGCTTCCAGGCAGGCCGGGCAGGCAGAGGAAACCACGAGGTCTCTGGGTGGAGCGAAGCCAAGCTGTGACCTCATCGGCACTCCCAGCTCGAAGCACTTGAGGGACCATTTCTCTCCATCTGTGCCTCAGGGTGGTCGGCTGAGGGCCGGCTACCAGCGGGGCTTGTCCTCACAGGAAGAATGGGTTTGTCCCTCTGCAGAGCAGAGGCTGCTGGCCGCAGCTCCCCGGGCAGCGTGGGACTGTGGGAGCGCCCGGTGCTGCGGGGAGGAGTGGGAGTGTGTGTGAGGCTGTCCCTCTGGCCTCACTCACAGGCATACAGAAGATGGCTGGTGTCAGGAAGCTGCCTTGTGGTGCCTGGCAGAGGAGACTGAAAGGCATCCAGCAGCACCAGGTTCCGTGAGACCCTGTAAGTTCAATGATTTCTGCATGTCTTGGAAGGAAAAAGCTCCCATTTCAGACGGTACCTTTCCGTCCAGTACCCTGCCTTAAGGGACACTACAATTGATGTGCAAAGAGAAAGAAAACAAGGTCATTTTTGTCCTCCGTTCCCCCCAGAGTCCGGGTCTCAGCAAGTCTTTTCTCATATCTGTCTTTAGAAAAGTCTCCGAGGTACAGAAGAGCCAGGAACAGCCCGGATTTGCTGCCTGACGTCTTCTCTGGCGGAGTCCAGAGAGCAAGGTTCCCACGTGTGGCCTCTGACCTTCATGACAGCAGGCGTCCCCCAGGGCGCTGGCATCCTCCTTCATCACCTGATCTCGGGGCCAGGCACAGGTAGTGTGGTGTGCGTGCCATGCTGGTGCCTGCCGTCCATGCCGTCCTGCGCTGGTGTCTGTGCCGCTTCCTGAGTTGTCCCTCAGCTCTGAATCCTCCTTTCCTAAACCAGGATCCCAGTTGCCAGGCACCTGGGGCTCTGCAAACCGTGCCTGGGCTCTGCCACAGCTCTGGGAGGCCCTGACAGTTGCAGTCGCCAGAGGAGGGTCCAGGGGTGAGGGAAAGTGCTCCCAGTCCTCCCAACTGCCCACAGGTTCCAAATATCTCACCCTTCTAATTGCCGCACTGCTTTCAGTTGTCCCACAGGTCCCACAGTGCCACCCCTTCCAGTTGTCCGTCCCACCCTTTTGTAAGTGCCACCTTCCCATTGTCCGACACCTTAAAATTGTCTCACTCTTCCAGTTAGCCCTCCCTTCCAAATGCCCCAATTGTCACCCCTGTTTAATTGTCCCACTTTCTCCAGTTGTCCCACGTGCCCAATTGCCCCAAGCCTCCTATCGTCTCACTCCTTTTTATTCCCCCACCCCTTCTATTTTTTAATTCCTTCCAATTTGTCCATCTTCCTTTATGTTTCTGAGCTTCACTTTTCACTCCCTGTCAGTGTTGCCCCAGCATGTTTCTCTCTCTCTCTCTCTCTCTTTTGACAGAATGTCACTCGTGTTAGCCAGGCTGAAGTGCAGTGGCACAATCACAGCTCACTGCAGCCTCCAGCTCGCAAGTGGAAGGATTCCTTTTTCAGCTTTCTGAGTAGCTGGGACTTCAGGCATGTACCAAGTGCCAGGCTACCAGCAGCTTGCCCGGCTAATTTTTAAATGTTTAACTTTGTAGAGATGGTGTCTTGATATATTGCCTAGGCTTGTCTCCAGTTCCTGAGCTCAAGTGATTCCTCCTGCCTTGGCCTCAGAAAGTGCTGGGATTATAGCTGTGAGCCACCATGCCTGCCCCACAGCAACTTTCTCCACCTGGCAGCAGCAGTGGACTTTTGCAGTTTTCCCAGCACTTGAAAAACCAGGCCCATTGTTTCCTGTCAGAGATCCTGGCCACTAACTGGCTGGGAGCCCCTCAGGGGCCTGAGTTACACTCTATTGGTCCCCACTGGTCCTAAATTTCAAAGTTTTAACTTCCTTCCTTTGTTCCCCATTCCCTGGATGGTGGGTCTTTTGCAGTTGTTTCTTCTCTATGTTGGAAACAAGTTTTTGGTGCCGCAAAAGAAACAGCACTTGAACATTAATTTTCTCAGTGAGGCAAATTTACTTCCATAGAAGGGCACATCTCATGGATGGAGCAATGGCAAGAGCACAGTGGGCAAGGGAGGGGAAGGGGTTCTCATTCCTGAGGCAGGTAGTCTCTACTGCTGTGCCTTTCCCCTATTGGCTAGGGTTGGACAGCACAGTCTAAGCTAACTCTGATTGGCTATTTTAAAGAGTGCAAGGGCATGAGCTGGAGTGGCGGGGTGAGTAGTTTTGGTGGGAAGGATGGTTGTAGAACAGGTGACTAAGGATGCCTGAGGACAGAACAGGTGCTAGAGGCTAGGAGGGGGTTGTTCACTGAAACTAGGGGCAGGGAGGCATAAGGAACAAGGAAGTTAAACTTTAAAACAGAGAACAAAGAGCAGGGAAGCTGAACGTGCTGACACATCGGGTCTTTGAAGAGGAATGCAGAACTCATTGTACTTAACAATTTTTCTCCCTCTAGAATTTTAAAGGAAGTCAATAGGCTAAACTGGAAAGAGGAATTTACTTTATCTTACATCTAATACCCTAAGTCTAATACCCTACATCTAACACTCTCCATCTAATACCCTACATCTAACACTCTTCATCTAATACCCTACATCTAATACCCTACATCTAATACTCTTCATCTAATACCCTACATCTAATACTCTTCATCTAATACCCTACATCTAATACTCTTCATCTAATACCCTACATCTAATACCCTACATCTAATACTCTTCATCTAATACCCTACATCTAATACTCTTCATCTAATACCCTACATCTAACACTCTTCATCTAATACCCTACATCTAATACCCTACATCTAATACTCTTCATCTAATACCCTACATCTAATACTCTTCATCTAATACCCTACATCTAATACTCTTCATCTAATACCCTACATCTAATACTCTCCATCTAATACCCTACATCTAACACTCTCCATCTAATACCCTACATCTAACACTCTTCATCTAATACCCTACATCTAATACTCTTCATCTAATACCCTACATCTAATACCCTTCATCTAATACCCTTCATCTAATACCCTACATCTAATACTCTTCATCTAATACCCTATATCTAACACTCTTCATCTAATACCCTACATCTAATACTCTTCATCTAATACCCTACATCTAACACTCTTCATCTAATACCCTACATCTAACACTCTTCATCTAATACCCTACATGTAATACTCTTCATCTAATACCCTATATCTAACACTCTTCATCTAATACCCTACATCTAATACTCTTCATCTAATACCCTACATCTAACACTCTTCATCTAATACCCTACATCTAACACTCTTCATCTAATACCCTACATCTAATACTCTCCATCTAATACCCTACATCTAATACTCTTCATCTAATACCCTACATGTAACCCTCTTCATCTAATACCCTACATCTAATATCTTATGCCTAATACCCGACATCTAATACTCTACATCTAATACCCGACATCTAGTACACTACCTCTAATACCCTACATCTGATATCCTGCGGCTAATACCTCACATCGAATACCCTACGTCTAATACCCTACATCTAATATCCTATGTCTAATACCCTACATCTACTATTCTGTCTAATACCTGATGTTGAATACCCTACATCTAATACCCTATGCCTAATACCTGACATCTAATACTGTAATCTAATACCTGATGTCTAGTATGCTACCTCAGCCTATGTCTAATAGCCTAAGTCTAATACCCTACATCTAATACCCTATGTCTGATACCCTATGCCTAATAACCGATGTCTAATACTCTACATCTAATACCTGATCTCTAGTACTCTAATACCCTACGTCTAATATCCTGCATCTAATACCTGACATCAAATACCCTACGTCTAATACCCTACATCTAATACCCTATGCCTAATAACCGACGTCTAATACTCTACATCTAATACCCGATGTCTAATATCCTGCATCTAATACCTGACATCGAATACCCTACATCTAACACCCTACGTCTAATACCCTACATCTGATATCCTACATATAATACCCTATGTCTGATACCCTATGTTTAATACCCTATGCCTAATACCCGACATCTAATACCTGACGTTGAATACCCTACGCCTAATACTCAACATCTAATACTCTACATCTAATACCCGATGTCTAGTACGCTACCTCAAATAGCCTATGTCTAATAGCCTACATCTAATACCCTATGTCTAATACCCTATGTCTGATACCCTACGTCTAATAGCCTACGTCTAATATCCTACGTCTAATACCCTACGTCTGATACCCTACGTCTGATACCCTATGTCTGATATCCTACGTCTAATACTCTACGTCTGATAGCCTACGTCTAATACCCTACGTCTAATACCCTATGCCTGATACCCTACGTCTCATACCCTATGTCTAATACCCTATGCCTGATACCCTATGTCTAATACCCTACGTCTAATACCCTATGCCTGATACCCTACGTCTAATACCCTACGTCTAATACCCTATGCCTGATAGCCTACGTCTAATATCCTACGTCTAATACCCTACGTCTGATACCCTACGTCTGATACCCTATGTCTGATATCCTATGTCTAATACTCTACGTCTGATATCCTACGTCTAATACCCTACGTCTAATACCTTATGCCTGATACCCTACATCTAATACCCTACGTCTAATACCCTATGTCTAATACTCTACGTCTAATATCCTACATCTAATATCCTATGTCTGATACCCTACGTCTAATATCCTATGTCTGATACCCTACATCTAATATCCTAATACCTGATGTCGAATACCCTACTTCTAATACCCAATATCTAATATCCTACGTCTAATATGCTACGTCTAATACCCTACATCTAATACCCTCCCTCTAATATCCTACATCTAATACCCTTTGTATGCGTTTGGTTTTTCAGTATCTAGTGAACAATTCTTTAAGTTCATCCCTTCAAAATTACAGGAAGCACCTGCCTGCCGACTGTGTCCCTCCTGGTACTGAAGTTGGTCCCGGAAAGGTCCTAGGGGAAACATGGCAATTTGGGCTTGGTTTGGTCATGTCCTTGACCTTGACTGTTGTGATGAGTTTCTGGTCAGTGACACCCGTGACCCATGCCATGCTATGGCTCATCATCAGTCAAATAGGCACTTGTGATGGGTTATGTTGACGTTGGTGCCTTGGGGGACCATTTGCCTGTTGTTCTTGATCATATAACGTTAGTGGGGACCAGGAGCACTGTGGCACACGGCAGCATTGGAGCTTCCAGAAAGAGGATAATGAATTCCACTTCTGGTTCTAAAGGGGCAATGGGGGCTGGAATCACCCTCCTGTTATAAAAGACTAGAAAGCCAAAACATGGTTTGTGGATTTAGACAACAGGCCAAGCAGGACTGTGGTCCCAAGAAGATGGAAGCTGATGGGCAAGCCCTACGCTCACCCCCTGACTTTTGTCTGGAGGTGGCTTCCTGACTTCAACACAGGGCGGAGGAGGCAAAGGGGCTCAGGAGGTTAAATACCAGATAAGGAGAAGGTTGAAAGCAATACAGGTAAGACTGGCAATAAAGACAACAGCAAATGGATAAGCTGTAGAGAAAAGCAGTGACACCAAAGGTGTTTTATTTAACAACCATAAAATGGAAGAAGCTTAGCTGGACTGGTTAAAAAAACAAAAAGTACTTGAGCTCAGGAGTTTGAGACCAGACTGAGTGACATAGCAAAATCCCGACTCTACAGAACACACACACACACACACACACACACACACACACACACACACGTTGTCTGGGTATGGTGGTGCATGCCTGTGGTCCCAGCTACTCAAGAAAGGGACACTGAGGTAGGAGAGTGGCTTAAGCCTGGGAGGTTGCACCACTGCTCTCCAGCCTGGGTGACAGAGCAAGACTCAGTCTCAAAAAAAAGAAGAAAAAGAAAAAAGAGGAACTGCGAATCACCTAGTATACTGCTAAGAAAAGAGGAGACACCGCCCGAGCAGCTGAACAGGAAAGGTGAAATACAGAGATAAACTATATGCCAATAAGCTTGACAGTTTGGATGAAATGGTCAAATTATTTGAAAGACACAATGAAAACATGAATAGTTCTCAATATGAAAACACCGAGCCTGGCTCACACCTGTAATCCCAGCACTTTGGGAGGCCGAGACGGGTGGATCACAAGGTCAAGAGATCGAGACCATCCTGGTCAACATGGTGAAACCCCGTCTCTACTAAAAATACAAAAATTAGCTGGGCATGGTGGCGCGTGCGTCTGTAGTCCCAGCTACTTGGGAGGCTGAGGCAGGAGAATTGCTTGAACCCAGGAGGCGGAGGTTGTGGTGAGCCGAGATCGCGCCATTGCACTCCAGCCTGGGTAACAAGAGCGAAACTCCGTCTCAAAAAAAAAAAAAAAAAAAAAAAGAAAGAAAGAAAACAGTGAGCTCATAATTTAACACTTTTCTCTCAAATAAGTATCTAGTTCCAAATTGCTTCACTGGCAAATCTATAAGATAGATCAAAAATAAATAATGCCAACCTTGCAAAACTTTTAGCAAATAAGAGTAAGGAACACTCCAGTTCATTTCAGGAGGACAGCATTCATCTAAACATCTAATATACAGACTGGACGAAGACATTCTAAGAGCAAAAACTACCGACCAATATTCTCATGAATGTAGGCTCAAAACACTCCGTAAAATATAAGGAAGAACTGTAAGCAATTTGAGTTTATCTTAGAATCATAAAGGGTTTATGAGGTGCAGCTGGGGTTTTGCTTTTTTTTTAATGGGAGGGAATTTATATCAGCTGAATTGTTTGGACTTTTTTTTTTCTGCTTTTTCTTTTTTTAAAAAAAAAATTTTTATTTTATTTTACCAGGGGAAAGCGTGAATGCAGTCCTCCACTACCAGAAATTATGCAGTCGAGTTTCCCACATTTGGGGAAATCGCAGGGGTCAGCACACCCGGAGTGCAATGGATAAGCCTCGCCCTGGGAAAAGCACCTTGGTGATCATGGTATCTCCCCTGCCAGGTAAGTATTCTGCTTTTTCTTCTGGAACTTTTGTATAGATGAAGACTATGTCTCTGCATTTCTGTGCATAAAAACGACAAGAGAGAGCGGTTTAAAAGATGCCAGTTGTGAGCTTCGTCAGTCAGTCTTGCAAAGAGCAGGTCGGTGGGGCCGCGGTGGAGGTTTTTTTGTCCTTCAACCTTTTGATTTTTTTGTCTTGCAAAATGCCAAATTCCCCCTTGCGTTTTCCTTTACTGCATTTTATTCCAAAGAAGACTTCTCTCTTCCTCTTGAGCCTTTCAAAAGCTTCCTAGAGTTCCCCCTCATATTTAGCCATTGTGCTGATCTACCAGTTCATGAGAAAAAGAGTCAAACTCTAAAATACTTGAAGAGATTTATTCTGAGTCAATTATGAATAAGCAATGGCCTGTGACAGCCCCAGGAGATCCTGAGAACATGTGCCCAAGGTGTTCGGGGTGCAGCCTGGTTTTATACGTTTTAGAGACATAAGACCTCAATCGGTACATGTGAGATGTACATTGGTTCAATCTGGAAAGGTGGCACAACTCCAAGCGGGGGCTTCCAGATCATAGGTGGATTCAAAGGTTTTCTAACTGGCAACCGGTTAAGACAGTTACTGTCTAAAGACCTGGAATCAACAGGCAGGGATACCCGGGGTATGATAAAGGGTAAAATGCTCGGATTTCTATCGGGCCTGCCATCTCACATTGGTATCTTATGGCTACAAAGGTCCGTTTCCTCAGCCTTAAGTTCTGTTTTAATGGGAATGCTGGTGGGCTGTGCCTGAATTCCAAAGGGAGGAAGGTATGAGGCATGTCTGACCACCCATTCTCGTCATGGCCTCCACTCATGGTTCCGGCTTCCTTTAGGATGAACGCCCTTCCTTTTAGCTGGTTGGGGGACTTGGAGTTTTATTTTTGCTTTATATTCTCCTCCTCTGACCAAGACTTGACAGAGGTAACATCAATGACCACCAAAGTGTTATTTTGTCCCATCGTGTGGCTGGGGTGTCATGGCTGCCGCCGTGGGTTCATCCCGACCCTCAGTGGGACCCCTGTGGCCAAGAGACTTAGAGCCAATTTAAACATTCTAGGCCAGACGGGAATGGAGGTGCGCAGGCATTCATCAACCCTTACCACTCCACCAAGTTTTATAAATGTGTGTATGTATCTATATAAATTTATATAGATAATACACATATGAAAACACTGAGCTCATAATTTATCGCTTTTCTCTTCGATAAGTGTTGTGTGTGTGTATATATATACAAATTTATGTATATACATACATATATAAATTTATATATACATACACATATATATGTACACACATTATGTTTACGTATATAAATTTACATATGTACATATGTATATTTGTGTGTGTATGTATACACATATATGTATATATGTACATATACAAATATATATACAAAAATTTGTATATACAAATATATACATACACAATTATGCATATGTATATAAATTTATGCATATAAATTTATAAATATATAAACATATATATACATACACACAAATATATATACACACACATATATATATATATATACATATAAATTTATGCAGCTATATCTACCTGCATAAATCTCATGACTGGGAGTATTATACCCAGGAGGCTTTGTCATGAGGTATCTTTATATCTTCTCAGTCATTTTCTTTGAATCCTATGGGAGGCAGTGAATTCTTTATGGTTGAGATGGTGAAAACGTCCCACATCATAACCCAGGAGGCAGTCCCTTTTTTTGCCGGCTGTTTGGGCATCTCCGTGCCCATCCTTGATTTGGAGGGTCTGAACGAATTCTATCCCCCAACACCGGCCCTTCCAATCTCACATGCCTGCGTCTTCTGCGACAGTCCCTGGGCCTGGAGGAAGGACGCTGGTACAATTTCAGTAGCAGGGCGTTTGCGGTGAGAAACAGATGGGGCCCAGTGGGACGCCAAACAAGGGAGTGGCCCGTCTCTGTTTTTCAGAATACCATATTCTGGTTTCCTCAGAAGTAAGACGAGGAGAGATAAACAACATTAATAATTTGACAATCAAAAGAGAACGTGTGTGTCAGAAGAGAAAAATGAATCTATTCCATTAGGGCACCGCCTAAAAGCATCGTGAAGAAAGTTATAACCTGGTTCCTCTTCAGGGGGTTATTACAGCCAAGAAATAATTCATGATTCAATCCACACTGAAAAACAAAAACCAGGGCTGGAATCCAGTAGCGGGTGTATTATAGTTTTCCTCTCTAACAATTCCCCTCTCTCTAGCCCTCCTTTTCTACTACAGAGAAATTACAGTGAGACCAATTTATGTTCAAAGCAAGCCTTCTGATATTCCCTGGTTACTTGCATGAAGTGCATTGGCCATGCAGACTCCTTTCAAGCTGACTTTGCAGGAACTTTAACTGAAAAGACATTATTCTAGTAAAAGCCTTGGTCAAATAACCAGGGTCTCCAAAAGAAGAGACTCTTACTAAACCTATGTCAACAGTTATATGCCATAAAATCAGAATATTCGCTAATAGTTTCTGAATGTTGAAGAATTCATATAGGAAGAAAGTTCCCTTTGCTCACAGAAACTTACTTCAACCCAGTTGCTCTAAACTGTAAATAACTCAAAAGAAAAAGATTTCCTTGAGATTTCCTTACCCAGAGCAGCAGCTTCTGAACAAGCTGTCATGTGTTCACCTCGGAGCTGCCATTCACATGCCAAGCTGCTCTTGTCAGTCAGATGGGACCTATCTATCAGTCAGATGGGACCTATCTATCAGTCAGATGGGAGCTATCTGTCAGATGAGAGCTGTTTGTCAGATGGGAGATGTCAGTCAGATGGCAGCTATCTGTCAGTCGGATGGGAGCTGTCAGTCAGACGAGAGCTGTCAGATGGGAGCTGTCAGTCAGTCAGATGGGACCTGTCAGTCAGATGGGAGCTGTCAGTCAGATGAGAGCTATTTGTCAGTCAGATTGGAGCTGACAGTCAGATGAGAGTTGTCAGTCATATGGGAGCTGTCTGTCAGTCAGATGGGACCTATCTGTCAGTCAGATGGGAGCTGTCAGTCAGATGAGAGCTATCTGTCAGATGAGAGCTGTTTGTCAGATGGGAACTGTCAGTCAGATGAGAGCTGTCAGTCAGATGGGACCTATCTATCAGTCAGATGGGAGATGTCAGTTAGATGAGAGCTATCTGTCAGTCAGATTGGAGCTGTCAGTCAGATGAGAGCTGTCGGTCATATGGGAGCTGTCTTTCAGTCAGATGGGACCTATCTGTCAGTCAGATGGGAGCTGTTAGTCAGATGAGAGCTATCTGTCAGATGAGAGCTGTTTGTCAGATGGGAGATGTCAGTCAGATGGCAGCTGTCAGTCGGATGGGAGCTGTCAGTCAGATGAGAGCTATGTCAGTCAGATTGGAGCTGACAGTCAGATGAGAGCTGTTGGTCATATGGGAGCTGTCTGTCAGTCAGATGAGAGCTGTTTGTCAGATGGGAGATGTCAGTCAGATGGCAGCTGTCAGTCGGATGGGAGCTGTCAGTCAGATGAGAGCTGTCAGATGGGAGCTGTCAGTCAGTCAGATGAGAGTTGTCGGTCAGATGGGAGCTGTCAGTCAGATGGGACCTGTCAGATGGGAGCTGTCAGTCAGATGGGACGTGTCAGTCAGTCAGATGGGAGCTGTCAGTCAGATGAGAGCTATCTGTCAGATGAGAGCTGTTTGTCAGATGGGAGCTGTCAATCAGTCAGATGAGAGCTGCCTGTCAGTCAGATGGGAGCTGTCTGTCAGCACTGTAGAATCCAGCAGCTCCTCACATTGAGTCATTCCTGGGGAAAAACAGGCTCCCTGCTCCCAAATATCTCCTCCTTGCATTCCCCAGGGAGCAAGAGCCTGTAGAAACCACTTTTGTTTTATCATAGAACTCTTTTGAGCACCTTTATTCTCATTCACATGGGGTTAGCTTCACTTAACATCCCAGAGAAAGCCAGAAAATGCCCCTCTGGTGGAAATTCTCTAGTCCAAAGTCCCAGCAGTTGTCATTAGGAAGCGCTCACAGGCTTTTGCCGGAAGCCCCAATGAACATGGAGGGCTACAAAGGGTCTGTTCCGACTATCACTCCAGCTTCTACCCTACGTTCTGTGGGCTCAATCTTTTTTTTTTAATTGCATTTTAGGTTTTGGGGTACATGTGCAGAACATGAAAGATAGTTGCATAGGTACACACGTGGCAGTGTTCTGCTGCCTTCCTCCCCTTCACCCACACTTGGCATTTCTCCCCAGGCTATCCCTCCCCAGCTCCCCCCCAGCAATAGACCCCAGTGTTTAGTACTCCCCTCCCTGTGTCCATGTGTTCTCATTTTTCATCACCTGCCTATGAGTGAGAATATGCAGTATTTTATTTTCTGTTCTTGTGTCAGTTTGCTGAGAATGATGTTCTCCAGATTCATCCATGTCCCTACAAAGGACACGAACTCATCATTTTTGATTGCTGCATAATATTCCGTGGTGTATATGTGCCACATTTTCCCAGTCCAGTCTATCATCGATGGGCATTTGGGTTGGTTCCAGGTCTTTGCTATTGTAAACAGTGCTGCAATGAACATTCATGTGCATGTGACCAGTTCCTAGTTAACACTTCTCCAAGGGCAGATTTACATGCCTTCATTTTCATAGTACTCGGTAGGAGAAACACCCCCCCAGTCAGATGTATAAATCAGACAGTATCTGGAACAACTCTCAATCAATTTAGTTTATTTTGCCAAGGGTAAGGACATGCCCATGGCACAACCTCAGGGGTCTTGGTGACATGTGCCCAAGGTAGTTGAGCCACAGCTTGGCTTTATGCATTTTAGGGAGACATAGGCATCAATCAAAACATGTAAGATATGCATTTGTTTGGTCTGGAAAGGAGGGACAACTCAAAGTGGGGGCCTCCAGGTGACAGGTAGATATAGCAATTGTCATATTGGCAACTGGCTGAAAGAGTTTATCTAAAGATCTGGATTCAACAGAAGGGACTGTCTGGGTTAAGATAAGGGTTGTGGAGACCAAGGTTCTTTTTTTTATTTTGAGACAGAGTCTCACTCTGTCACCCAGGCTGGAGTGCAATGGTGTGATCTTGGCTCATTGCAACTTCTGTCTCCCAGGTTCAAGCGATTCTCCTGCCTCAGCCTCCCCAATAGCTGGGAATACAGGTGCAGGCCACTACACTCAGCTAATTTGTGTATTTTTAGTAGAGACAGGGTTTCACCATGTTGGCCAGGCTGGTGTTGAACTCCTGACCTCATGTGATCTGCCTGCCTTGGCCTCTCAAAGTGCTGGAATTACAGGTGTGAGCCACCATGCCAGGCTAAGACCGGGGTTCTTACTATGCAGATGAAGCCTCCAGCTAGCAATCTTCAGTGAGAATAGATTGTAAATGTTTCTTATCAGACTTAAAGGGTCTGTTTTTTCAATCTTAAGGTCTCTGTTTCTTTTTCCTTTCTTTTCCCTCCCTCCCTCCCTCCCTCCCTCCCTCCCTCCCTCCCTCCCTCCCTCCCTCCCTCCCTCCCTTCCTTCCTTCCTTCCTTCCTTCCTTCCTTCCTCCTTTCCTTCCTTTCTTCTTTGAGATAGGCTCTCACTGCCATGCAGGCTAGAGTGCAGTGGCACGATCTCAGCTCACTGCAGCCTCAACTTCCCAATCTCAAGCGATCCTCCCACCTCAGCTTCCTTAGTAGTTGGGACGACAGGCATGCGCCACCACAACTGGGTAATTTTTGCATTTCTTGTAGAGATGGGGTTTCACCATATTGCCCAGGCTGATCTCAAACTCCTGATCTCCAGTAATATGCCCACCTGGGCCTCCCAAAGTGCTGGGATTATAGACATGAGCCACCATGCCTGGCCTAGAATGAATTTTATTTTTTGTTTACAGATACAATATCCATTTTCATAAGACATTTAGGCAAAGGAGTCACAACTACTTTACATAAAACCTGTTTAAACATCTCACAATTCATAATTCTATCATTCCTCACATTCTTACATTCTGGTCCCAGGAACTTTTTTTTCTCTACCCCCCAGACCATTTTACCTTTCCTGTTGAAAAAAGATTTGAGTTTCCAGCAGGAGATTGAGCCAGGAGACTCAGGCCCTTTGCGAATCTTTCTCAGCATTGCTGCTCCAGGTAATGTCAGCTGTCTCACTGTCACCTTTGCCTTTTTTTTTTGAGACGGAGTTTCGCTCTTGTTACCCAGGCTGGAGTGCAATGGCACGATCTCGGCTCACCGCAACCTCCGCCTCCTGGGTTCAGGCAATTCTCCTGCCTCAGCCTCCCGAGTAGCTGGGATTACAGGCATGCGCCACCATGCCCAGCTGATTTTTGTATTTTTAGTAGAGACGGGGTTTCACCATGTTGACCAGGATGGTCTCGATCTCTTGACCTCGTGATCCACCTGCCTCGGCCTCCCAAAGTGCTGGGATTACAGGTGTGAGCCACTGCGCCCGGCCCCACCTTTGCCTTTTGATTCTTCTTAAATTTCTCCAATCTGGGGCAAATGCAGAAAATTGGCATGGGGCCCTTTAACACTGGGAGAGTGGCAGGAGCTCCCTTAGATTCACCCAACCTGTAGGGAACCAGCCCCACATCTCACCCATGGGTTCCCCAAGCTCGGTGGTGACAAAGGAAGGAGAAAAAGACAGATTAAGAGAGAAAGTGGGACCAGGTGGCCATCACTCATTACTGGAGGAGATAGTGACGGCCCTGAGCTCTGATCATCCACACTATTTATTGGTTCCAATCACTTTGATCTATAGGGTAGGAGTGGAGTGACGGCGGGGAGAGGGTGATGTGATGGTGGAGTGAATCAGTGGCTGGAACTGGTGCGTCATTCTAAAGACTGATAACAGTGGCGGTTTCAGGAGTTTCACAAAACAAGAACATGAGGTTGTCTTTAGCCTGTTATCTGTGTGCAGCTGGTGGAGTGCAGGCCTTACAAGGAGCCTCCAAGTCTGGCTAGGTCATAGTGCTATGAAGGGGATTTATGTCCTTGAGCACAATGTTCATGGTAACGGAGCTGAGGTCACCCTGCACGGGAACATGAGGCACGCAGAGGTCCTCCTCCTCAGAGGCCTCCTGCAGTTTGTTATTCTTTGTTTATATGATACTCATGACTGATGTATGTGGGCGCTCTGTAAGTCCTTTCGCCTTTGCTGCTTTTCCCAACAAGGTTGAACTTTATAAAATTGTCAATATTGGGCTGTTTTGGATCCAAAATATGGCAACCTCATAGAGTTAAGTGTACAGTTAGTCTCGAGGAAGGCTGTAACTGAATTGTGTTTGAACCTCTCTGAAAGGGCTTTGGCAACTGATTGGGGTGGTCTGCATGGCGTGTGACAGCTGCAATTCAGTGAGTGTTCCAAGCACTCAATGGCTTTGAGAGGCAGACGTGATGATGATGTTCTCAGGGGTATGAGCTCCCTCTGCTCTAATCCCAACCTTGCTAAGCCTAAGCAGCACTGGTGATAGGAACATGGGGACCCTCTTCCCTGGAAAGATATGCATCTCTTGGCATGCAGCCTTACTATCCTTCTCTGAAGAGTTTTGTTAGCAAGGCACAGCTGGGGCCGGGTGCGGTGACTCATACCTGTAATCCCAGCACCTTGGGAGGCTGAGGTGGGTGGACTGCCTGAGCTCAGGAGTTTGCGACCAACCAGGGCAACATGGTCAAATCCCATCTCTACTAAAAATATGAAAAATTACCTGAGCATGGTGGCATGTGCCTGCTGTCCCAGCTACTCAGGAGGCTGAGGCAGGAGAACTGCTTGAGCCTGGGAGGCAGAGGTTGCAGTGAGCTGAGATCATGCCACTGCACTCCAGCTTGGGCAACAGAGCAAGACTCCATCTCAAAAAAAAAAAAAAAAGAAAAGAAAAAAGGCACAGCTGGAAGAGTTCTAGGTGAGTAGACAACATTATGCTTCAGGCCCTACAAAGCCATGGGTAACCCTTAAGTGTGTGACATCACATGCTAGCACCTCCCCTGTGGGGGCACGAGGGGCAGCCAGGCTCTCTGTGACATGATTCCTGAGAGGTCAGCACCAGTTAAAGGCACAGTGAGGAGAGTGGACCTCAGAAAGACCCAGCACAAGCAGCAGGACCCCTCAGCAGCTGCGGCACAGAAGCAGCCAGCCTGGTGCTCCAGCAGCCCTTCTGACGTGGCTGGGGAGAAGGGAATGTTTAGGCAGAAGAAGAAGAGTATGGTCCCTGTTAGGTAGGATTGACACAAATCTTGAGGCAATAACAACGTCCAGACTGGACTGGGGAGTCAGTGACCTCAGGTTATTCACTCAGTAGCAGAGTGTGGATGAAGGCCCTGAGAAAAAGTAGCAAATGCATTGCTTCAGAAAGAGTTTTTGCATTTTCAGTGCCTAAAGAAAACCCCACTAAAACGAAAAATCTTAAAATTAAATGGGGTGTTTATTTTCCTTTAATCTTTAAAATAATAATAATAATATTATTATTTTGCCTGTTAGGAAACTTTTTCAGTACAAAAAAAAAATTAGAGAGCATTAAATATTTGGGTGAGAAAAGAGCTGAAGAAAACAATACTGTAAACAACCAGCGAGGGACTCCCCTGAGAAGAGCACGGAATAAGGGGAGAGCATTAGTTTGCCAGGGCCGTGGTTACAAAGGCCCGGAGTGGGAGGCTTACGCAACAGACAGTGACGGACTCACAGCTTTGGAGGCTGGAAGTCTGAGATACAAGGGTTGGTAGGGTTTCTTCTATTAAAAGGTAAACTTCGATTGCACTAAATTTACCAGTTGACTGGCGTAAAGAATGACTTATGAATAGAGCAGCCCTCAGACTAAGCAGGTCAGACAGCCCCACCCAGCAGTGTGATCAGAGAGCTTTTACAGGCCAAAGGAAGTAAGCAGAGAAATCACCTGATTGGCAGCAGCTAGGCATTTGCCTTATTTTGGCATGGTGTGATCCACTGGCTGCTTCTGATTGGCTGAAAAGTGGCTTTTTTTTTTTTTAACAAAAATGTATTCAAGTTAGGCTGTGTCCGTCTGCTTAGGAACTCTAAGTATGGAGACAGTGTTAGGCCAACAGCCGCCTACTGATTTAAGTCAACACCTACTTCTGAGGGCTTCCAGGGAGAATCTGTCCCTGCTCTTCTCCCAGCATGTGGAGGTTTGCTGGCAATCTCTGATGTCCTGTGGCTTGTGGAAGCATCATCCCAGTCTCTGAATCTCTCTTCATCTTCACATGGTCTTCTTCCTGTGTGTGTGTTCTGTGTCCAAATTTCCCTTTTTATAAGGACACCAGTCGTATCCAATTAGACCCCCACCCTACTCAGCTTTGACCTCACGTTAACTGTTAAATACAGTAAGAAGTTACTCTTCAAAGGTTTAGTTTGTTCAAGTTTCCTCGTCCTTTGTTCCCTGCTTTCAAGGCCAGACTTCCTTACTCTGTATCTCCCTGTCGTGGTGTCAGTAAGCAACTTCCCTGCCAGTCCTTAGCTAGAAGGCCCACATTCCACTCACTCTACAAATTGCCCCTCCTGCCACCACAGTTCCTCCCACCCAAACTGCCCTTCCCACCAGTGTAACCCCCCTCTCTGCACCCTTCAAATTATCCAACCAGGACCAGTTTAGATTGTGCAGTCCAGTTCCAGCCAATGGAGACAGGACACAGTAGTAGAAACCTGTTGCATCAGGAATCAAAACCTCTGCTTTCTTTGTTTGCGGTGCTCTCACAATTGCTCCATCCACCAGATGCACCCTTCTCTAGAAGTAAATTTGCCTTGCTGAGAAAATTTATGTTCAAGTGCCCTTTCTTTTGTGGCACTAAAAATTTATTTCTAACATTAACTAATTCCATTGGCAATGACCCTGCTTCCAAATAAGATCACCTTCTGAAGTACTAGGGGTCGGGACTTTGAGATATGGAGGGTACAATTCAGCCTCCAACGAAGAGCAATGGTCATGATTCACACCTAGGCCTCTGTGCACCCAGAAACTCTGAGACAGTTCTCAGTTAATTTAGGAAGTTAATTTTGCCAAGGTTGAGGACACACCCATGACACAGCCTCAGGAGGTCCTTACCACAAGTGCCCAAGGTGGTCAAGGCACAGCTTGGTTTTCTACATTTAGGGAGACATGAGACATCCATCAATCAATATACATGAGAAATCCATTGGTTTGGTCTGGAAAGGTGAGACAACTTAAGTCACAGATAGGTGATACACAAACCATTACATCCTTTTGAGTTTCTGATTAGCCTCTCCAAAGGAGGCATATCAGATAGGCGTCAATCTCTATGAGCAGAGAAGTGACTTTGAATAGAATGGGTGGCAGGTTTGCCCTAAGCAGTTTCCAGCTTGAGTTTTCCTTAGTGCTTTTGGGGGCCCAAGATATTTCCTTTCACACCTCCCCAACCACTCCTCCTCTGTTCACTATTCCCAGCAAAATACAAAATGCATTGAAAGTAGACTTTCTGAAGCAAGAAAGGCCTCCAAAGGGGTATAGAAAATCTGATGGAGAATCACTGAGATTAAACAATACCAGGTCACAGGAGGTGTCCTGGCCTGGGTGTGAGAATGTGGGTTGTAGCCCTGGTTCTGACTATTCCGCTAGATAAATTTGAGCAAGTCAGCTACAGTATCCTGCTCTGTAGGATGGAGGGGCCGGGCAAGCTGGCTGTGCCACCCCCACCTACCGAATGTACCAACCACGGCTCGAAGAGGCAAAAGTGACCAAGATTACTCACTGGCTGAGCCGAACCAAGACGGGAGCCCAGGCAGATCTCTTTCTGCCTATTACTTTATCCACTGGACCTACATCGCTCTGAGATTCTAAGTCCAGCCTCTTCAATGCTGCAGGCTTTAGCTCTGACCTTTCCTCAAAACCCCTGACCCACTTTAAGATTGGCAAGCCACTCCATAATCTTTGCAGTGGTTCTGGTGGTGGATTGCCTCTGATTTCCTTGACTGGCATTTCTCAGGCCCAGAGAGCCGAGAACCACCCAGGGCGGGACCGTTGCTGGTGTTTAGTAGACTCTGGGTTTGCACTTCCCAGCAGATGCTTTTCCATGTGCTTGTCTGGACATCCCACGTCAAAGCATCAAAAGATGTTGGTGTAAGGTTAGACCCAGCACATCCCTCTCAGCTCCAGGGGCACTTCCCAGCAGATGCTTTTCCATGTGCTTGTCTGGACATCCCACGTCAAAGCATCAAAAGATGTTGGTGTAAGGTTAGACCCAGCACATCCCTCTCAGCTCCAGGGGCACTTCCCAGCAGATGCTTTTCCATGTGCTTGTCTGGACATCCCACGTCAAAGCATCAAAAGATGTTGGTGTAAGGTTAGACCCAGCACATCCCTCTCAGCTCCAGGGGCATTTCCGGTTGAAAACAGGCCGTCACGGCAGTTGATAGGGGCCCAGAGGGAGGTTTCAGCCATCTCCTCTCTACTGCCACTCTTGTGGCCAGCAACAATTTCCACAAGCGTTCTGCACAGCTGAAAACAGAAGAAGCCCTGAAATCTCCGCTATTTACCTTTCTGTTAACTTTCTGCTGTTTTCCATGCTCCCAAGAAGCGTAAGAGGTCCTTTTCCTTCCTCCCAGTGAGAACAAACGGTGAACAGACTGCTGGCTTGGCAGTAGCCAGAGGGAGGGAAATGGAAGATATTAATGTTACTTTTTGATACAAGCAGTGTGAGCATTTGAAGTAATGAACTGCTATTTGTAGGGTCACACACCACAATACATGCATATTGCTAATGAGCACAGAACAGGCAATAACGGCTCGAAATAAACTGTCATGGGATGGCCAGTAAGTGAGGAGCCTCTCCCCTTTAAAATGGACAGTGAAGAAGAGCATACTGTGTGTAGCCCACCCTTGGTGGACAGAGGTACAGCAGACGTGTCCAAGACTCAGCTCTTGTCCTCACTTTTATTTCTGGAATAGCAGGAAGGCGCGGCCCTATAAAGCGCTGGCAGGAGCAAAAGCTATAAACACAACACCAGAGAAACCAAGAATTTTATATCTGGAAAGAACTCTTGCACCCCTGAACCCCAGCTTGCCTAGTCCTCAACTTGCTGTGGCTTGATCAAGATCATCCAAGGTGAAGCAGCAAATGCCCACGGGAGTCTTCCAGTCTGAGGACGTTACAGTTTGGGGTCTGCCACAGAGGACACTGGCCTGGAACTGGGGAGTCCTCCATTTCTCCCTGGCTCTGCCACTGTGTGACCTTGGATACATCCTTATATCTCATGGAGTATCATGTTCCTCTGTAAACAGAAGTGGTGGCAACTCCTCGCGGTGTTGCCATGAGGGTTACATGAGCTCGTGTAGGAGAACTTTGTAAATGTAAAGTGACATTAAATCAGACCCATCAAGCCAACCCGTGGGTAGAGAATGCTGTATTTTTTAAAGTGATATGGTTACCATGATGATTCTCAGAAAGCCTAATGAGCTTTCTGAGCTATCCAAGTTAAGAAACATCTCCATTTTTGCAGCAGAAATAATTGCCCTGGCGTCATAATAGTACCAGATATTTACGCCATTCCTGGTTACCAAATGCCTTGAATACAGCTGTCTGTGTTGATTCTCACTGAGGAAATCAAGCAGTACCCAGGGCTCAGAGCAGCCAGCAACACCCTCAAGGGCACTGAGAGAATGGCAGGGCTGGACTTCCCATGCTAAGTGAGGACAAAGGCACGACGCCTCCGGAAAGAAACTGCCTGGTCTTGGCAGCCTGGCATCCCAAACGAGTTGCCCATTGTTGACAAAGATCCTTCAGGACCCAGGACCATTGCTGGGCTGTTTTTAAACATCACACGGAGGGTTCCCAAGGGTGGGGCTGAGCACCCAGCCTAGAGAGCAGCCACCTCCCTGGGAGGTCCAGCACTCCCACAGTCTCTGGAGTGCGAGACACTGCCCAGGGCACCAGGAGGTGAGCCCAGCGTAGCCGTGTGGTGTCCCTGAACTGAGATCCTCTTTCTAGCTGTCAACACTTCTTGTAAATCAGTGCAGTGGCATGAACCCGAGTCCTTTCCAGTCCCTGATCCCGAATTCCAACAGGACCTGCAACAGGGGTCTGGTGGTATTGACACAAGACAATGGCCAAGGCAGGGAAGACATCATCGTTGCTGGCTCAGAGTGCAGGCCATTTTCCATGGCTGCATGTAGCACCCAGCTCAGACCCTGCCAGGAGCCCAGAAGTGAGGGCCTGCTACAGCTGTGGCCTCTGCCCCTCCACACGGCCCTGCTTTATAAGTGACAGCTATTTCCACACCCTGTGTAGGAAGGCGACGACCGAGATGGCCTGATTTTACCTAATTAAATAGAAATTCAGTGTTCTGGGGCAGCAGCAACGTTCCCCTGCAGTGATCCCTCTGCTCCATCACGATGAGATGACTGGGAGTTCTCCCCTTGATTTTCTAATCTGTAAGATGGAGAAAATGATGGACCCTGCTTTCCACAGCCCATATGTCCACCCACGGTACCTGGTCTCAGCACCATCACTATTTCTCCCTGGAACATTTTCCAGTCAGTTGTGAGGAATGCATCAAGAGTGCTAGGTCAGTGTGCACAATCCCTAAACATGCAGGAAGAGCCGGTGGTCTCGGGCTCATTTCAGACAATGAGTGCGGCATCGGCAGGTGGGCTCGGTGTGGCTCACCTTCTTTCCTCGCCCGTGACTCAGCTTTCGGCATTTCTGGAGAACCCAGAATTACTGTAGTCCATCAGCGACTTCCACAGAAATCTCTCCTTGGGCATATACTCGTGGAATTTCTGGCACTTAGAGGAGAACGATCATAAAAGTGGGTTGCACATGAGCCAGTCTTTTTAACACATTCGAGTGCTCGAGAAAAAAATAACACTTCATGCAGTCTCAACAGCAGAAAGGTAGACATTTTCAAATGCAAACAAAATAAGAAACTGTGAAATGTACTGTGAGTGTATTTCAGGGAACCCTATTACGGCTTAGATTTTAAAACACCAGCTTGGGGCAGAAAAAAGCCACCTGCCTGCAGGGTTCATCTAAATGCACTATGCTGAAGCAGTCACATGCTTTCTCTCATAATGTCCTAAAACACATGAATAATCTAGCCAAGGACTGAGTCAGATCCATTAACAGCTAATTTGAAATAACCTGGCATGTTCACTGCATACTATGGTCTCAGCACAGGGATAGAAACTGGACTTCAGGAGGCCCTTCCCCCAGTGTTTCATTTCAATTGCATGTTGATGAAGTCAGTAATTCCGATCAAAGTGGGGAGGAGGAAAAAAAATACATTTCCTCAGTTCATGGTCAATAATTTTGTACCCCTGTGGAGGTTAGTGTTCTGTGGCTTCTCACTAGGGCGCTGGAAGGCTTCCATCTGATAATGGACGGTAATGGATGGATGGCAGATTTGCGCAGCCTGTGGTCCCCAGGGTAGACGACGGGCTGGTGACTCAGAGGATGGGAGCCTCACAGGGCTCCCAGCACCAGGAACATTTCCACCCACAGATAGGCAGCAATGGCAGTTTATAAATGCCCAGAAAGGAGTGTTTCAGCCATCTCCTCTGTCGTGTGAAGAACCAGGCAGAGATCTGTAATGACAGGAGGATGGGAAGGGAATCAATGGGTCGTGCCTCTTCCCAGGTATAGAGCACAGGCGTGAGTCTTCCCAGGACTCACTCCACAACTCCTGGGAAAGTCAACTGGAGTGAACCTTGTCGGGGGTGTTATTAAAGGAAGGAAAAGGGGCTGCACGTGTCCGTTGATATTGGAGGATAGACAGAAGTATGCAGGGGAGGAGGGATGGTACAAGTGAGCAACAGGTGCCTGCAGGAACAATGGCAGGCTGCCTGCAGGACGCTGTTCTGGAGCCACCATGGCCCTGCTCTCCCAGAAAGCCTGCAGGACCAGTACTGGCTCCTCTGTCTCAGGGCAGCTCCTGGAGGTGATTCATTGTTGCATACAGTAAGAAATTCTTCTCCAAAGGTTCAGCTTGCGTAAGTTTCCTTGTCCTTTGTTCCCTGCTTTCAAGGCCAGGCTCCTTACTCCCTGTGTTCCCCCTGCCCTGATTAAAACGAAAACAAAACCTTCCCACCAGTCCTTATCTACAGAGCCCGCATTCCACATTTGCTACCCACACCGTGAATTGCCCCTCCCATTGCAACAGCTACTCCTGCTGAAACTGATCTTCCCACCTTCCCACCAGCATAACCACATTCCTGCACTTTTCAAGTTAGCCAACCGGGTTTAGCCTAGATTGTACAGTCCAACTCCAGCCAATGGAGGCAGGACACGGTAACTGGGACGAGCTGCATTAGAGATCGTAAAACCCGATTCCTCTGTTCGCGCGTGCTCTCGTGACAGTCGGGCTTCCGAGAAGCACCCTTTCCATAGGAAGTAAAATTGCCTTGCTGAGGAAATTCTTTTTCTGAACACTAGTTCTTTTTGGCACTGAGGAACAAGCATTCACTTCTAACATTCATTCATCTGCCAACTTTGCTTTACCTTCCTACATTTCACTTGAAGTCAGAGAAAACTGCTTGTTTGGGGGTAATTATGGAGCATTCATCTTTCTTGGGAGTTAAGCAGGCTTGAACAGCACCCGAGCCAACTCTGATGTTTTTATGTAACAACACAGAGGCCATGGTGAATAAAGGACCACTGTGAGGCACCAGCCACCGGGAGAGGGCTTCTGACAGAACAATGCTATGTCCATCCCCACAGGGTGCAGCCCTTTTCTCTCCCATCTGATGAGCTTCTGGGGCTCCCATCACTCTGACTGGACACAGATTCCCTGGAGGCAGCTCCCAAGAGCAGAAGACACAATGACTCTGAAATTCCTGGAAAGTCATCAAACGAAATGACACAGAACTCAAAATGACACTTCACTTTGTTGTGTTTGAGTCAAGGTCTTCTCTGTCGCTGAGGCTGGAGTGCAGTGGGGCGATCTCCGCTCACTGCAACCTCCACCTCCTGGGCCCAAGCGATCCTCCCACCTCAGCCTCTCCAGTAGCTGGAACTATATGCCCACACCACCAGGTCTGACTCATTTTTTTTTTTTTTTGATTTTTTGTAAAGATGAGGTTTTGCTCTGATGCCCAGGCTGGTCTCGAATTCCTGGACTCAAGCGACCTGCCCACCTGAGCCACCCCAAGGTGCTGGGGTGACAGGCTCCAGCTGTGTCATTTCACACCCCAGGACACAATCAATGAAAAGGAAGGAAGGCCACGGGTCCACTGTATACTCACGTGGCTGGACTGACGGCTGGGAAACCCCAGCAAGAGGAGCCAAAAGAGCAGCCACTGCAGCAGCGAGTTCTGGTCCTGTCAGGGCACCCTGAGGCGGCCAGGACAGAGGTGGGGGTGGCTTAGGGCTAGGGGAGGGAATGACGGTGGGGGTGGGATGGCAGTTGGAAGAGGGAGGGAGAGAATGGGGGAGGGGAGGAATGGAAGGGAGGAGATGGGGGAGTGGGAAGGGGGGCTGCTGGGCTTCTGGAGGGAGAGAAGGAGAACAGGGCCTGGGAAAGGATCCTGTTCAAACTAAGTCCTCAAGCGCAGCAGGTGGGAGGTTCAGCTACAGGTCAGCGGGAAAGTCAATCAGAGAAGCAGCAGGACGCGCGGGGTGGGGCAGCGGGAGGCTCCGGAGCAGCTGGAGGGAGACCAGGGCCCTGGTGTCCACCAAAGCTGCTCCTGTCTGGGCGCTGCCTCGGCAACCCTGGGGCTTTGTACTCCCGCTCCACCAATCCCCGGCCCCGGTGGCTGGTGCCTCACAGTGGACATTCAATGAGGTACCCGTGTTCTGCCAACACCTTGGCCCCCAGGCACATCCCAAGGACAGGTCCTCTCTGGAACCTTCCGGGACCTTCTGATTTCTGGTCCTCCCCAGCCCAGCTCCCCGTCCCTGCTTCTGGGCTGCCCCTTCCTTCCTGAGCTCCCAGGGCTCCTCATGGCCAGTCTTGGCTGCATCACGTAAAAATCATGATGGCAGGAAGGAGCACGCACACAAGCAGTGGAGGCTCCCCATCAGCCATTCCTACCCTAAGCACAGAACACCCGCGGGACACAGAAGGCCCTGGCAGTCACCAACTCCCTCATATCACGTCTACTCCATCCATCTTCCTCCCACCCCGGGAACTCGTGCTGCAGATACATCCACTCTTAGCACACATGGTTCACTTCAAAAATGAACCCGACTTGCGCTGTTCATCAGGCAAATCTCAATATATTTCAGAGGACCCCAGTCACATAACATGCTTCTTATCATGTAATTGTGCCAAAAGTCAATGATAAAAGCTCACCAAAACTTCTTACACGCTTGGAAATTCAAAGAGCCCGCATAAGTAAGATATCAACTTAAGAAAGAACCCACAATGAAACAATTTTTTGTTTGCCTTTGCCCTCAATGACAGGATCGTGACGTGCAATCAAACGTCTCCGTCCGGCCTGGGAATTCGACTTTGTGGCACAAGGCTGTGTGGTCTCAAGTCATCCCGAACCCAGCTAGACATCCACACATCTGAAACGGGGTGATGATGTCACTTACTATGTCATCCTGCTGCCCGTGAGCGTGGACTTGACACCGTGAACCCTAACGAGGGAAGGAAACCAAGCGGACTCTCACGGTTGACCTCCCAGGCATGTCCAAGGAATCTGCGCATTTCCAGAGACAAAGTTCATCACGTCTCTCCTGGGGGATGTGCCCACTGTACCCAGAGGGCTTGGCAGCACCAGGAGTGATGGGTGGGGAGTGCCCAGCAGGGGCCTGGTGGCCAGGACAGACTCCCACTGGCCATCACCGTCACTGGCCTGTCCTCAGCTCAACTTCCCAAATGCCTTCTTCTGCCTGATGGCAGACTATGCCCAAACTCACTCAGGCCACTGGCAGCTGAAAACCTCGGCTTTAAATCCTGTCACTATTTATTATGATGCAGAGTTACTGTAAACAGGAAACGTTCTATTCATGCTACCAACGGAGAGAAAATCAATGCCTTTACCATAGAAAGAACCCTGAGAAAGGAGCAAAACGAAACAGGGACAACCACGGATTGCATTCTGTTTGCCTGCTGCTGCCTGCATGAGGAGCTCCAGATTTGGGGTGTCTTGGTTGGAAAAGAAGACACCAACTAAGCGGGGGCTAATTTTTGTATTCTAGTAGAGATGGGGTTTCTCCATGTTGGTCAGGCTGGTCTTGAACTCCTGACCTCAGGTGATCCACCCGCCTCATCCTCCCAAAGTGCTGGAATTACAGGTGTGAGCCACTGCACCTGGCCTAGGGCAAGGTTCCTGAAGAGCCCTGCACCCAGCCTTATGAGGGAGCTGGAGAATCACTCTTCCTTCCCTCTCAGGCTCTGGGCAGATGCCAGGGCTGGGGTGAACCACACCCTTGAGTTTTTTGCTTTGGAGGGTCACATTTTCCCCTGGCAAGGAGAGTAAAAGTCATAGGGAGCCAGAGACCCATGGCCTGCCTGTGCCACCAGCCCAAGCTATGAGAACTTGAACGCTGTATGCTAAAAGTCTGAGGCTCGGGGCTCCCCAGGGCTCCTCCCCTCACAGGCTCCACGGAGGGAGGATAAGTGCCGTCCTCCCAGAGCATGGCAAGCTCGGAGCACGCAGCCTCCCCAGCATAACATCCCTTGGAAACCTCGGACTTGGTCTTAAACATTTGTGCAAATTTTGCATCTTATTTCCCATGATGTCAGCATGTTTTAGAAAACAACCCTAAATTTTCCTAAACATACAAAAGAATTTGGTACTGTAGGACACTGTTCCTTTAAAAAAATGGTGTTGTTTTAAAATCTTCCCCACCTTCTTTCTGCCCTCCAAGACTGCCAAATCCTCACTGAACAAATATTAGGAAATGCTCATTATTGCCAGATGTGATTCATGGTATTGGGGTTATTAGCAGAGAACAAATACCTGCGTATGAAATAATCCATACAACAAACCCCGGTGATATGAGTTTACCAAGATAGCAAACCTGCACCTCGTACCCCTGAGCATAAAGTAGAAGAAAAGAAATTATAAAATAAAATAAAGCAGTGGTCTGGAGTCTGAGCCACACTCTAACCCCCTGGAGAGCTTTGCTTTCTTTCTTTTTTTTTTTTTTTTGAGACGGAGTCTCACTCTTGTTGCAAGAGTGCAATGGCGCGATCTCGGCTCACCGCAACCTCCGCCTCCTGGGTTCAGGCAATTCTCCCGCCTCAGCCTCCTGAGTAGCTGGGATTACAGGCACGTGCCACCATGCCCAGCTAATTTTTTGTTTTTTTAGTAGAGACGGGGTTTCACCATGTTGACCAGGATGGTCTCGATCTCTTGACCTCGTGATCCACCCGCCTCGGCCTCCCAAAGTGCTGGGATTACACTCCAGGGATTCTCATTTAACTGGTCTGTGGCAATTTGGCCTTGGGAAATCCTAAATACCCCCCACCTCCAGGTGATTTTACGGCGCAGGGGTGTAAACAATCGATTCAGGATAATGCATGCGTTCACTGTTCCTGGTTTCCATGTGTACTGATGGGATTTGCCCCATGGCTGCTCCTGGGTTTCGGGGCTTGAAAAACAGCTCTTCTCTGTTAAAAATCAAAGGACAACTTCAAAATGTACTCAGGTGTTTGGATAAATTGCTGCAGAAAAACAAAGTCTTCTCAGCAGATGTATGTTTAAGTCATCTCATTTCAGAGTAAGAGGTTGTTTCAGACACAGTACTTTAAGTTAGTGTTGAAAATGATAAACAGCCTACCTGCCAAAAAGTATGAAAGCATTTACAGACACGCAGGATACGTTCTGTTTTTAAGTCGCTTCTGTGTTTTTGGGCTTTGATTTCCTAATGTTTTCTATCAGCCATTTCCCCCAGGTTATTCCACATCCTTCCAAGAAGCTTCCGCGATTTCTTGAGGTAACTGATTATTCCCAACGGTAAACAGCACCACATGGGCCCAGATCTAAAAGGAATTCTGCTTCTATTGCAGATCACTCTCCAGAAGCTGGAAGGCCTACAGAAGCTGCATGAACAGCACACTCTATGCAAAAGTAACGGCTTTGAGCCAGGCAGCGTTGACCCCAAGTTCCAGCCCAGCTGCTTAGTAACTGTGGGGCTTTGGGCAAGGCTTTTTGAGGTGAAGTTTTGTTGTGTCACCCAGGCTGGAGTACAGTGGCATCATCTTGGCTCACTGCAACCTCCGCCTCCCAGGTTTAAGCAATTCTCCTGCCTCAGTCTCCCAAGCAGCTGGGATTATAGGCATGCACCACAATGCCCGGCTAATTTTTGTATTTTTAGCAAAAACGGGGTTTTGCCATGTTGGTCAGGCTGGTCTCGAACTCTTGACTTCAGGTGATCCGCCCACCTTGGCCTCCCAAAGTGTTGGGATTACAGGTGTGAGCCACTGCACCCGGCCTAGGGCAAGTTTCTTGACTTGAAGCAGTGATATAAACCTCTTCTGCAAGAAAGGGCAGAATAATACTGGCTGCAGGAACAGCAGCAATTCTTCATTCCTCGCTGTATCCATGCTCTTTATTGTGAGCTTCTCCCATGAAGAGGTGGAATGTGTTTCCCAAACCTTGCATTTCGCTGACACTATTTGCTCCGGCCTATAGAAAACTGTTGTATTAGTTTGTTTTCACACTGCCGATAAAGACATTCTGCAAACTGGGAACGAAAAAGGTTTAATTGGACTTACAGTTCCACGTGGCTGGAGAGGCCTCAGAATCACCAGGAAATGAAAGCCACCTCTTAGCATGGCGAAGGCAAGAGAAAAATGAGGAAAAAGCAAAAGCGGAAACCCCTGATAAGCCCATCAGATCTCGTGAGACTTATTCACTATCACGAGAAGAGCAGGAGAAAGACCAGCGCCCTTGATTCGATGACCTCCCCCTGGGCCCCTCCTACAACACGTGGGAATTCTGGGCGATACCATTCAACTAGAGATTTGGGTGGGGACACAGCCAGACCACATCAACTGTGAACATGACAGCTTATGTGCTAGTTTGGGCCTAGGCTCAGAAGGTCTTAAATGCTTCTGTTTTCCTGAGAACCTTGCTGTCTTTATGAGATCAAGCCATGCGAGCCAGCTGGAGGATGACACACCATGGGGAGGAGAAGGAGGGAGCCACTGTTGGTAGCTATCTCATCCCCAGAAGCAGAGCCACCTAGTCAACCAGCAGCTGACCATACACACATGAAGGAGTCCAGTTGTGACAAGAATAGCTCAGTTGAGTTCAGCCTAAATGGCTGTTGAACTCGGTCATAAGGTATTAAGTTTCGGGTGGTTCGTTATGCAATAGCTAACTAATACATGCACCCAGGGCGGGTAGGCTGCCAGGAGTCAGTGAAAGCCGGCTTCCTAGTTACCTGCAAGAAGAAAACACTTTGTAGGTACGAATTCCGCCCCCACCCAACACTTATTAAAAGTTGGATCTTTGGAAAAAAATGTTCCATCATAAAGAAATGGATGTACACGGCCGGGCGCGGTGGCTCACGCCTGTAATACCAGCACTTTGGGAGGCCGAGGTGGGTGGATCACGAGGTCAAGAGATCGAGACCATCCTGGTCAACATGGTGAAACCACGTCTCTACTAAAAATATAAAAAATTAGCTGGGCACGATGGCACTTGCCTGTAATCCCAGCTACTCGGCAGGCTGAGGCAGGAGAATTGCCTGAACCCAGGAGGCAGAGGTTGCGGTGAGCCGAGATCGCGCCATTGCACTCCAGCCTGGGTAACAAGAGCGAAACTCCGTCTCAAAAAAAAAAAAAAAAAAAAGAAATGGATGTACACACGTATATATGTCATTGGTGCTTTTACTAACACAGCCACCACCTCCGATCACAGGAAGAATCAGACAATCGCAGCTTGATCATTAGGGCTAAGGCCAAATAGCAAGGTGAGCCTGCCTTTAGTCCATTTCCTCCATATCTAAATGTTGGAGGTCACGGCTATGGACATATTTGAAGATGTGTTCTCTCCTCTTGGGAGAGCAACCATTCTCCACCCGTGGATATTTTCCTTTGCTCTCCCCTAAGCTTTCTAGAGTCACCATCTCATCCACCATCCGACCAGAGGAGAGATGTTTGTAGCGAGAGGCTGTTCCCTCACCTCTGGCTGAAAAGGGACGTTCAGAACATTCACCCCGTGACATAAGGGAGGTTAGACCCCTCAGAGCTGCACTTCAATGTGGCAGCCATTGATCACGTGTGGCTATTGAGTATCGGGAACGCAGCTGGTCTGCACTGAAATGTGCTGATAAGGTAAAATACAGAGTGAGCTTCAAAGATTTCGTACCCCAAAATATATGCTTCCTTACCAACTATATATTGATCATATACGAAAATGGTTACATATTGGGTTAAATTATTACACTCAACTTCACCTGCTTCTTAGTACATTTTAAACTGTGGCTTCTAGAACATTTAAAATTCACACGTGGCTCACATTCTAATTCTTGGAGGCTTACGTCCTGTTTGAAATTTCAGGTTGTCTGTTCAAAGGACCAAAAGCCAGGAAGGCCATAAAATATGAACATTTACAATGACTGTCATTATTTTCTTTCCTTGGTGAATAACATACATTTATTTTTATAAATGAACCCAACCACAGTCACTCTGGAGAAAGGAAATGCAAATATCCTGTAGGTGCCGCCGAACTGCGCAGGTAGGAAGCCTTGCTCCAAAAGACCGCAGCTGGTACCTGTCATTGCTCTCATTCGGCCCTTTGTCCGATTACAGCTCCTGTCACTCAGGGCCTCAGGGGCGGGGTGTGAAGCCCTTATCCAATCAGAGGCGCGGGGGCGGGGACTGTCCAATCAGGCAAGCGTGTGGAGAGGAGAGGACGGCTTCCGGGATCTGGCGGGGCCTTTGTCCGGACCGGGCTCCACTTCCTGTCCCCGCAGCTCTGCGTCGTTGGCTTGCCGTTGGCCCTGTGACCCGGATGCACCGGGAGAGCCAGAAGTGAAACGGAGGCTCCCTGGAAGCCAGGAGATGGTGAGTGTAGCGGCCAGGCCTCCTGAGACACGGCGGGGGGCGGGCTGGAACCCGCGGTACCGGCTGGGGAGGAACCGGGCTGCCCTGGCGGGTTCCGGGCTCCGCGGTCCCGAGGCCCCTCCAGCCGCACCATGGCGGCCAGCCCAGCCCCGCGCGTCCCGGCGCATCCTTGGAGAGCGGCTTCGGCCCGAGCCCAGACCCCTCTTCCCCCGGCAGCTCTTCGCCCGCAGACCCGCGTCTCCCCGAGTCAGGAAGGGCCAATCCCGGCTCCGCGTGTGGTTTGTGCATAGGACGATGACCTGTGGCCTGTGGGGCCCGGTCCTCTTTCTCCCGAGGGAGTCCTTGCAGAAATTAGAGTTTTATTTGAGCGAAGAGAGGTTCCTGGATGGCAGAGGACCCAGCCATATTTTTTTGGTTTGGCCGCCCCACCAGCCGGCCCTGAAGGAAAGGCTTTTTATCAGGTGCATGAGGAAGCAAAGCACATTCATTCATTAGTTGGGTACAGTTATGTCGTCTCTGGATTTGAGCTTTCTAGGTTGAAATTTTCTGGTCATGCAGTCAGAGGTTAATTAGAGGTTCGTGGTGGATGAAGCCTGAATTTTGTTTCTGCAAGATAGTCATTTGCAAGGAACGCATCTGAGTTAGATTTTTTTTTTCTTTTTTAACTTAACCCACAGCACTAGAGCCGCTTAAGCTGGGTTGCCTGCTGTTTGATTACTTTAACACTCCACAGAAACCTGGTTTTTCCCTGCACTTTCCAAATGTATTTCAAGCAGGGTCTCAAAACCACCACCACGTTCTTCAGGCCTGCTGCAAAATCCTAAATTTCCTGTTTCTTCCAGACATTTCCAAATGCTGATTTCCCCTTTCTAGTTCACAACGTTATCGACTATTCATCCTTGGCTGTAATTTTAGACACAGTATTTTAATGAATCATTTTTTTCACAATGCATTGAATGGCACTTTTTTCTTTTCTTTTCTTTTTTTTGAGACGGAGTCTTACTCTATCGCCCAGACTGTAGTGCAGTGGTGCGATCTCAGCTCACAGTAACCTTTGCCTCCTGGGTTCAAGCGATTCTCATGCCTCAGCCTCCCGAGTAGCTGGGGATTACAGGCATGTGCCACGACACCTGGCTAATTTTTGTATTTTTAGTAGACACGGTGTTTTGCCATCTTGACCAGGATGGTCTTGAACTCCTGACCTCATGTGATCTACCGCGATGGCCTCCCAGAGTGCTCACACTGAATTACAGGCGTGAGCCACCGTGCCCGGCCTGGATGGCACTTTTTAAGACATTTCTGTTTGTAATCATTCCACATGACAGGAAAGCAGAGAATCATCCCTGACACTGTTGTAAAAAAATCTTTGTGCCTCTCTCTCCTCCTTTTTATTTTCCCTTGGCACAGACACCTTATCAGAATGCCTTTGGTTTGAGGTTCCACTTTGGAAGCTTTCCAGGGTGATTTGTTCTTAGCCACCCTCTGGAGTTTTCCCTGGGTTTCAGTATTGTCTGGGGCTAACACAAGATGCCCACCATGGCCTTGTCTGCTGGAGCATCTGGTGAATTTCAGCCCCTGGGTTATTTCTTCTCAGACAGCCTGAGGTATGAAATGTGGCCTCTCCAGGGAGCAGCTGGATTCCCTGGGCTGAGAGAAATCTGGTCCACTCTTCCTCTAAAGAGGTAACCACTTGGGACATTAAGATGGTCTTCACCCAACCCAGCTTTCAATCCTTGGAGACGCATTGCTGATCAGCCAATCAGATGTTGCTGTCAGGGGGAAAAGACTGAAATCATTTCTGCCCTTTGGACTCGCTCAGATTCGTGAAGGGAGGCAAAGCGTTTCAAAGGACAAGAAAAACCCACCCCCATGAGGTGGTGCAAAAACCTGTAAAGCAGAATTCACCTGGGCCGCTCAGTGGGGCGCAGTGCAGTGTATCGTGGGAGGGGTCATTGAGCTCTGTGGTGAACAGCATGGAGGTGGGAGGCTCTCCCCAGTAACAGAACAGCCTGACGTGGCGTAAGTCATTAGGCGCGCCTGGTGCAGTCAGCACTACCACTGCCCTTCTTGTCACCTTCACATAATTTGTTCACTTACTGCAACTTTGGTTTTTTAATCGTAAATTTGCATTTTATCAGTAGAGCCTGAAAGGTAAGAAAATACTTACAAAGGCCATGAAGTACGTACGTCCATTTCAGAAAAAAAATTAAATATCTAGTCGTGTAGCTTTCCCTTCTCCAGAGTGATTAAATGTAGAAAGTTACTTGGGTCTGTTCTTTTTTGGGAAATGATTTCCAGCAGAATCCCAGGGCTTAGCTTTGGGAATGCTACCAGGGAAAATAAAATGCTTCTCTGATAGCTGTGGAGAATGTTCACATTTTCTACAAAATACTATGGTAGACTACTTGGTGAGTTACAGAGATTCATCAAAACATTAGGCCCTCCTTCTGCAGGGTGAGTTTGTTGGAGTGAGTATCTCTGCTTTATATCCTTGCTCCAGATTTCGGAGTGTATGCTAAGTTGTAGGAGATGAACTTAGCACTTCTAAAAGTGTTCACTGGCATTGTTTACTATTTGATTTGTTACGGAAATAATAAGTCCATTGTTTGAAAGCAATAAACACTTTTGCTTTTTCTGTTGATGTGAAAAGTGTGAGTGCCCTACAGTTTCCTTTTCTTCTGTAAACACTGAGTGATTTTGTTGGATGTTTTCATCACTGGGTATTTTCTTACTTAAAACGAAGTGGATAACCCTGATGGGGAAGTTGACCCCAAGAACAGTGACTCCAAGCTAAGGCCAGTATTGAGCCTGCAAAAGAAGGCAACTGAAGGCCTGGCTCAAGCTTGTCCGGCCCGCGGTCCTGGGCTGCACGCCGTCCTGGGCTTTGGATGTGGCCCAACACGAATTCATAAACTTTCTGAAAACATGAGATTAGTTTTGTGTGATTTGTTTGTTTTCAGTCCATCAGCTGTCATTATTAGTGTCTTTCATGTGTGGCCCAAGACAGTTCTTCCCCTGTAGCCCAGGGACGCCGCAGATTAGACACCCCTTGCCTAGCTCGTTCCTCCTGAAGAGCCTCCCCTGCGGGTGCCCCAGCTTGCTCACAGCAACCATGGAAGGAGCCTTTCTACATAGAAGCTACAGAGCCCGGGAGCCTTGGGGAGCACAGGCAATGCAGCTGGAGTTGGGATGGGAGCTGGGGAGGTCTTCCTGGGTGTGGGTGTTGGGATGGGAGCTGGGGAGGTCTTCCTGGGTGTGGGTGTTGTTATCCTGGGGCTGTTTCCTGACTTCATCAAATAAAATAAATGGAGCTTTAGGTAGGAAGTTACTTAATTCTAAAGGAGGATTGCAGCAGGGAGAAGGTACCAGCTATCAGACAAGGGCTTTTATGTGTTTTTATAGGGAGAAGAGAGGACAAGATAGAGGGTGGCGAAAGCAGATTCTAGATCCCGGAATGTTTTACTCTGAAATCAGTGTGTTCTTGGGAGGGGCAAGAAGTGGGGTTGTATGTTGGCTCAGATTGAGGGTAGGTCACAATTGAGGGGCTTGTCGGAAGGAGAGAGATTTTTGCAGATTTTGATAGAGAAGTGTTTTGTTTTGACCACTGCAGATGGAATTGTTCAGCTGATCGTTTATGTGGGGAAAAAATATGGGAATTTTCAA
Organism: Callithrix jacchus; assembly: GCF_049354715.1. NCBI lineage: Eukaryota > Metazoa > Chordata > Mammalia > Primates > Cebidae > Callithrix > Callithrix jacchus. Next base: position 128,594,461 of record NC_133511.1, on the reverse strand, counting down.
GCGTTTGTATCTGGCTATGTGGTAAGTAACAAAGGGGATGTCATCTGAATCTTCATAGAAACGGGTTTCTCTTGATTCAGCTGTTCCTGGAGAACACAAGGAAGGAGCAGGTCTGTTCCTCAGGACTCTTGGCCAGAATCCTTGAGGCACTCCTCCTTCCTCATCGCTTTCCCCTGCTCTGCGCAGCTCTTCTCCACATTACCGATATGTATCTTTTTTAGCAAACCAGTAAATGTAAGTACAGTGTTTTGCTGAGTTATTTGAGTAGTTTTATTGAATTACTGAACTCGACAGGAGGTTATGGAAGTACCCAGTTTATAGACGGTAGGTCAGAAGTATAAGTGGGTGTCCCAGGCTTGTGACTGGCATCTGGGGTGGGGCAGTGTTGTAGGACTGAGTCCTGAACTTGGGGGGTCTGAGCTGGCTCTAAGTGGTGTCACAATTAAAATACCGCACACTTGGCCGGGTGTGGTGGCTCATGTCTGTAATCCTAGCCCTTGGAGGCCAGGAGTTGGAGACCAGCCTGACCAACTTGGTGACACCCCATTTCTAGTAAAAACACACCACTGTGATACCAGCTACTCGAGAGGCTGAGACATGAGAATTGCTTGAGCCTGGGAGGTGGAGGTTGCAGTGACCTAAGATTGCAACACTACTCCAGCCTGGGCGACAGAGCGAGACTCTGTCTCAAAAGAAAAGAAAAGTTAGGCAGTCAGTTGGTGCTGAAGAACTGGTTGGGGTTGGACAAACGCCACACATTTCGAGTCAGGAGAAAGGCATCTCAGGCCGGGGGTGGAGGGAGACTCTGGGTGTCTGGGAAAGCAAGGCCGTGTTCTGCACGTAGGCCATCACGTTGCACCTTGTCCTGTGATTCTGGGTCCCTGAGGGTGAGAGGGGACTGAGAACTTGGAGGGAAAAGGTGCTTACCACAGACAGCGTCCTCCCAAGCTGTCATCAGGATTCCCACCCACTCAGGAACGCTGCCTTGCCCACACCGCTTCACAGACTAGGCATCCCCTTCAGGAGTTTCACTACAGCACCTTTGGAGTTAGAATTTCCCACCCAAAACCCACACAGGTGCCTTCAGGACCCCTGGTGTGTCCTCAGCCCCAGAAACGGAATCTGCTGCAGGAGCCTATGTCTGCCACCAACTCTGGGTCCCCCAGTTGTGCTCTCTTCGGCCTGCAGGGACACAGCCCCGCCCGGGCCGTGGTCTGTGGCACAGCCGGTTTTTCCGTTGACTTGGCACTCTTTGCCATGCTGCATCCTGGGGAGCACCTTTCTCTCTCGATTTGTTTTGCCCACAAACCCCTTTTATGTGCACCTGCTGTGCCCAAGGCCGCCCACCCCTTCAGTGCGTGAATCTAGTGCCTGCTGGAATTAGGATGTTCAGAATTTCAGGACCATGGCCCTAGACCTGGCTGTTGGAAGAACAAATACAAATGAGAAATAAGAGGCTTAATTCTCTCACTCAAAAATAAGGAAACGATTGTTTTCGTCTCCCATTTCTGAAAAGATTTACTTTAGGACACTTTGATCTGCAAGTTGTTTCTCTGCTCTTCTGAAATACATGTAAGTCACTGAAACAGGTCACTGAGGCTTTTGTCATTCTTTTAATTCAGGATTGTCTTTGTGTAGGGCCTGAGAACCATGGCTTAGTTTTTGTTTTTGATTTGGCAGACATTTATTTTTTTCCATTTTCAGTCTTTTCAAGTAGACACAGATTTGCTTAGAATGAAGAGTACGCGGCAGTGGAGCGCCAAGCTGAGGACTGAGTCCAGCGATGCAGAGGGTTGCAGGGTACAGGATGCGAGAGCCTTGGACAAAGGCTGGTCGTCCGCAGTGGCTGCTTCAGGTCTGGAGGCTGAGGGCCTTACCCTGACTGCCAGAGCAAGGGCAGCTGAGCGTGTCAGCTAAACTGGGGAGTTTGCGGCTGCACCTTCTTTTCTATTTATTACTTAGGAACAACTAGCAGAGTTATATGCCATTTTTAGTAGACAACTTGCATCCATTTAAATTAAACAATGTTTTCTACAATAATGTGAACATAAAGGCATAGTATTTATTTTGGAAAAAAACCCTTACATAGTAATTTTAATATCAATGTTATTCATTCTTTTGAAATATAAAGTGTTGTAACTGAATTAAAGTTACAAAGAGTTTTTAAATACCACCTACATCATGACGGGTATATTAAAGTTATTCATACTGAGATACTTATATTTAATATCCGAAGAAAATTCACTACCCAATTTTTCCATTTTCTACTCAGAGTCCGCCTGTGTCTCTCCTGCCTGGATCGCCATAGATTCGCAGAGGGCGCCCACGCAGGGTCACGGGAGCTCTGTCCCCCGCACCTGGTCTTTCAGACATCCGTCCCCAGGTGCGCTGTGCAGACGGGCGCAGGATGACAAAATGAGCTGTCTGTGCTTCTGTCTTAGAATAAGAGGAATGAGTCACCCAGGGTGTGTTCCTCCCCTCCAAGAAGAAACCTCCTTGGTATCCAGATGGGAATGACTCCAGTTTTCCGATACTTGAGTAAAAAACAAAAATGAGATCTGGAGATTGAAACTGGTTGATTCCATCGTGTGTAGCATTAGAAAAACAGAGAAGGCAGTCGTGGCTTGCAGACCAGAAACTCTCCGTTTCCAGTAACTGGATAAAGAATTGAATTCAGCCTCAGGGATTAGCACAAAGAAGGGAGTGGTCACAGGGGCTGAGGCTTCTTTTAGGCCATTTTCCTCCTGTGGTTGCTGTGAGTTCTGATGCCACCAGTTGAAGGGACATCCATAGACAGAAAAGGTGGTGATATCATTATTTCTGTTGCTTTTGCCCTGCTAAAACTAAATCGCTTCTAACATATATGTCCTAGAAAATTCTAAAGGTTTTGGTTAAGTTGCTTGTTATTTTATGTGATAAAATAGACAGGGAAGTGGCTCACATAGATTAACATTCTACAAACCCTGAGATTTAAATTTTTGGGGGGCAATTTTAGGAAAAACAGAATTGTAAATACTTAGTAGCACAGAGATCAGAATCTGCATAGTGCCCTCTCCCTACGCAGACATGCCCGGACTGCCCCTCCTCCAGCCTCACCCGGGTCTGGCCTCACCCTGGAATCTCTTCCGATAGAGTTAGCTACCCAGTTAAATCAGAGTTTTGGGTGGTGACTCCTGCTGCCTCTCCAGAACTGATATTCATAATTTTCTGAAACCCCAAAGCAGATAAATGGGATCAAAGCACTGTCTGTTTTGGGGCCTTAATTTTTTTTTTTTTTTTTTTTTACTAATACCAGTGCTTTTGGAGGTACTGCATACAGCAGCCTGTCTCTCAGTCCTGTGGGCCTAATAGGTGCCTCACAAGCCACAGGAAAGTGAATGTAAACACGGCGGTGGAAAATGCCTCCGCACTGGACTTCGACCTCTCTGCGTCCGCTCCATTGGTCCACATGGAACTTTATACACTTTTGAAAAGTCAACGATAGAAAAACAGAAAAAGAAATACAAAGCCTGGGCTGTTGGTCTATATCTTGAGAGTTCCCGGATACTTGGCACCATCACCCACGCTGTGACGGGCGTTAACACACGTGCTCTGGCACATGTTCTGAGCACACAGTGCCTGCTTCATGGACACTGCATTCATATGTGTGCCCAGTTTTCCAAACGGAGACAGATTCAGACAGTGCTTCCTTCTCCAGCCCTGGAAAACTGTAAAGAGCCAGAAAATAACGTAATCTTTCAGGGTGGAGATTGGCCGTCTCCATCTGCACCAGAAAGAGCTTGTGCGGTGGTAAGAGGGCTGGGCGTCAGGGCCTGTGCAGGGGTCGCTTCCTTTAGCTGAGCGCGAACGTCACCGTCAATGGCAGAACTGTTAACCAGTCCAGCCCGTGAGCCCTTGGCCATCTTCAGAAGCACAGGACCCACAGTGGGACCAGAATTACCAAATGGTTTCTATGCACGTTGAAGCTTGAGAAGCTGGGCTTAGCTAAATGGTTCTCAGCTGGCTTCTGATTAAATCACATGGGCAACTCGAAAAAATGCCCTCCCCGCAGATTCTGTTGGTTTGGGTGGAAGCACCAGTGCTCTTTGAGTCACATGCTTCACGGGATTCTGAGGTGTGACCAGTCAGTTACGAGGGGATTCAGATGCTTTTGTGAGAGTTGAGTTCAGCCTTGATTCCAAAGGGAGGTCACAGGGCCTCCTCGGCTTGGGTTTCAGAGGGGCGGTTCAGTGCAGCTTACGTTCCTGTTGCTGTAGCAGAATTGCTGCTCTTTGTGGCGGGGAGGGCGCCTGAGAGCAGGAAGAGAAACTCATATTTTGACGTCCAGGGAGAAGTTTACTGTTCCTGAATCTCTTCAATAAAGAACAGAAAAGCGTGGCCTTTTCCTGTGTTTCTAGGTCTTCCTGTTGATGGGTGTGGTGGTGGCAGGTGAAAGGGTTGCGCTGACACCTTTAAAGGCATGTTCTCATGACGCAGGTGTGATTTGTCCAGAGAATCTTACCTAAGAGGAAACCCCAAAGAAGCAGGAGAAAGAGAGAGAAATGGCTGGTGCTCAGGTAAATGCATCTCAGGTCAGGGGTTGTGTCTGCTTTTGCTCCTGAAATGTCACGTGTTAGAATTTGGAAGGCTTTACTTTTCTGCTTGCGGTGTTTCTGTGTGATAAGTTTGTTTCAACTACTTTTTTTTTCTTATAATAATGAAGGGTCGCTGAAAATGTTTCTTTTCTAAATACCAAAGCCTTCTCTGTGTTCTCTTCACCTTGACTTCTTCTGTGCCATGAAGAATTCTCTCCATGACTTCATGATCTGCAGTATTAAAAATGTTCACTTTGTGGCACTGAACATGGGGAGGTGTGGATACGCAAGATTCCTGTGAGGATGGGGAGTGGTTTTTGGATGTCAGCGAAGAAGGGAAACATACACCATTTAGGTTTCATCTGGATGCTCCATCAGTTGTATGCAGAACAGCGTTAAGAAAATAAACATTTAAACCAGATGGCATTTATTGCCCAGAATAACTCAGAACATTCTGGAAAAGAGAAAAATGAAAAGACACTTGTTTTTTAGAGTGCTAAAGAAAGACTGTTTAATTACACTATTAGAGATTCCTGCTGGGCACAGTGGCTCACGCCTATAATTCCAGTACTTTGGGAAGTTGAGGCGGGTGAATCACTTGAGGCCAGGAGTTCGAGACCAGCCTGGCCAACATGGTGACATGGTGAAACCCCTGTCTCTTCTAAAAAAAAAACCAAAAAACAAAAAACAAAAATTATCTGGGCGTGGTGGCACATGCCAGTAGTTCCAGCTACTCAGGAGGCTGAGGGACGAGAATTGCCTGAACCGGGGAGGCTGAGGTAGCAGTGAGGCGAGATCATGCCACTGCATTCCAACCTCTGACAAGAGCGAGACTCCGTGTCAAGAAGAAAAGGAAAGGGGTTACAGAACATGGGAGAGACTTGTCTCTTCAACTGGGCATAAAACTGATTGTTCTGTATGATTAGTTCAGACTCTAGTTCACTTTTTGGCCAGCATCACACCAGCAATATGTCTCCTCTGTGCATTGGCACATGATAAAAATCTGTCCTATGACAGGTGGTGTTCATCTTATTCAGTTGGTTAAAGAGCTCTCTGACAGATTTTTCCATTGTAGATTTTAATTATTTTTTCTCTATTGTTAAGTACGTTGAGGAGATTTACTAATTAATGTATGTAAATAATCACATTTAATCTGAAAGTTCTTTGCTTCTTAGATTCTGTTTTTGCATATGCCTTGCTTTAGAAGGTAAAGAATCTCATCTCTGTTTATCGTTCATAAAAACTGGGATAAACTCAGGCTCTGCCTCTTACAGGATGTCTGACAAAATACTGGCTTTGGACCCAAAGAGCTGGCATCACTGTGCGCATGTTAGAAATTCAGAAGCTCATGCTTGCTCAGGTGTGCTGAAGCAGAGTCTGCATGAGACCTCTAGTTTATTGGGCACATTAAATTTGAGAGGTAACTTCTGACTCTCCATGACTCTCCAGTCTGAGAAATAGACACGCCTTACTCATGTGATGGAAACGTGGCACTCAAAAGTGGACATGCCGTTGTTGATGCCCTTGATTTTACACTTTATCCTACAGAAGAGTACTCCGTGTACACTGCTTGTGTGGGTCTTATGCGATTCTGTTTCCGCAGCTAGAGTACGTTAGAGAAAATTCTTGGGCTAAAAATCACCTTACGGTATAATTCCCGCCACTCGTACAAGTCAGAAGCAGTTCTCTTCACACACTCATTTCACCTGGAGTCAAATTAAGAACCTGCCCAAAGCCACGTGGTAAGTGTTTGTTCTTATTGTTGTTTCTTCCTCAGAAAGTGTTGACGTTCAGGGATGTGGCCATAGAATTCTCCCTGGAGGAGTGGAAATTCCTGGACGCCGCTCAGCAGAATCTGTACAGAGATGTGATGCTAGAGAACTACAGAAACTTGTTCTCCATCGGTGAGGATGACCTCGAGGCGTGACTCCTCAGAAGCCCTACAGAGTTCCTTCCGTTCCTTTGCAGAATGTTTTTTTGGGAGTTTCTGCGTTGCATGAATGAGTTTCAGATCCCTGCTTTTAAGAAAAACATGGGGATTTGTTGACGTAAAAAAAAAAAATCGTCCAAGTGTGGTTCATCTTCCCATAAACCTTCCTCTTTTTTTCAGCTGATATGTATCTTTGACTGTAGTGGTAATTCCAGAAATTTAGTGGCGTGAAATATTGTTGCCCGCATGTTAAAATCAAATTTCCACCACTGATTTTCGATTCAGCAGTACTGAGTGGTGAAGCTAAGACCCCACAGATTTAAAATACTGACAATTCTAACGGTTACATCAGGAATCATTTCTGGATTACTTTTCTAGAATCTTCTACAATGTTCACTCTACTAAGCATAGTACAAGGTTGGTAACTGGCGAATTTCAGCATAATGTCCCTTTTTTCTAATAAAACAGGTCTGACTGTCTCTAAGCCAGGCCTGATCACCTGCCTGGAGCAAAGAAAGGCACCATGGAATCTGAAGAGACGGGAGGCAGCTGATGGACATCCAGGTGGGTGGAACTTAACAAAGCAGGTAATCCAGGTGAGAGGTCCAGGGGCTGCGGAGGAAGCCAGACCTTAACATGTGGCTTGGGAAGCTCCACTCCAGTAGAGATGGGTTCTTTCTCTGGCTGTCCCCTCGGCGCGTCTTCTGTCTTATTCTCTTATATTTTCTCCAGATTCCGCTTCCCAGGTAGCCATCTTCCTTCAGGTCACAATAAACATCAGAGCGCTCCTCCTGCCGACTAAGGGCCTGTGTGGTCTCACTGCTTGCTTGGCCTCTGCTTTTGAGAACGGGCATGTCCCTGCACATTGTTGAGGAACTCTGTGTGAAATGTTTCTTCATTTCCGCTTTTGCATCAGGTCTGAAATGTGTGAGAGGGGTGGTGATGGTGTTTGCTTCGGAAACTCCACAAGTCCCGCAAACAGAGATGTGTGTTTTCGGCTTTATGATTTTGTATCCTTCAGAGGTTTCACATGGGAGTCTACAGAAAGTTATACTCAGTCATTTTCCCCAAACACGAAGCATCTGCCCCAATATGAGATAATCTGGTTATTTTACTTCAAAATTGTGTTTTTTTTAGTATGAACTGAGGTTGGTCATTTGAACTCTATATTCCCCAGTGTCCAACTGTAATAGTTACAAGATTATCATTTTATAATTTCCTCTTTTTTAGTATGAAGCTTATCAGGACTGTGTCATTCTTGTGCATCTATGTGTGTGTATGTTTATATGTGTGTGGATATATCATGTATGCGTATGTATCATATATCAACATCCTGTTGAAATGATAGGATTTCATTCTTTTTTATGGGGGAGTAATAGTCTGTTTATTTAAATCATTATTTTTTTTTGTCCATTTGTGTGTATATACACACACACACACACATACAGGTGTGTGTATATATATGGGCATATGTATAACAGATTATTTTAGAAATAATTGTGTATGCATTGTGTACAGTGTAATAATTGGATATGTGTATACGTTGTGAAATAATTAGTGCAATCACATTAAGGAACAATTACGTTACTTCACATAATCACCTTTCCTTGCAGAGAGAACACTTAAGGTCTGCTGTCAGCAAATTTTAAGCATAAAACATTATCAGCAGTATTCATAACATGACTCACTAGATTCGCCAAACACTCATCTTACAACTGAAAGTTTGGACCTTTTGAACAACATCTCATTTTCCCCAACTCCAGGCCCTGGCAGCCACCATTGTCCTCTGCTCCTGGGAGTTCAGCCATTACAGATGTCCTGTGTTTCTGGGCCTGGCTGAGACGATTCAGCATCATGTCCTTCAGAGTCATCCATGGTGTTGAATGACAGGATTTCATTCCTTTTTTATGACCAAGTAATATTCTATTATCTATTTATATCATATTTTCTTTTTCCATTCAGCATCCACAGACATTTAGGTTGTTTTTCTATGTAGACAATTGTGAATAATGTTGCAGTGAACTTGAGTGAGCAGATAATTCTTCAAAGTACCACTTTTATTTCCTTCAGTGATACACAGAGTGGGATCGCTGCACTGTAGGGTGGGTTTACATCTCTTTATTTGTAAGTGGCCTCCCTCCTGCTTTTCCAATGACTACCGAATTGTTTTTGCTCTACATCCTTGTCAACATTGTTATTAGGCTGGTGAAAGTTAAGTGTGTTTTTTACCATTTAAAGGGCAAAAACCACAATTACTTTTGGAAAGTCCTAATACATGAGTTATTTTTGATACTCGCCATTCTAACATCCAAACGCTTGATTGTAAGTCGTCTTTGGTGTGCAGAAGCCTTTAGTTTAATGCACTCCAGCTTGTTGATATTTACGTTTGTTGCCGTACTTTTGGTGTCATACATTGCCAAGACCAATGGCAAAGAGGCTTTCTCTTAGAGTTTTTAAGGATACATGTTTTACGTCTAAGTCTTTATTTCAAGCTAATTTTTGAGTATGGGGTAAGAAAGATTACTTATTTCACTATTTTGACGGTGGGTATTCTGTTTCCCCAGAACCAAGCGTGGAAGAGACTATGCTGTCTGCATTGTATGTTCTTGTCGCCCTTGTGGAAGATGAGCTGAGTTGCTATGCGGGAGTTGAATTCTGGGCTCTCCGTTCTGTTCCATCGGTCTCTGTGCCGGTTTTCTTCTCTGCTCACCCACCATCCTGTTCTTACCACTGTGGTCTTACAATGTAGTTTGAACTCAGAAAATATTATGCCTCTCGCCTTGTTCTTTTTCCTACAGATTGCTTTGGCTATGCCAAGTTTATTGCAATTCCATATAAATTTTTGAATTATGTTTTCTATCACTATGAAAAAGGCCCTGGAATTTTGGTAATTTTCAATGGATCTGTAGTCTTGGTCTCTAGCAGAATTGTACAGCCCCCTCCTTGGATTCCAAAGCTCCGTTACGGGCATTTTTTTTGAGATGAGGTTTCTCTGTATCACCCAGGCTGGTTCTGAACTTCTGGGCTGAAGTGAGCCTCTGCCCCCGAGGTCCTGAGTAGTTGGGATTATAGGCATGAGCTGTGGAGCCCGCTCTCTGGGAAAGGCATTCTCGTCCACAGCAGACCGACACGTTTTTGTTGCTGCTGGGGTTAATATAAGCCGGCCCACCTATTTCACCGCCTTTCTGTGTCGTTTTCACTTTCTCTTTTGTTCCATTTCAAATTTATCTGTAATTTCAAAGTCTCATCTTCAGAACGATATGCTAGAAATTAGCATGTTCTGTCTGAATTAAATTCTTTAGTGAGCACTCCATATTTATTGAATGACTGCTGCAGAAAGAAGTCATAGCGTTTTATCCTGTTTCTCCAGTCTGTATAAATGGTAATATGATTTATTCCCAAATGTTTATTTTATATGTCAGTGCCTCTCAGCATATTTTACGTGATTTGTACTTTTCTCTATTTAGAAATATGAGGTCACTCCTTGCTTCTGAAAGTTGGATGGCAGCATTTTCATTTTGCAGAAGAGCAGCATCAGTATAGTAAACATACAATAAAAATTACCTTTAGTATCTTCTCGTTAGTCATTAAAATGTTCTCGGTAGAATCTTTCATTAATGATTGTAGTGCATTTTCTCTGAAATTTGACTGCTGTGCACTGCGTGCCGGTGATTCAGAATACCTGCTTTTCATGATTACACAGTCACAGTTGAGTATTGTAGTTATCTAGGCAAATTCTTTTTTAACGGTGCATCGCTGTTTCATAGCGGATGTCATGACCAACACCTCTCTTGGTGTTTTGTGATTCCATGACTGTTTCTGTGGTTGCATAGTGTTCCCTTGTATGTATATGCCACGTTTCCTTGTATGTATATGCCACGTTTCCTTGTGTGTGTTCATCACTTGAGCCTGCCCCCATCTGAATTTTCTGAGTACTAGCACAATAAACATGGGTGTGTAAATATCTCTTCCAAGATCTGAGTTGCTTTGTGTACTTTTGATAGAGACCGGGAGGTAGGATTGCTGGATCATATAATTCCATGTTTAAGTTTTTGAGGGACATTTATGTTATTTTTTTTTTCAGAGTCTCACTCTATCACCCAGGCTGGAGTGCAGTGGCACCATCTCAGCTCACTGCAACCTCTGCCCCATGGGCTCAAGTGATCCTGCCCCTTCAGCCTGCAGAGTACCTGGAACTACAGGTGCACACCACCACACCCAGCTAACTTTTGTATTTTTAATAGGAACAGGCTTTTGCCATGTTGTCCAGGATGGTCCTCGAACTCCTGGGCTTCAGTGATCCACCCGCCTCGGTCTCCCAAAGTGCTGGGATTCCAGGTGTGAGCAGCGCGCCTGGCCTGTGCTGTCTGTCTTTGTGGCTGCGTCCTTTGTTTCCTGCCAGCAGTTCACGTGGTTTTCAGTGTCTTCACATCCTTGACAGATCTGGATCTTTTTAACAGTGGCCATTCTAATAGCTGTGAGGAATACCTTCCTTGCGATTTTGTTCTGCATTTCTCTACAGTGAGTAATCTGGGCATTCGTTCAAGTGCTTGCCGGCCGTTTCCATATCTTTTCTGCAGAGATTTCAGTCAGTCCTTCATCTGTTGTTAAGTGAAGTTACTTAATTTTTGTTTTTGAGTTGTGAAAGTTTCTTACATACTCTGAGTATTAACTCCTATCATATTTGTGATTTGCAAGTAATTTTTTCCCATTTCTTAGGTGGCATTTTCATTTCACTCATTGTTTTCTTTGATTTGCAGAAAGTTTGAAGTTTGATATAGTTCAGTTTTTCTGTTCTATTTTTGAGCTTATGCGTTTGATCTATGTTTTCTTCTAACAGTTATATTCTATTTTTATGTTTAAGTATTTCATTTAAAATATTTTTGAATATGGTACAAGGAAGAATATTACTTCATTTTTCCTTGTAGATATCTAGTTTTTAGCATCATTTGTTGAAAGGAATCTTTTCTCCATTGTGTGATCATGGAGACCTTGTGGAAGATTATTTGGTTTTATCCACAAGGGTTTATTTCTGGAGTCTGTTCCGTTTCATCATGTAGTTACCTGTCTCTGTGTCAGTACCACATTGTTTTATTTTTATAGCTTTTTGTACGTTTTGAAATCAAAGTATAATGCCTCTGTGTAAAGAGTTTTGGCTAGTTATTGTTCTTACACTCATTTTAGGATTAGAAGAATCAAAAAGTGCCACTGGCAGGCAGTTGGATAGAGATTGCACTGAATGTGTACATCAATGTGGGCAGTGCTGGCATCTTAAAAAACACACATGGAATTATCTGACCATTGAGCAAGAATGTGTATGCTCAAGGGTGTTACACGTTTTTGGCATTGCCAGTTTCACTTTTGCTTTTGATTTCTAGTGTAGTTACATTTTGGTCAGAAAACACGTTGTGTGACTTCAGTCTCAAGGAGTCGCCATGTGTTCTGACAGAAGGCGCTATGTGCAGCCGAGAATATAGCAGATTCCGCTTCCCGTGACCGGAGAGTTCTGTACATGTCTGTTAAGTTTGTTTGGTTGGTAGTGTTGCCCAGGCTTTCTTACTGTTCTGTGGAATTTTCTATTCTGTGTTGAAAATGGGGTCTTAGAGTCGATGATTGTTTTTTTACTGTGTATGTTTTGCTTCACATCTCTCCATATCCGCTTGATGTATCTGGGAGCCCTGATGTTAGACCGAAATGTAGACAGATGAACAGTTGCAGATTCCTGATTAATGGTCACAGTCACCGTTAGATGCTCTTAATCTTTGTCCCCTTGTATTATTGTGTCTGTCAGATGTAATGGTGACCACCCCACCTGACTGTGGTTACTAATTGCATGGAATTTCTTTTTAATTCTTTCCGCCTGTTTTACTATTTAAGGCTAGAGTCTTTCGTAGAGAGCATATTGTTCTTGATTGGTTCAGCTGTTTTGTTTCTGTTCATTAAGTAGCTTAATTTATGTCTAAAATAGCGTCTGAAGGAAATGAAGCTCCTGTTACCGTCTGGATTATTGTTTTCTGCCCTTCTCGTGGGTGTGCTGTCCCTCATTTCCTCTCTGACTGCCTTCATCATTTGGTGCGTTGGTGTTTGTGTGCTGTCCTTTCATTTTGTGCTCATTTTGTTTTGCAGACTGTATCAAGGTATTTTCTTTGTGATGACCTTGAAAAATGGAGAGTACATAGAACACCTTCAAAGGATAAATACAGATTTTAATCTCACAACTTCATTGAATACAGAAACCGTAACTCTTTACACCCTCCAGTGTGCTGTTAACGTAACAAATCATATATTTTGTGTGTGGTAGCAAAGATACATGCAGATATTTTTTCAGATATAGTCGAACCCTGAGTTTTTACACTGTCATGTGAGAGTAAAGTACTATATATCTGCTTACGTACCCACCTTTAACAGAGAGGTTGGTATTTTCAGATGGTTTTATAATGCTGTCTAGCGTCACTGTATTTTTAACATAATGGAGTCTTTTCAGTCGTTTTTTTAATATATTATAGAAATGGGGTCTTGCTCTGTTGGCCAGGCTAATTCCTAACTCCTGACCCCAAGCAATCCTCCTGCCTTGGCCCACCCAAAGCTGGTATTATGGACATGAGCCACCATGCCTACCCAACCTTTAGCATTTCTTAGAGAACTGTACTAGTGGCAGTGAAGGCCCTTATCTTTTTATTTATTTTGGAAAAGTCTTTATTTTTCCCTTGTTCTTTTGAAGTAAAATTATTCTCAATCAAGTGTTCTTGGTTAGTAACATTTTAATCTTACTGAAATTTGGAAAGTTAATAGCATGTTTTTCTTCAAATAATGCCTCTGCTACTTTTCTGCTATATATTTTTTCTGTGACTTCTTTCATGAAATATTGGTTTACATCATGATATTAAATAAATTCCATATTTTAGCTGTTACATTTGTTTTACAGTTTTATTTCCCTGTGTTTCATTTTTAAATCTGTGCTACAATTTTGTCTAATTGTGTATCTTTGTACCAGTACCAATCTGTTTTAATTACAGTCGCCTCATAATGTGTTTTGAAATCAGGCAGTGTGATACCTCCAGCATTGTTCCTCTTTTTGAAAATTGTTGGGTGTTTTATGGTCCCTTGAGATGTCTTGTGATTGTTGGGTTGTTGCTTTTATTTCTGCAGGAATCGGATTAGAAATTTGAGAGAGATTGCATGGAGTTTGTAGATGCATTGGATGGTGTGACCATCTTTGCAATATTAAGTATTTCAACCCTTGAACCAAGAGCATGCTCAAATATGTTTTTTAATTGCCATATATTTATGAATTTTTTTTGTTTTTGTTATTTCCAGTGTATTTTCATTTTGGTCATATGTAATAATGAGGAAGACTTCAGTTTTTTGAAATTTGTTAAGACTTATTTTGTCCAGGTGGTGTATCCTGGATGTCTTCTGAGCTCTTGGGAAGAGTGTGCCGGTGTGGTGTGGGGTGTTCTCTCTGTGTCTGTGAGGTGTAATTATTTGGTAGTGCTTGCAAGTCCTCCATACAATTACTAAGGCTTGCTGCTTTATTCATTATTGAAAGTGGGTTGTAGAAGCATGCTAGTATTAAGCCGGACGTGGTGGCTCACGCCTGTAATCCTAGCACTTTGGGAGGCTGAGGTGGGTGGATCACCTGAGGTCAGGAGTTCAAGACCAGCCTGGCTATCATGGTGAAACCCCATCTTTAAGAAAAAAAAAAAAAAAAAAAAAAAAAAAAAAGAGAAGTATACTACTATTCTATTGCTATTTCTTGCTTAGATGCTATAATTATTTGTTTATAAAGAACCTGCAAAATTGAAGCAAGAAATAGCAATATAGTAGGAGGATATGTCAATACCCAAATATCTATACAAATATACACACGTTTGTCGTAGGTTCCCAGTTTATTTTCCTTTTTTTCATTGTTTTATGTTCTTGTTTTTTGTGAGTTCTGACTTAAAGTATGTTTTATGAAGTACGACAGTTTTTGACTTGAGATGTATTTTGCATCATGTAATTGCTCTCCCTTCATTAACATTTGCATGAAATGTGTATTTCCAGCTTGCCACTTTCAGTCTTTCTATCATTAGATCTCAAGTGCGTCTCTTGTAGATTAGCTGTCGTTTGGTCTTGGTTTGGTTTTAAATGATTTAACATGCCTTTTGATGAACTGACCCTAAGTAAACAGTTTACTGAAATGAAAGATGCACTTTAGTCACTGTACCCCTTTCCTTGATTCTTGTAGCTTTTTCCTTCTCTCCCTTTTGTGTCCTGTACTTTGTATAATAATAAACTTTGACTCCTTTTTAATTTTCTTTTGTGTGTAGATATTTTCTTAGCAGCATATTTTCTTGTATTACCGTGGAAATTATATTAAACATCTTACCATTATAATAAGACATTTTATACTGGTAAATACTTAACTTTAGTTGTATATAAAAATTTTGTTTTGTTTTTGTTTTCTGAGACAGAGTCTCTCTCTTTCGCCAGGCTGGAGTGCAGTGGCACAATCTCAAGTCACTGCAACCTCCACCTCCTGGGTTCAAGCGATTCTCCTGCCTCAGCCTCCCGAGTAGCTGGGATTACAGGCGCTACAAAAATTCTTTCTTATTAAATCTGCCCTCAACTTTGTTACTGATATCACTAAATCATTTAATGTTGTGCATCCATTAACACATATTTATGATTGTTTTTCTGCTTTTATCTTTCCAGTTTTGGATAATTGAAAGTGATTTCTGCACCACTGTTATAGCACCACAGGATTTGAGTTTCCTGTGCATGCGTAACTTTTTCATGTATTTCTGTATTTTGACCATGATGTATTATTTCTTAGCATCACTTTATTTTCCGTGGGAAGGATTCCTTTTTCCATTTCTTATTTGACATGTGTAGCCCTTGGTTATCTTAGAATGTCTTTATTTTTTATTACTTTGTGGGACACTGGTTATATTATTCTTGCTTGGAAGTTTTCTTTTCAGCAATTCGATGATCTCATCCAGTTCCCTTCTTGCTTCAGGTTGTCCCTTTTTTGAGACAGTCTTACCAAGGGAATGTATTCTCTTAGCAGGTCCGCGAGGGGGTGTAATTTTAGGGGAAGAACTTCCCAGTGCCGTGCCCCCTCCCATCTCTCTCCATCCGGGAGATTCAACAGTTCCTGCCGGTGGGAAGAATCAAAGTCAGTCACTCCAGCCAAAGTTCTGAGGAACTGCTTTCATTGGCCTGGGGTCTTAGAGAAGGTGGGGGTTCCTCCCAGGTTAAAAGTCCCCTTCTTCCACACCCCTTTGGACTCCATGTTTGGATCTCCTTCCACGAACAGTGGAAGCTGTTTTTCTCCATCCTGGATTTCCCCTCTGGAGTCCCCTTCCACACTTTTCGTGGAAGTTTTTCTGTCTCCTCCTTTTCTTCCCCTCTTTTCTCTACCTAAATAAAATCACCTTCCTGCAACACTTCTTGGGTTCGGTATTTACGAGCTTACCATGCACCTGCTGTGGTCCCCTCTCTCATTCCTGAGAGGGCAGAGACCAAGAACCTACAACATTCTCTCAGGGGCGCTGTGCCTCACCAGCACCCCAGAAACCTGATTACATTACTCTGTCACTCAGGCTGGAGTGTGGTGGTGTGATCATGGCTCACTGCAGCCTCAATTTCCCAGCCTCAGGTGATTCTTCCTCCTCAGCCTCCTGAGTAGCTGGGACTACAAGTACAACACCATGCATGACTAATATTTTTGTGTTTTTTGTAGAGTTGGGATTTCACCATGCTACCCAGGCTTGTCTCGAACTCCTGGGCTCAAGCAATCTGCCTGCCTCAGCCTCCCAAAGTGCTGGGATTACAGGTGTGAGCCGCCACGCCCAGCCTGGCCTTGAGGATTCTGTGGACAAATTCAGTGGTAATCTCATGAGAGCATGCTGATAAATGACACATTGCTTTTCACTTGCCGCCTTCAAGACTCCTTTCTCCTCTGTGACTTTTGAAACTGCTTATATTGTGCCTTATGTCCCTTCTTGTTTATGCTAGTTGATGTGTGTAGCTTCTTGTTTTTTTAATGTGTTTTCATAGTTTTGAGAATTTCTCAGTAATTATTTCCTTTCCTACCTTCAGTTTCTCAGTCTGTTTTTATAGTTTGTATCTTTTCCTTGGTATACTCATTTTCCTAATTTTACTTAGTTTTGTGTTTTCCCATTTTCGCGCATTGAGCATTGTTCAAATGATAATTTTATTTTTTCAGTTAATTTATGCATCTCCCTCGTTTTAGGGTTGACTTCTGAACTCTTTTTATTTCTTCGATTGCGCCACATTAACCTTACACTTTGTAAATGTGCTCTTTGGCTGAGATTCAGGCATGAACAAAGAGCCTCCTGCCACAGCCCTTATGATGTGGCTTTCTGCTGGGGTGGAAGTCCAGAACAAACTGGCCCAGATTCTAGCAGCCTCTTAAGCCCGTTCTGAGGGTGTGTCTTATGTGGAGTTGTGTGTGTACTTTTCGGTGAAAGAGGGTTTCTCAGGTTTCTTCTTAGTGGCGTGTAGTCGCCTGATCCTCCTGTTGCTGCTGCTGCTGCAGCAGCCCTCCTGCCGCTGTCACGGGGACTTCCTCTTGGTCTCAGCAGGCCCAGCCTGTCACTCGGAGGACCCCCATTTCTTTCAGCACTCCATCTCCTGAGGGGCAGAAACCAGTCTTTGCCAAAGCTTGAAAAGGCCAAAAGTGAAAATACCTATACTGGTATTTTCTTTCTCTTTGGAAGGAGAAGCCAGGAGTTGGGGGTTTACTCTTAAAGGCATTATGCTTACTGCGGAGGAGCAGGGGCCGTGGGGGGAACGCAACAAAGCTCTTTTTTCTTCTTCTTATGTGGCTCTTCGCATTGTGCTCACCTGCTGTGCCGCAAACTCTGAAGTGTTCTTAGAGTTCAGATGCTTTTTCTCACTAGTTACTGTTACATTTATATGTTTGCAAAGAAATTAGGGCCTGTGGTATTTTGTGCCATTTTGCTAATATACTCAGTATTATTTTATAGATTAGACTGATAAAGTGTCTTCATCTGTTTCTGGTAAGTGGGGTAACTTTTATTTATTTATTTATTTCAGCTATGTCCTCTCATTTTACCCAAGACTTTTTGCCAGAGCAGAGCATACAAGATGCGTTCCCAAAGTCAATACTGGAAGGATATGGAAATTGTGGCCTTGATAATTTACATTTAAGGAAAGACTGGGGAAATTTAGATGAGTATAAGTTGCAAAAAGATTACAATGGACTTAACCAGTGTTCATCAACTACCCATAGCAACATCTTTCAATGTAGTGAGTGTGTTAAAATCTTTAATGATTTTTCAAATTTACATAGATACAATATAAGTCATACTGGACAGAAACCTTTCAAATGTCAAGAATGTGGCAAATCGTTTCAAATGTTCTCATTCCTAACTGAGCATCAGAAAATTCACACTGGAAGAAAGTTCCAAAAATGTAGACAATGTGGCAAAACCTTTAACCAGTGCTCACACTTTATGGGACATGAGAACACGGACACTGGAGAGAAACTTTACATGTGTAAAGAATGTGACGAAGTTGTTAAAACTTGCTCAGTCCTTACTAAAAACAGAATTTACACTGGAGGGGAACATTACACATGTCAGGAATTTGGCAAAGTATTTAACCCGTGCTCCCCCCTTACTGACCATGAGCGTGGTCCTGAGGGAAAACCCTACAAGTATGAAGAGTGCAGCACTGTCTTTATCTCCTGCTCTAGCCTTTCTAATCAGCAGATGCTTCTTGCTGGAGAGAACCTCTCCAAATGTGAAACATGGTACAAAGCTTTTAACCACAACCCAAATCTTTCCAAACATCAGAGAAGTGAGATTGGAGGGAAACCTTTCAAATGTGAGGAATGTGACAGCATCTTCAGGTGGTTCTCAGATCTTACTAAACATAAGAGAATTCACACTGGTGAGAAACCATACAAGTGTGAGGAATGTGGCAAAGCCTACACCCAGTCCTCACACCTCAGTGAACACAGGAGGATTCACACCGGAGAGAAGCCCTACCAATGTGAAGAATGTGGGAAAGTCTTCAGAACTTGCTCCAGCCTGTCTAATCATAAGAGAACTCATTCTGAAGAAAAACCCTACACATGTGAAGAATGTGGCAACATCTTTAAGCAGTCATCAGACCTCACTAAACACAAGAAAACCCATACTGGAGAGAAACCCTACAGATGTGAAGAGTGTGGAAAAAACTTCACCCAGTCCTCCAACCTTATTGTACATCAGAGAATTCATACTGGAGAGAAACCCTACAAATGTGAAGAATGTGGCAAAGTCTTTATGTGGTTCTCGGACATTACCAAACACAGGAAAACACATACTGGAGAGAAACCCTACAAATGTGAAGAATGTGGAAAGAACTTTACCCAGTCCTCCAACCTCATTGTACACAAGAGAATTCATACTGGAGAGAAACCCTACAAGTGTGAAAAATGTGGCAAAGCCTTTACCCAGTTCTCACATCTGACTGTACATGAAAGCATTCATACCTGAGAAAAAAAATGTATAAAAATAGGCAAAGCCTTTAGTATATGGTCACGTCTTACTTTACATCAGAGTTTTTAATAATAATTTCTTAATAACTTAATGAAGATATTATAAATGTAATGACTCTTGAAAGCCCTTTCATGTAACAAGCCTGCAGAGCACACAAGAGTGTTTCTTCTGAAAACAAAGTTACAATTACATTTTATACTGGATGGAAACTTGCATCAGCTGACTCAACTTTCAGAGAATTTGTAGAGAAACCCTACAGATGTCATAAATGTGGAATAACATAGAAAACAGTTCATACTAAAAGATGTTTTCAAATGCAGTTAATGGGAAAAATAAGCAAAATCAAATTTAAGTAAACGTTGGAGGATTAGAGAAAGGAATAGGGCACCAGCACTTTCAGAAACGACACTGAATCACAGCATCGTCTACAGAGTAATCTAGACGTAAAATGGACCAGTTATTGACATTTAAAAGGAGGGTGACACGGAATTTTTGTGGTTTTAATTACATTCAAAATACACTTTTTTGGATTGAAAAAGTGTTAAATTTTTTGAAACGCGAATGTTGATGTTGTTCAACTCAAATCGATTGATGCCGTGTCTTCATTTCTAGTGCTGGTGTGAGAACACATGCCCAAGTCCTCTTGTAGCAGGCGTGCATGGCTCATACACTTGTCCATGAAAGGTGAAAGACACTGAAACGTGAGATGCATGAGTCAAATCTCGGTAGCGAGGGTCTTCGTGTGTTTTATATACTTGTAAGTGATTTATGAGATAGGTGTTTAGAGTAATACCTGTCTGCATTATAGAAAGAAGGAACCATTTTGAATTTTGTAAATAGTTTTACCTGTATTTCATTAAGGTAATGTACCATAAATTTTGAAGTCCTTTTTAAGATTCTGTGTGAAGTTAATTTGTTTTTGATTAAACACAATTGTGTTAAGCCTGATGTTCATGGAATAAAGTGTCATCCAACCAAAAACCAGTTCCATCCTACTCAAAGGTGTCGGTAACAGACAGTAACAATATACTACCAGGTGGCATGGTGGACATCTCCAGTGATCTCTATTCCCAGTGATTTTTAAAAAATTCTTGGCCGGGCGCAGTGGCTCACGCCTGTAATCCCAGCACTTTGGGAGGCCGAGGCGGGTGGATCACGAGGTCAAGAGATCGAGACCATCCTGGTCAACATGGTGAAACCCCGTCTCTACTAAAAATACAAAAAATTAGCTGGGCATGGTGGCGCGTGCCTGTAATCCCAGCTACTCAGGAGGCTGAGGCAGGAGAATTGCCTGAACCCAGGAGGCAGAGGTTGAGGTGAGCCGAAGGCGCGCCATTGCACTCCAGCCTGGGTAACAAGAGCGAAACTCCGTCTCAAAAAAAAACAAAAAAACAACAACAAAAAATTCTTTGCCTCTTTTTGTAACTACAGAGTCACTATTATTGCTATCATAAAGATATAGAGGAGTATAAATAAAATACATATATTTCTCAGTCTTTAAAAATTTTTTTCTATAGTTTTTGTTGGATGTAAAGCTTCTGTGGCCTGCAAAACACATAGATTTAGTTTTGATTTGCATGGAGTTAAATACACAACTCTATTACTATAAAGACAAACCGGCCTGGGCATGGCGGCTCACGTCTGTCATGCCGGCACTTTGGGAGGCCATCTGGGAGGATCACTTGAGCTGAAAAGCTTGGGACCCACCTGGGCACCTTACCAAGACCTGCTTGCCTGGCGACAGAGCAAGACTCTGCCTCAAAAAAAATTAAAGTTTCTACTCTAGATTTAAAAAAAATTAGCTGGGAGTGGTGGTGCACACTTTCAGTCCCAGCTACTCAGGAGGCTGAGGTGGAGGGACCTTGTGAGCCTGGGAGATGAAGGCCACAGTGGGCTGTGATCACACCACTGCACTCCAGCCAGGGCAGCAAAGTGTGCTGTTGTCTCAAAAAAAAAAAAAAAAAAAAAAAGATACATTTCAGGTTTAAGACAATTATTGAGCAAGTAACTGTGTGCGAGGGTGAGTGTGTACCTATTTTTGAAGATGAAAACAAGATGGGATTAAAACATCATACTCCTGATAGTTTACTAGAAAGCTGTAAACCTCAAAGATTTAGAAAGACATCTGTGTCCTCTCCTTTGTCTTGTATTTCTGTGGTATGTTTTGGCTCCTGGTTCAGAATCTCCTCTTGCAAATCCTCTGTTTTTACTGCCTGGTATTCATGTGGACCTGCCACATGATGTTCCCGTCCCATTGTTCACGCAGCATTATTTCCGTCACCTGCCAGGGGTGCGAAGAAGAATTTCCATAAAACTTCGTGGTGCGTCCCAAGTAACCGCAGATGTGAGTAGCTTCACAGTGAGTGTATTAAGTCACATTTCGTTTAGTTAGTGCTTTTTCCTTTCAATTAGAGCACCCAATTGAAGCCAGTTTTTCTTTGTTCTTTTGCTTTTTCTAAGTGACATAGTTGAGTTTATTTCCTTCATTGGGCCAATTTGTTCAGGTAAACACTGGGGATGCTAAATAAGTTATTGGGTTGTCTTGATATATAAATGAAGTAAACAGGTACAGTGCTGGGCGAAGGACACACTTCATGACTCGGAGTGAGTAATTCTGTTGAAGTGCGTTTGTGTCTCCAACTTAGAGACTGAAAGCATCCACGGTGAAGAACTGGTGTTACTTTTGCTTGTGTAGAGAGTGCCTGTAATTCCTATTTCCAGGATACACAGGCTTTCTCCAAACTTACGAAGCGGAGTTTTGCTTGTTCACTTTTCTGACAGTCTGCAGTTTTCTGCCTCTTTTCATGCATCCTGAGTGCTCTGCATCACAGTCCTCTCTGCCTGTCTTAACGGCTATAACTTTCTCAGCGTTTTCCCTGCCTGTCACACCACATAGTCTTCGCAGGTTCAAAGAGAGGCTTGGGATTTTCTCATGTGAGGAATTCCTCTTAACTGGAGTGTTTGAGGCCGTTTGTGCTATGAATACAGCATTTGGGTCACTTAGGAGGTTGGGACAAGAGGGGTGCACTGTCTGCAGCCAGGTGTTGTGATCAGTCAGCACTGTCTGGATTTATTTGTAAAAGGTAGATGGTATTCGGTGGCTCACACCTGTAATCCCAGCACTTTGGAAGGTCAAGGTGGGCAGATCACGAGGTCAAGAGATCAAGACCATCCTGGCCAACATGGTGAAACCCTGTCTCTACTAAAAAATACAAAAATTAGCTGGGCATGGTGGCACACACCTGTAGTCCCAGCTACTTGGGAGGCTGAGGCAGGAGAATCGCTTGAATCCGGGAGGTGGAGGTTGCAGTGGGTCAAGACCGTGCTACTGCACTAGAGCATGGCGCCTGGCGACAGAGCAAGACTCTGTCTCAAAAAAAATAAAAGGTCGTTAATACCAGTAGGTGTATGTGGTAAGCACTGTAAGGGTGAGGCAGGAGAATCGCTTGAACCTGGGAGGTGGAGGTTGCAGTGAGCTGAGATAGCACCACTGCACTCCAGCCTGGGCAACAGAGCAAGACTCTGTCTCAAAAATAAAAAATAAAATGTTGAATGATCTTTGCAGATTGATACTGGAATCATGGAGAATTTTTCAGTTTCATGTCATAATATTTTCCCGTGTTGTAATCTGTGTAGTCCACACACAGTTCATAGTCCTCATTCTTAGTTGCTAACTGGATGTAACTGGTTGGCCATCTTTCTAGATAAATCTCTGGGGACGTGACAGCTTCTGAATGTGAATATTCTCTGTGATTTGGAATGTAAATCTGTTTTCTGTGTTCCCAGCGTAGCTAGCGCTGGGACTGTTAATCCCACCTTCATCTTTATTGTTTTCCATTCTGGCCACATGTGGACCAGAAACCCTAGGAGCCCTTGGGTTAAAGGTGCCTGTTCTTTCCTGTGTTCTGTGCTGGGTCCTGCATGTGCTGTAACAATGCAGAGTTTCTATGCTTATGGCTGACAAATGGTAGAACAAACACTTTACAAGGCCAGGCGCGATGGCTCACGCTTGTAATCTCAGCACTTTGGTAGTCTGAGGTGGGCGAATCACTTGAGGTCGGGAGTTCGAGACCAGCCTCACCAACATGGTGTAACCCCGTCTCTACTAAAATACAAAAATTAGCAGAATGTGGTGTTGTGTGCCTGTAATTCCAGCTATTCCAGAGGCCGAGGCATGAGAATCCCTTGTTCACAGGGGACGGAGGCATAGTGAGCCGAGATCGCAGCAGTGCACTCCAGCTTGGGCATCAGACCAAGACCCCATCTCAGAAAAAAAAAAACTTAACAAAAACTGCTTTTTAATACTGTTTAGCTAAGCTTACGACTAAGAAAGAGATTCAGTATTTGGAACATTGCTAGCGTTTTATAATGTTAATTTTGATTGACATAAAAGTATTTGTATCATGTAAAATAGGTTTTATGTGTCACATGCTCTAGTTATTGTATACTTTATCTCATGTAATTATGTGGTGAGAACTAAACATTTGACTCTTCACATTTTGAAAAACACAATATATCCTAATTAAATGCAGTCAACATGCTGTACACCAGAGCTCTTAAATTCATTCCCCCATCTCACTGTAATTATGTCTTATTCGACCGTCATCTACCCAAACATCTGCCCGCCTCTGGTAACCAGAATTCTGCTCTCTACTTCAACAGGTGAACTTGTTTAGATGTCACCGATGAGAGGCGGCCGTGGTATTTTCCTTTCTGTACAGCGTGTGTTTCAGGTTCATCCATGTGACTGGCAATGGCAGGATTAGCCACAGGATTCATGATTCGGGCACAGCTGGGGGGATTTGATGTCATGGCTGTAGTAAATAGTGCTGCAGTCGACACGGGCGTGCGAATGTCTCTTCAACACACTGATGTCATTCACAGTCCCTGGATCGCCAGTGGTCTGATTGCTGTAACGAGCAGTGGTTCCGTTTTTAACGTTTCCGAAATCTTCATTCTGTTTTCCAGAATGGCTGTACTGATGTCCATGCCACCGACAGTGTGCAGGCCCCCTCTCTCCACAGCTTTAGCAGCACTTGGTACTTTCTGCCTGTTTGCTAATAGTCATTCTAGAAGGCGTGAGGTAGTATCTCACGCTGGCTCTGGCTGCCTCTTTCCTGGATAATTATCGATGCTTAGCATTTTCAAATTTATTTGTTATATATATGTCTTTTGAGAAATGCCTATTGAAGTTTTCCCCTCGTTTTTAATACTTGTTTTCGTTGTATAGTTGAGTCGCTTAAATATTTTGATTAACCCCCTGTCAGATTCATAATTTAAAAATGTTTCCCCCCTTCCTAGGTTACCATTCCATTGATTGTATGTGGTCCTGTGCAGAAGTTTTTTAGTTTGAAGTAATCTCATTTGTTTACATTTACTTATGTTTCCTGGCATTTTGAGGTTAAATTCAAAAAATAATCACCCAAACCAATATCATATTTTCTTTACCTTATGTTGTCTTGTAGTAGTTTCAGACTTTCAGCTATTATATTTAAGTCTTTATTTTGAGTTGTTTCTTGTATGTGGTGTGAGATGATGGCCTCATTTCTCTTTTTTGCATGTAGATGTTTATTTTTTCCCAAACGCCAAGTATTGAAGAGACTGTTCTTTAGCCATTTTATATTCTTGTCACCTTTGTCTAAATCAGTTAGCTGTAAATGTGTTGATTTATTTCTAGGCTCTCTATTCTGCTCTTTTGGCCTATGTGTCTGTTTTGATACCAGTATCATACAGTTTTACTTATTATGGCTTTGTAATGTATTTCGAAGGCAGGTTCTGTGATGCCTTCAGCTTTGCTTGTTTTTTCTCAATTATTTTGACTATTGGGGATCTTTTTGTTGTTTTTTTTTTGTGTTACCAGATGAATTGGGGGATTCCTTTTGTATGTGAAGAATGTAATTGGTATCTTGATAGAGATTTCATTAAACCTGTAGATCACTTTGTGTAATATAGACATTTAAAAAACATTAATTCCACCGATTTGTGAATAAAGAATATCTTTCTATTTGTGTGTTACTTAATTTCTTTGTTTCAGAAAGGGTGTTGCCCTGTCAGGCTCAAGCAGTCCTCCCACCTCAGCCTTCTGAGTAGCTGGGACCTCAGCTGCACGCCACCATGCCTGGCTAACTTCAAATTTTGTACAGACGAGATCTCTATGTTGCCCAGGCTAGTCTTGAACTCTGGGTTCTAGTGAGTCTCCTGCCTTAGCCTCCCAAAATGCTGAAATTACAGGAGTGAGCAACCGTGGCCCAACCTTTGATTTCTTCCCTCTGTTCCTTGGCTCTTACTGTAGACATCTTTCAGTGTCTTGGTTACATTTATTTCCGCAGACACTTTTGTAGCCAGTGTTACGCTGGTGTTGATTTTTCAGAGGGTGTGTGCTTCCCGTGTGGAAGTGCTGCTGACTTGAGTTTTGATTTCATATGCGGAAAGACTGCAGAACTTGTTTGTTGGAACAGTTTTTTGGGATTTTTGTTATATGAGATGGCATCACCTGCAAACAAGGACTGTTGAACTGTTTGTGTTCTCTGAAGGCTGAGACTTGGGCGTGCAGGACTGTGTTGATGGCAAGTCCTGAGAGTGGGCTTCCCTGTCTTGTTGCAGCTCTTGGAGGAAACGCCTCCACGTGCCTCTGTTTGCCCTGACGGTCTCCGTCCATTTGCCCTGCGCGGCCAGCACCGGCTGGAGTGCGTTCATTCCATACACAGTACGCTGAGTTAGGGTCATGCAAGGATGGTCAATTATGCAAATCTTTTCTGAATCCATTTAAGTGTTGCACTTGGTCCTGTGGTCAGTCCACACAGTGGAGAGTGTGTCCATGCATAGAGGACTTCCTGACAGGCATCACATGTGACCTGCTGTGGATGTGACCTGCCTCTGATGTCTACTGGGAGTGTCTGGCTTCCCAAATAGAGCTGAGGCCCAGCATTGTCATCTTTGTACACTGAATTATGCCGAATTTTTTTAAAAGCACTGTACAAATTTAGTGCTTAATATACGTGTTGAATGAATAAATCCCAACCAAAAGTTTCTCAGATGTCTGAGACAGCTGGGGGCCCTCTTTCAGCACCGAGGTGCTCTATGCCAGTTTGCCTCCCACCAGCATCCAGGCTGGCATCTGTTTCCTCTGTGCCAGTTTGCCTCCCACCAGCATCCAGGCCGGCATCTGTATCCTCTGTGCCAGTTTGCCTCCCACCAGCATCCAGGCCGGCATCTGTATCCCCTGTGCCAGTTTGCCTCCCACCAGCATCCAGGCTGGCATCTGTATCCTCTGTGCCAGTTTGCCTCACTGCCAGCATCCAAGCCGGCATCTGTTTCCCCTGTGCCAGTTTCACTCCCCATCAGCATCCAGGCCGGCGTCTGTTTCCCCTGTGCCAGTTTGCCTCCCGCCAGCATCGTGGCCGGCGTCTGTTTCCCCTGTGCCAGTTTGCCTCCCGCCAGCATCCAGGCCGGCGTCTGTTTCCCCTGTGCCAGTTTGCCTCCCACCAGCATCCAGGCCGGCGTCTGTTTCCCCTGTGCCAGTTTGCCTCCCACCAGCATCCAGGCCAGCATCTATTTTTATTTCCATAGGTTTTGGGGGAGCAGGTGGTGTTTGGTTACATGAATAAATTCTTTAGTGGTGATTTCTGAGATTTTGATGCCCCCTTCACCCGGGCAATGTTCACTGTGCTCAGTGTGTGGTGTTTTATCTCTTCCTTCCCACCCTGTCCCCCGAGTCCCCAAAGTTTATTGTATTGTGCTTCTGCCTGTGGTCCTTGAAGCTTAGCTCCCACTTAGGAGTGGGAATATGTGATGTTTCATTTCCCTTCCTCAGTTACTTCACTTAGAAAAACAGGTTAAAATTAGTGACTGCATGTTGATTCTGAACCCTTCCACACTCTTCTGAGGTCAAAACATTTGCTCTGCCATCTTCTAAGCCCATGAAGGCAGGAGCCGATTTTGCTTTGGCTCACCAAGGTGTCCTAGTGTTTAGAAAGTAAGAAATACTCATAGGATGAGTAAGTGAAGGATTGAATCAGTCAGAAACTGGGACGGGGCAATGCAGACGCTATTCTGCAAGTTCTGTCAGCTGCTGGGCAGTGGAGTTCCGCAGCCAGAGTGAGGCGCTGTGACTTCCAGCCTGAGGGTCACCGGGTCCACGTCCCGTTAAGCCATTCAAAATGTAAGACACGGTGGCTTTGGGCGTATCTCCATTCGCCACCTGGTTACCCGCTAGAATGGCATCTTTACTGACTAGAAATCCATGGCCTGTGACAGTTATTATAGGAGGTCTGAGAGGCACTGTCGGACTTGAGATAAGAAAATTGTTGTGTGGAAATTTTACTGGTTGTGTAATAATAAAATTATTCTCTGCGGGCTGGAAAACATGTAGTGTGACCTTTAGAATGAGATTGGCATTGGTTGGATGCAAGGTCTCAACACGCTGTGTGACATCGGACAAAGGGTTTTGTCATCCTGAGGCTTAGTTGTTAAGGGAAAGATAACCGTCCACTTTGTAAGCTTTCTAGTAGTTTTAAGTGTAATGATGTGTGGGAAAGACTTCGCACCATGGCTAACGTGGTGACAGCTTGGTTAATGTTAGCCCTTATCATTGGCGTATGAGCATGTGAGTTACATGAGGAATCCTGCCAGTTTGTTCTCTGCTATGTCCCCAAGACCATGAATCACGTCTGGCAATAAGGAGCATTTCCTAATATTTGTTCCGTAAGGATTTGGCAGTCTTGGAGGGCAGAAAGAGGGTGGGGAAGATTTTAAAACAACGCCATTTTTTTAAAGGCACAGTGTCCTACAGTACTACATTCTCTTGTATGTTTAGGCAAATTGAGGGTATTTTTCTAAACCATGATGACATCATGGGAAATAAGATGCAAAATTTGCACAGATGTTTAAGACCAAGTCTGAGGTTTCCATGTCCCAAATCATTCATGCATCCCAGCCTAGGCCCAATAACCCTGAACAGGGACCTGCCCTGGGACCCACGAGTCCTGCAGGACTCACTGAGCTGGCCCAGAAGTGCCCAGACTCTCATTCCTATCCAGGACCTAGGAGCCCTTATCATCAGTCAATCATGATTTACTGCTGCCATCACCTTCGCTGCCTTTAGTGGCCAAGGACCTTCCAAGGTACCAGCTCTGGCAGGAAAGATGGCCTTGGGAGGTGATGACACTCAGGTACACAGGTGCTTATTGGGTGGCTTCCTCCTCCCTCAGACAGTCTCTGCATGCAGCCATGGGCAGTCCCACTGTATGGGAGGAG
This sequence comes from Callithrix jacchus, assembly GCF_049354715.1. Classification (NCBI taxonomy): domain Eukaryota; kingdom Metazoa; phylum Chordata; class Mammalia; order Primates; family Cebidae; genus Callithrix; species Callithrix jacchus. The sequence goes on along the minus strand of NC_133511.1, from coordinate 128,566,184 downwards.
AGCAGCTCAGGGCCACACAGCTGGTCTGAAATCTGAGGTGCCTGCCCTGCCTTCATGAGGGACTGGCCTGCAAAGGAGGTTGACCCTGGCTCTGGGGAGCCTTTCCTGGGCTGCGTGAATCACCTCCCCTGCTTCAGGCCCCAACTGGGCTCATGTCTCCTTCCTTTTCCTGTCTCTGCGTGGGCTCTAATGAAGGTGAGCCCGGGATCCCTTCATGGACCTCATGGTCCTCTCTGCCATTCACTTTTAGGGTAATTTGACTGCAGCCCCCACTTACTTGGTGTCTTTTCCAACCAAGACTCCCCAAATATGGAGCTCCTCATGCAGGCAACAGCAGGCAAACAGAATGCAATCCGTGGTTGTCCCTGTTTCGTTTTGCTCGTTTCTCAGGCATTGATTGGCTCTCCGTTGGTAGCATGAATAGAACGTTTCCTGTTTACAGTAACTCTGCATCATAATAAATAGTGACAGGATTTAAAGCCGAGGTTTTCAGCTGCCAGTGTCCTGAGTGAGTTTGGGCACAGTCTGGCATCAGGCAGAAGAAGGCATGTGGGAAGCTGAGCTGAGGACAGGCCAGTGACGGTGATGGCCAGTGGGAGTCTGTCCTGGCCACCAGGCCCCTGCTGGGCACTCCCCACCCATCACTCCTGGTGCCGCCAAGCCCTCTGGGTACAGTGGGCACATCCCCCAGGAGAGACGTGATGAACTTTGTCTCTGGAAATGCGCAGATTCCTTGGACATGCCTGGGAGGTCAACCATGAGAGTCCGCTTGGTTTCCTTCCCTCGTTAGGGTTCACAGTGTCAAGTCCACGCTCACGGGCAGCAGGATGACATAGTAAGTGACATCATCACCCCGTTTCAGATGTGCGGATGTCTAGCTGGGTTCGGGATGACTTGAGACCACACAGCCTTGTGCCACAAAGTCGAATTCCCAGGCCGGACGGAGACGTTTGATTGCCACGTCACGATCCTGTCATTGAGGGCAAAGGCAGTCTTGTTTCATTGTGGGTTCTTTCTTAAGTTGATATCTTACTTATGCGGGCTCTTTGAATTTCCAAGCGTGTAAGAAGTTTTGGTGAGCTTTTATCATTGACTTTTGGCACAATTACATGATAAGAAGCATGTTATGTGACTGGGGTCCTCTGAAATATATTGAGATTTGCCTGATGAACAGCGCAAGTCGGGTTCATTTTTGAAGTGAACCATGTGTGCTAAGAGTGGATGTATCTGCAGCACGAGTTCCCGGGGTGGGAGGAAGATGGACGGAGTCGACGTGATGTGAGGAAGATGGTGACTGCCAGGGCCTTCTGTGCCCCGCGGGTGTTCTGTGCTTAGGGTAGGAATGGCTGATGGGGAGCCTCCACTGCTTGTGTGCGTGCTCCTTCCTGCCATCATGATTTTTACGTGATGCAGCCAAGACTGGCCATGAGGAGCCCTGGGAGCTAGGAAGGAAGGGGCGGCCCAGAAGCAGGGACGGGGAGCTGCGCTGGGGAGGACCAGAAATCAGAAGGTCCCGGAAGGTTCCAGAGAGGACCTGCCCTTGGGATGTGCCTGGGGGCCAAGGTGTTGGCAGAACACGGGTACCTCATTGAATGTCCACTGTGAGGCACCAGCCACCGGGTCCGGGGATTGGTGGAGCGGGAGTACAAAGCCCCAGGGTTGCTGAGGCAGCGCCCAGACAGGAGCAGCTTTGGTGGACACCAGGGCCCTGGTCTCCCTCCAGCTGCTCTGGAGCCTCCCGCTGCCCCACCCCGTGAGTCCTGCTGCTTCTCTGATTGACTTTCCCACTGACCTGTAGCTGAACCTCCCACCTGCGCTTGAGGACTTAGTTTGAACAGGATCCTTTCCCAGGCCCTGTTCTCCTCTTACCGCTCCAGGTACCCAGCAGCCCCCCGCCCCCTCGGCTCCTTTCCCTACCCCTCCCCTCCTTTCCCTACCCCCTCCCCAATCCTCCCCAACTGCCATCTCACCCCCATCCCCATTCCCTTCCCATTCCCTCCCCCAGCCCTAAGCCACCCCCACCTCTGACCTGGGCGCCTCAGGGAGCCCTGGGAGGACCGGGACATGCAACTGGGGAGGCTGCTCTTTTGGCTCCTGAGGTTGGGGTTTCCCAGCCATCAGTCCACCCCTGTGAGTAGACGATGGACCCGTGGCATTCCTTCCTTTTTATGGGGCTGTGTCCTGGGGTGTGAAATGACACGGCTCCTGCCTGTTATCCCAGCACTTTAGGGGGCCGAGGTGGACAGATCGCTTGAGACCAGAAATTCGAGACCAGCCTGGGCATCAGAGCTGAGGCGGGAGGATCCCTTGGGCCCAGGAGGTGGAGGTTGCAGTGAGATGAGATAGCCTCACTGCACTCCAGCCTCAGCGACAGAGGACACCTTGACTCAAACACAACAAAGTGAAATGTCATTTGAGTTCTGTGTCATCTATCTGGTTTGATGACTTTCCAGGAACTTCGGAGTCATTGTGTCTTCTGCTCTTGGGAGCTGCCTCCAGGGAGTCAGTGTCCAGTCAGAGTGATGGGAGCCCCAGAAGCCCATCAGATGGGACAGAAAAGGGCTGTGCCCTGCGGGGGTGTTTGCAATGGGGGACTCACCAGGAGGGACATGACCAGGGTGTGAACGAGGACTGTATTGCCCTTTGTTCTGTCAAATGTGTCTCGTGCAGGTCATTGATTTACACAAAGCAGAACGGGTCTTAATGTCCTTATGATTGTCCAAATAGGAAGAAATCACAGGTTTCTGCTTTGAAAGTTTTCACGCTCACATTCTAAAACGTCTCCACTACGCTCAGGAGAGGGCACCTTCTAGAGAGGAGAGTGTTTGTTCTGGGCGGTGTGCACCTGATTCTCAGAGGGTTCTGGAAAAGTCTAGTGGTGGGAGCAACCACTGCATAGAGGCAGAATCGCCCCACAGGAATCCTCCAATCAAAGGACAGCCTCTTGATTCTTTTCAGCCTATGAAGGAGGAAATGTCCTGAAAATCTTTGCTGGAATTTATTTCCCTTTACCTACCTGGTGGCATTTTCATAAATCAGTTAAACTCTTTCCCTTGCTCACCTTTGAAGACTTGGATAAAGGTTTCTCACTGCATATTCCACCTCCACCCTTGCTCATGGCCATCAACTGTCAGAACCTAAGCTTTTCCTGGCCCCGTGGGACCTAATCTGGGTAGAAGCCCACTGCTGATGACCCGCCTCCAGATGACTGTTAGATGTGACAGGAGTGCCCAGGACGGGGATGTTTTCCTGGTCAGACAAGATGGCCTTTGTCCTTCTTGTGCATTTGATCCACATCTTTTACCGCTGTGCCCAGAGCTCCTGCTTCCTTCCCGAGGGAGGCTCCTCAGGGACAGCGCGTCCCTCCCAGGAACCAGGCTGCAGTCACCTCCACTGTGAGGCTGAAGACGAAGGTGTCTCAGAGGCTGCTTTCTGGAGAGGTTTCATTTGCACAAAACTGAGCCTTGGTATGTGGATTGGTCTGAATGGCACTTTGAATTTATTTTGTCCCCCAATACCTGTAAGTCCGGTGTTTGTGAAATAATGTGTGCCTTGTGTGGTGGTGGCCCACGTTCCAGAGAGTTTGAGTTGCTTTCCATGAGGATTCCCAGCGTTGCTCCTGAGCGCTTCAGGCTCAATGCTCTAAAATATGAAGGTGAGCTCTTGCTAGCCATTACTTGGTGCTGTGTCTCTCACTGACCTCAGTTCTCGCCGTTTTAATCATAATGCCAAGAAGACCATGCTATGCAAATCTTTCTGGACTTTGAAAATCTGACACGAACTGCTCCGTTTCAGCGGTAGTGAACACCGATTTTCACAAGTTGGGCCGGGCGCGGGGCTCACGCCTGTAATCCCAGCACTTTGGGAGGCCGAGGCGGGTGGATCACAAAGTCAAGAGGTCGAGACCATCCTGGCCAACTTGATGAAACCCCGTCTCTACTAAAAATATAAAAATTAGCCAGGCATGGTGGCATCCACCTGTGGTCCCAGCTACTTGGGAGACTGAGGCGGGAGAATTGCTTGAACCCAGGAGGCGGAGGTTGCACTGAGCCGAGATTAGGCCACTGCACTCCAGCCTGGTGACAGAGCAAGTCTCTGTCTCAAAATAAATGAATGAATAAGTAAATAAGTTAATGTTTCTAGAAACTTGGGCTAAACAACAGTCTGTGATTATTTTTGCTGGAATATAACCTGGGTGTTCTCATTATAGCAGCTGCCCTCTCAGTTCTGTGTGGAGACAAACATATCTTTATGTAATATTTTATCTATAACTTTGAGAGTTTGGCCTGGAATTTTAGCATTTTCCCCACAGCGTGGGCGTATTCCCTTTTGTGTCTGATTCTGCTCAACACAACGTTTCTGAAATCGCTCCCATTGTTGCACAGATCTCTAACTCAGTCCTTTCCATTTCGGACTCTGCATATGCTCAGTCTGCCCTGTTGAATACTTACCTCTGTTTAATTCACCATCTTGAAAGAAACACTTAAAATTAAGATATTTTCATAACATACAGTTCAGTCCTGAGGAATCTATGTAGCAGTGTTCTCAGAAGCCGTCTCAGCTTACTCGGGGGAGGTCTTTGTCTTCATTCACGGAAGAGTCTAATGGATGTAATATCGAGAATCTTGGATATTCATGCCATTTTCATGATCCCCACTTTGGTATTTGTAAGCAATAAAATTTGATAGTTATTTCTGAATGAAGTCATTCCTTTATTATAGTTTTTTGACTTATGCTGATCTTTTATTTTTGAGACAGAGTCTTACTCTGTCGCCAGGCTGGAGTACAGTGGTGTGATCTGGGCTCACTGCAACCTCTGATTCCCTGGTTCAAGCAGTTCTCCTGCCTCAGCCTCCTGAGCAGCTGAGGTTACAGGCACGTGCCACCACACCCAGCTAATTTGTGTATTTTTAGTAGAGATGGGGTTTCACCATGTTGGCCACGATGGTCTTGACCTCCTGACCTCATGATTCACCCGCCTTGGCCTCCCAAAGTGTCACACCACTGTGCCTGGTGACTTATGCTGATCTTTAAATGCAGAGATTCACTTAATGTAAGAAGCGTGATTCACAGGGATTCTTTTATCAGGTGACACATGATAAATACTTCCAATGTTGTATGTCAATTTGAAAAGTAAGTAAGAAACTTTAAAAATGATAATTCCTTTATACCTAGCTTGTCCAACCCACAGGTGACAGGCTGCGTGCAGCCCAGGGCAGCTTTGAATGTGGCCCAACCCAGATTTGTAAACTTTATCAAAACAGGATGGCATTCGTGGCAATGGTTTTTCGCTCATCAGCTATTTTTAGTGTTAGCGTATTTTATGTGTGGCTCAACACAATTCTCCTTTTAATATAGCCCAGAGAAGCCAAAATATTGGTCATCCCTGCATTAGACCAAGAGAAAAGACACCCCACATTCACAATGCTTAAAACCCCACCAGCCATGCAGGAACCACGAGACTGTTAACTTCCAGTCCTGCTTGAAGCACTGGGATCCCTGCTGGTAGCTGAGGGCCGTGGTTCCCTCTTGGAGGAGGTTGAGGGTTTCTAAGGATGATTCCTTGGGACTGGAATATGGTAATGTCACTGAGCCTTCCATGATTCCAGCTCGTCGATGTGCTGCCTGGAAGTTTGCATCCCGGGCCTGGCTTCCCTGCACTTCCCTGGGTGCTTATTATCATTGCTGTTTCCCTGGGAATTTCGTCAGTTGCCACTTGGTTGTGGATAAGTGACCTCGGCGTGAGCACACTGACTTCCTGTGGAGGTTCACGTGTAGCCATAAATCAGAAGAAAGTATTTACAACAATTCCCGGTTCTCAACTTTACTGTGAATATTGGGTTTTATAAAAAATCAGGGAAATGATTCACTACCCTAAGAATAATGAAGCTACCATTTACAGCAGGAAAATTAAGTAGGTCGATGATTGTTTACTGGGATGCCAACAGAGCTTTTGGTGAAAAATGCGTTTTTCACTTTGTGCTGTTTTATCAGAAATGAAGAAAAGGTGAATGCTGGAGTCCTTTTCCCTCTGCCCGTCACGGGCCACTTTTATCTCTTCCCACGGCGCCCTCTCCTGGCCCAGCCTCTGATCTTCAGGTTCTGGGTCCCTTTTCTTCTGGCCTTTTTCAAAGCAACATCTTCCCAAGAACCTCAGGCTTCTCCATTCCCAGCTGGTCATCTTTCTGGCACCACCCAAAGCTGTGCACATTTAGGGGCCGAGGACTGAAGGGCTTCCAGTGTCCTGTTTGCGGAAATAACACGAGGCGATGCCCCTGAGCTCCACTGCTGGAGGGCTCATGGCCCAGGGAACCCTGACTGAGCCAGTTTACTCCAAATACTGTGGGGTTCCCCCGTCCAAAATATGTAGGGTTTTGTTTTGTGATTTTATTGCTGTTGTCCTGTAAGGTCGGTGATTAACATTTAGAATATCTGCTGTAATCCCAGAAGTGACAAACAAAACTCACTCATCCAGCATTACTATGTGCTGTGTGCCATTTTGAATACTCTTCGCCAGAGTCAATTCCATAATTCCTCAGCGTCCCATCTCTCTTGGTAACTGTGTTGTGCAAAATCGCCCCCACCCCCCCACGGGGGCGCCCTAGATCTAATGTTCGAGGTGTAAGAGGTTCCACATTTGTAATAGAAAATGTGCCCTGGCCACTCATCACCTACAAGGACAGTTCCCAATGAAGACCTCCAGCGATGCTCAGTGAAGCTGGTTCCCGTTGGCCTCTGTGGTTTTCAAAGCTGCTGAGTCCTCTGATCACACATGATGGGACCTGCACGCCTGCAATAAAACACATTTTAAACATCTGTTGTTTCAAATTCCCACCTCCTTTTTCCATGTAAAAAATTATGTTTTATGTCATAGTGCACTTAAAAGTTGGTATGACCTGCAAGTGAAAAGAACCATGACAGCTGTGCCAAACTAACATCTGGACATAGGGTTGTTCTGTCAGAAACCCTCTCCCAATTCCCCAGGGATCTCTATGCCCACAGGTGGCACCTCCAGGGTGGAGAAGAGCCTTTGTCAAGAAGGGAAGCAGAGGTGGACGAGGGTCCTGCAGGCAGAGCTGGAACCGACGTCCACTTTGCCTCTTGCAAGCTGTGTGACCCTGGGTGAACATTCTCCTTCCTTTGGGAGCCTCCGTTTTCTTAGATTTGGAGCAGGGCAGTCACACTGACCTTGCAGAGTTCTGAGACTCAGAGACAGAAGATGAAAAGCCTGGAGAACATTCTCTTAAGAATAGCTGCGACTCGTGTGAGCAATAGGCTTTCTGTTCCTCTCTTTCTCTGGATCTGATGCAAGAAACATGCCCTGGTGATGGTGGTGAGGGAGGACTGAGGAGCCACGTAGACACCCCGGGTCAGAAACAAGCTTCTTTATTACTGCGTAGTGCCTCTGTCTTCCCTGGGACAGGCCCCCAGCCTGCCTACATTTGCAGACAGACACAGTGGCATGTGGGGACAACAGTTTGTCCCCATGACTTGTCTTCATTCCCCTGCTGTCAGGACTCAGTGGAAGGGAGGCTTTATGGCACTGATGCTGCCATTTAGAAACTTGGGGAAGGGGCAAGGGACCATCACCTGCGGCATCAGGAGCAGCTTGTGTGGGTGTTGGTGTTTAGTCTCTTGTGTTGAAAGATTTCAAAACATTTCCTCCTGCCTTGTAGGTCAACATGGCTGAACGGGAGCCTCGTCCTGTGAGGATGGCCCTACTTGCCCTACCTTATGGTTGGCCCTTCCAGACCATTGATGGGCTGCTGGCCACCTCCTCCAACTTCCTGTCCTCCGGGACCTCAACCACCCTCTGCAACTGAAGGTTTTCTGGAACCTCTGATAGCTCCTCCACTGGAACATCCTCTGTAACCTGAAACGCCTTCTCCAGCTGAAGGTTTTCTGAGACCTCAAACACCTCAGCCATGCATTTCCTAAGGGACCTCAGCCACGTCCTCCAGTGAAATGTCCCCTGGAACCTCAGTCACCTCCTGCACTCGAGTGTTCTCTGGAACCTCAACCACCTGTATTAGAGGCTCCCCTGGGACCTCACCCACCTCCTGCACTCGAGTGCCCCCTGACACCTCACCCACCTCCTGCACTCGAGTGCCCCCTGGGACCTCAACCACCTTCTGCACTCGAGTGCCCCCTGGGACCTCAACCACCTCCTGCACTCGAGTGCCCCCTGGGACCTCAACCACCTCCTGCACTCGAGTGCCCCCTGGGACCTCAACCACCTCCTGCACTCGAGTGCCCCCTGACACCTCACCCACCTCCTGCACTCGAGTGCCCCCTGGGACCTCAACCACCTCCTGCACTCGAGTGCCCCCTGGGACCTCAACCATCTCCTGCACTCGAGTGCCCCCTGGGACCTCACCCACCTCCTGCACTCGAGTGCCCCCTGGGACCTCACCCACCTCCTGCACTCGAGTGTTCTTTGGAACCTCAACCACCTCCTGTATTAGAGGCTCCCCTGGGACCTCACCCACCTCCTGTACTTGAGTGTCCTCTGGAACTTCAACAACCTCCTGTATTAGAGGCTCCCCTGGGACCTCAACCACCTCCTGCACTCGAGTGCCCCCTGGAACCTCACCCACCTCCTGCACTCGAGTGCCCCCGGGACCTCACCCACCTCCTGCACTCGAGTGCCCCCTGACACCTCACCCACCTCCTGCACTTGAGTGCCCCCTGGGACCTCACCCACCTCCTGCACTCGAGTGCCCCCTGGGACCTCAACCATCTCCTGCACTCGAGTGCCCCCTGGGACCTCACCCACCTCCTGCACTGGAGTGCCCCCTGGGACCTCAACCACCTCCTGCACTCGAGTGCCCCCGGGACCTCACCCACCTCCTGCACTCGAGTACCCCCGGGACCTCACCCACCTCCTGCACTCGAGTGCCCCCTGGGACCTCAACCATCTCCTGCACTCGAGTGCCCCCGGGACCTCACCCACCTCCTGCACTCGAGTGCCCCCGGGACCTCACCCACCTCCTGCACTCGAGTGCCCCCTGGGACCTCAACCATCTCCTGCACTCGAGTGCCCCCTGGGACCTCACCCACCTCCTGTACTCGAGTGCCCCCGGGACCTCACCCACCTCCTGCACTCGAGTGTTCTTTGGAACCTCAACCACCTCCTGTATTAGAGGCTCCCCTGGGACCTCACCCACCTCCTGTACTTGAGTGTCCTCTGGAACTTCAACAACCTCCTATATTAGAGGCTCCCCTGGGACCTCACCCACCTCCTGCACTCGAGTGCCCCCTGGGACCTCACCCACCTCCTGCACTCGAGTGCCCCCTGGGACCTCACCCACCTCCTGCACTCGAGTGCCCCCGGGACCTCACCCACCTCCTGCACTCGAGTGCCCCCTGGGACCTCACCCACCTCCTGCACTCGAGTACACTCTGGGACCTCAACGACTTTCTCCAGTTCAGTGTCCTCTGAGGTCTCCATTACCTTCTCCACCTGAAGATCTACTGGGACCTGAGACACCTCCTCTACTCAAGTGCCCACAGGGACCTCAGCAAATTTCTCCACTCGAACATTCCCTGGAACCTCAACCACAGGCTGCACTCAAGTGTCCTCTAGAACCTCAATCACATCCTGTACTAGAGTTTCCGCTGGGACACCTGAGTGAGGACCAAGTCAGCTGAGCCACACCAAGATCCCTGACCCACAAAAACTGTGAGATAATAAATGTGCCTTGTTTTAAGCCACCAAGCTTCGGAGCAATTTGCTACACAGCAGGAGGTAACTGCTACACCACCACTGTGATCTGCTTTCTGGCCTTTGAACACATCTCATTTATTCTCTTTTCTTACCCTGTTTTCTTCACCAAGACCATCACTGACCTTGCTTAGGGTCTGTGCAATTCCTTAAAAGCCAGCTCAGTTTCCACTTTCCCTCTGAGTCTTCCTGATTATTTCAGCTCATGATGGTTTTCCTCTTCTGCAGAGTCAGGCTCTATTGTCTCAAGCAGGCCAGGGTTTCTTTGGGCATTCCCCTGTCCTAGGAATAGCGCAGCCTAAAACAGCACAAGCAGGGTTTATTTTTGTTTGTTTTCTGTCCTTCCTATCTTTGTATTATACACCCTTTCCCTTTTTTCTTTCTTTTTGAAGATACAACATATAGTTATTAACTAGAGTCACTAGAGTTAATAACTCCTTGCTGCACAATGAGTCTGTTGAATGTATTTCTCCTGTTCAACTGAAATTTTGTATCATTTCACCAACATTTCCTCAACCTCTTACCCCTCACCCCAAACCTCAGCCTCCGGTAACCACTATTCTTCTCTCGGCTTCGAAGGGGTAGCCAGCCAGTTAGATGCCACCAGCGGACTGGCCTGGGAAAGCAGACTTGCACTAGACATGATCGTAGCAGGAAAGGGGTTGCATGTGTTCTGCTGGATGGAAAGTGTTTGCGCTTTCATTCCCAACAATACTGCCCAGATGGGGCCGTCACAAAAGCCTTACAAGGGCTGACAACTCTAGCCAACACATTGGCAGAAAATGCCAGAATTAATAGCCCATTTACTAACTGGCTAATGGAAAGGGATGATCGTTTCTCCCCTAACATCCCTTACGATAGTGGCTGGAGTCCTTTCTCCAGCTGATAAGAATAGATAAAGCAAGCTATTTTGCAGGCTAGTATCTTTTCATTTTAGACCAAACGTTCTGGTTCAGGTGAGGGAAACTAAGGGGCTGTGTGAGCACTGCTCAGTACCAAGCTTGGATTTTCTAATCTTTTCAGGCAGATTCGTGGGAAGAAAAACACCAGCCGAGATATATAGAGAAAAGAAAGAGTTTATTTACAAGGATACCTAGAGACGCTCACAAACTTCAACACTGGCAGTAAAGCAGCACGGGTTTTCGCAAGTCCAGACCAAGTCACCACTGAAGCTCAGCTCGGCTTCTGCTAAACAATCTTTTATACTTTTTAAAACAAAGAAGGGTCAAGTCAGGACACTGTCTATGTCTTCATCATGTAACTAACATCCTTGAGGTGTTTACCAAAAATTGGATCAAGGAACTGGCCAGGTTTCCAGATCTGACTCTTCAGAGCCTTTTTTTGCATTGGGAAAATTCTGAGCTCGGAATGCTCCCAATGATAAGGAAATGAAGACAACATAAAGTCTGTCCATGACTTGTAAACATAATTAACTCCTTCTGTTCCATTACAATTCGGCCCTAGGCATGGGCAGACTTATACACATAATAGTTGTAAGTAAATGCATCATATAAATTCTTAATTCGTTGATATAAGTACAAAGAACAGCAACAACTACATATACTAATAACTATTAAAATGAATACAATCATGAACAGTGGGACGAATCTATATGTCACTGATGAGTGTGTGAATAACCAGTCCCACCAGTGATGATTACTATCTGTCGCTATAGCGTGGGAATAGTCCTGCAGTTTATGACTTACTATAGTGGTTTGTAGTCTATATTCACTTAATTGTCGATCTCTTTTCTGTAATGTCTGATTTAAAGCTTTATTTTCATATAATATAGTAGTTAGATTTAAGCAGATTTCCAACTTTGGTTGGGGCAGGCTTATTGGGGTGAAAGTGATATTTTCATAGTCAATGATTGGGGTTAAATAAATAGTAGAATTATTCCAGGGAAAAATAGAGATATTATAAATGCATCCAACAAATGGAAAATCAACTTGCATATATGACAATACTTCAGATTGATTGGATACGATACATAATGTATGGGGCTGGACTTCAAAAAGGGCAGTGTAATCACTTACTGGTAATAAGGTAAAAATACAATGATTAACAGAAAAATGCAATCGACATGGCTCCATCTGTTGTAAATCAGTACATACTAATCCTTTTGTAGTTACAGCACAAGCATTGATTTTATATGTTATATTTCTATTGTCAATGTGGGTACCATAAAATTCTGGGTGCAAATAATAATAAGGGTATGGCATTGGCAGCACATGATAGGGACATAGCATAGTAGTATTCTGGGGTATCTAATAGGTTATTATACCATAACGATATGTGGTGGTACAATAAAAGGGATTATGATCTTCTGCCCATATATCTGCATGGCGCTGTTTGGAGATTATCAAAAATTCAGCCCAGCGTCCTCTTCCTAATTGTAACTGCTGTTGTAGATTGTGTGTTTGTATGTAACTAAATAAGTATTGGAGAGAACATGCTGTCCAAGCAAATAGATCAGTAATATTAGTAGTAGATACTATAGTTCGATTAAATATCTTTAAGAATGTCTTTTGATAAGCAAGATTGGAGGTTAATGGGCTTATTACAGTAGGGATCCAATTAGCAGTAAGGCTAGTAGCTAATGGGCATTTTTCCCAGTATTTTTTAATTTGTATGATAAGCTGTCTAAATGAAAGCTATTAGCAAGTGCAATACCTGTTCCTACTCCGCCGAGTAATGTATCACACCATTCCCATTTTCGTCTAGCACAGGGATGTAATTTTGGGAAAGTCACATTTAATTGTAATTGATACTGCTGTGCAAAAACGGTGGTGTTAGTACAAGCATGAGGTATACGTACAATAGTAGGTTGACTGTATGTCAGGGTTCTATGAATTATTACATGTAAATGTTGTGCCCATATGGTTCTATTGTTGATTGCACTAGAATTAATACACCATAGATATGTACTAGTATTAAATGCAAATACTGTAGTGGTTTCATTACAAGACAATTGGTTTCTCCAAATAGCTTTTGAAAACATGTTAGTATATAGAATAGTAGTTAAATCTTGTTGACAACAGGAAATACTCACTTTAGAAGTGACATTAATAGTAATACTATTATCACTATAAATTATGCCTCGAGCAGGTTTCTGTCCCATCCAATAGGTAAGTGTAGTGTTGGTATCTCCACTAATAGTAAGATTGGTATGGTGACAAACTTGATTAGCAGAACAGTTGTAAGAGTCTTGACTTCTTTGTGGAGTTGACCCATCCTCACTGTAGAATCATGTGTCCATTGCTGGAAGTAGTTTGGTGAGACAAGATTTGTCCGGGGGAAATGGTCCAAGCAATCCAGATGTGAGTGCTAACGATAATACCTGTGAATACACAAATCTATACACGATGAAATAAATGATTAGTAGGTACTAATGTAGGAGTATCAGCGGGGGGAATTAGGACATATACACAGTTATTTCTTCCTTGGGCTACTAGCTCTCCAGCTTGTAATGGTTTATGGGGAGATGTTTGTACCCAAACATGACCCGATATTTGTTTCTTTTCATCAGTACTGCCAAATCCTAAATGAGCTGATTTTGGAGGGAACCTTTGGGATTCCCATACTGTGTTTTGTAAAACTGGAATTATTAATAGTTGTGCTATTCGATGGCCTTTAGGCAAGATGATATCTTCTTCACCAAGGTTATAACAAAGCACTTTGATTTCACCATAATAATCTGCATCAATTACTCCCCCTAAGATTGTCATTCCTTTTTGTGCCAGACTAGATTGAGCAGCTATTTGTCCATAATATCCTGAAGGTAACTGTAAACCTATTCCAGTGGGTATTACATGTTGAGTCTTGCTATTTAATTTAGTTACAGAGTAGTTAAATAAATCATAACCTGCAGCAGTACTAGTAGCATTCCCAGGTTGTATTGCATCTGGGTGGAATCTCCACCAGGAGATAGTTACAGGCTCATGTGTTACTTGGGATCTGATCTCAACTGTATTAGAGGAATATATCATCCGTTGCAATGGGGTTTGGCCACTAGTTAGGGGTCTATTATTAAGTTGTTGTAAGGCTGGTAAAAAAAGGTTTTCCATCCTGAATACATTGGATTGGTTAATTTCTGTAGTTTTTCCTTTAATAACCCATTCATCCTTTCAATGAGGCCTGCTGCTTGTGGGTAATAGGGTATATGATAAATCCATTCTATATTATATTAAGCACAGTAATCAGTAATTAACTTACCTTTAAAATGAGATCCGTTGTTACTTTGTATTTGTAATGGCACTCCATATATAAAATAATATAAGGTTTTCAGAGTATTTTGTTGGGTGGCCCGTTTATAGGGACATCTAATAAGCACACCAGAATAAGTATCCACAATAGTGCATATGTGAGTGCACCCTTTAGAAATGGGGAGTGGCCCTATGTAATCTATTTGCCAAATTTGGGCCGCTTGTTTTCCTCAAGCTAATTCTCCTGTGACGATACGAGGGACATTTTGCAACCGTTCTTGGTTACAAACTGGACACTGTGTTGTGATGGTTTTACGTACATCTAATGGCAGGTATATGCCTCTCTGTTGCGCCCACCTGTACATAGCTTTGGCTCCTGCGTGTCCAGTGTGTTCGTGCACCCATTTTGCGCACTTGGGATGATCTTCAGGGTAAGTATTAGAGCTAATTTTAGTTAATTGGTCAGTCTTCTTATTGTAAATACGTTCAATAGAGTCAGTAGGCATGTGAGCGTCTACGTGGAAAACAGAAACATGAGTACTTTGCAATACAATCCATATATTTTGCCATAAGTCCTTTCCCCTTTCGTTTTCCATATTTATACTGTGCACACCGTACAGCAGCCTTTTTGGCTACTCCCTGATATATTCTCGCCTGGTCACCAAGGATAAAATTCTGACATTGTAACGTAGACAATTTGCCTTGTAAATCAGCCAATTCTTTTTCTAACTGCAATTTTTCCTGTATAAGGGCTTGGCGAGCTAAGTATTGTTTCCTATAAGCAGACAACAAAATCCAGCCTTGTCTACTAATGGCAGCTAACTCCTTTCCTTTATCTACCGGCACCAGGCCCAAAACTTCACATACCTGTGCGGGATCAGCCGTCCTAAGGCAGCCATCCCAATTTTCACTTAGACCAGTGCCAGAGGCCCAATTACAAGCAACAAACAAACACAGGATCTTCCCAACCAGGAATTTCACTAGCAACAGTTTTAACATCTTTTTTAAAGAAAGGCATGATGCACTCCTTCTCCCCGAATCCTGCCGACTATGCCAATTTTGTGTGAGCACTGCTCAGTACCAAGCTTGGATTTTCTAATCTTTTCAGGCAGATTCGTGGGAAGAAAAACACCAGCCGAGATATATAGAGAAAAGAAAGAGAGTTTATTTACAAGGATACCTAGAGATGCTCACAAACTTCAACACCGGCAGTAAAGCAGCACGGGTTTTCGCAAGTCCAGACCAAGTCACCACCGAAGCTCAGCTCGGCTTCTGCTAAACAATCTTTTATACTTTTTAAAACAAAGAAGGGTCAAGTCAGGACACTGTCTATGTCTTCATCATGTAACTAACATCTTTGAGGTGTTTACCAAAAATTGGATCAAGGAACTGGCCAGGTTCCCAGATCCAACTCTTCAGAGCCTTTTTTTGCATTGGGAAAATTCTGAGCTCGGAATGCTCCCAATGATAAGGAAATGAAGACAACATAAAGTCTGTCCATGACTTGTAAACATAATTAACTCCTTCTGTTCCATTACAGGGGCCCTGATGAGCAGGCACTGGTTCTTTAGGCAGGGGGTTAGCGTATTTTGTTATTTTGTAGTCTGAGGACCCATGCCTGTATGAGGCATTCTAATTTGAAAATGGACCACCATATACATCATTTTCTACAGTCAGAGAAAGTAGTTTTGGGCCAGAAGCTAAAATCATGAAGAAATTGAGGAGAGGGTGACGTGGCTAGCAGCCAGCCATAACAGAAGCAGAGATGGAGGCTCTGGAAGAGGGGGCGGGGTGGGCTGGTGGTGAGGGGAAGATATCACCTATCCTCTGGGACTGCTTCCCACACTGAATTTTTGGGCTTCTCAGATTATTCGATTCCTCTAAGTCCTGACTTGCTTTTGCCTAATGATGTCCCCCATTCTGAAAGTGAGATCTTGAAAGCTCCCTCATGATCATCATTATTATCATTATTAGAAGCAGGGTCTCACCCTGTCACTCAGGCTGGAGTGCAGTCGTGTGATCCTGGCTCACTGCAGCCTCAAACTCCTACCCTCAAGTGATCCTCCTGCCTCAGCTTCCTGAGTAGCTGAGACTACAGGTGGGTGCCACCATGCCCAGCTATTTTGTTTTTAATTTTTTCATAGAGATGGGGTCTTGCTATGTTACCAAAGCTGGTCTTGAACTCCTGGGCTCAAGTGGGCCTCCTGCCTCAGTTTCCCCAGATTACAGGGATGAGCCACTGCACCCGGCCTGTTTGGAGCTTTGACCCTAAGTACCACCTGCCACCTTGCTGCTCTGATAATTTTCTTTTCCTATTTTTTTTTTTCCCTTTTGCTGTTAGCCATCTCCCTTTTTATGTTCAATGTGTCTCTGTCACTTTGTTTTAAGTGGATTTCTTGGAAAACACAGGCCACAGTGTTGCATTCAACAGCCTCCATCTTTACCAGAGTTCAGTGTCCTCTTGAGGACTCCTGATTCTGTTTTCTCATTAGAACATTTCCTCAAGGAGTTCTGCAGGTGAGCACATTGGTGATATATTGCTATGTTTTTGAGCAATTACACTGTTGACACATTGCTGTGTTCTTAGGTGAATATGCGGGTGACGCGTTGCTGTATTCTTAGGTGAATACGCCGGTGACGCGTTGCTGTATTCTTAGGTGAATACGCCGGTGACGCGTTGCTGTATTCTTAGGTGAATACGCCGGTGACGCGTTGCTGTATTCATAGGTGAATACGCCGGTGACCCGTTGCTGTATTCATAGGTGAATACGCCGGTGACCCGTTGCTGTATTCATAGGTGAATACGCCGGTGACCCGTTGCTGTATTCTTAGGTGAATACGCCGGTGACGCGCTGCTGTATTCTTAGGTGAATACGCCGGTGACCCGTTGCTGTATTCTTAGGTGAATACGCCGGTGACGCGCTGCTGTATTCTTAGGTGAATACGCCGGTGACCCGTTGCTGTATTCATAGGTGAATACGCCGGTGACCCGTTGCTGTATTCATAGGTGAATACGCCGGTGACCCGTTGCTGTATTCTTAGGTGAATACGCCGGTGACGCGCTGCTGTATTCTAAGGTGAATACGCCGGTGACGCGCTGCTGTATTCTAAGGTGAATACGCCGGTGACATGTTGCTTTATTTTTAGGTTAATACGCCAGTGACGTGTTGCTGTATTCTTAGGTGAATATGCCAGTGACATGTTGCTGTATCCTTAGGTGAATACACGGGTGACATGTTGCTGTATTCTTTGGTGAATACGCCGGTGACATGTTGCTATATTCTTGGGGAAGTACTGTACTTCTTGGGGAAGAATACGTTGCTGTGTTCTTAGGTGAATATGCTGGTGACATTTGCTGTATTCTTAGGGAAGTACATTGGTGACATGTTGCTTTATTCTTAGGGAAGTACATTGGTGACATGTTGCTGTATTCTTAGGGAAGTACATTGGTGACATGTTGCTGTATTCTTAGGGAAGTACACTGGTGACATGTTGCTGTATTCTTAGGGAAGTACACTGGTGACATGTTGCTGTATTCTTAGGGAAGTACATTGGTGACATGTTGCTGTATTCTTAGGGAAGTACATTGGTGACATGTTGCTGTATTCTTAGGGAAGTACATTGGTGACATGTTGCTGTATTCTTAGGGAAGTACATTGGTGACATGTTGCTGTATTCTTAGGGAAGTACATTGGTGACATGTTGCTGTATTCTTAGGGAAGTACATAGGTGACATGTTGCTGTATTAGGGAAGTACATAGCTGACATGTTGCTGTATTCTTAGGGAAGTACACTGAGGGCATGTTGCTGTATTCTTAGGGAAGTACATTGGTGACATGTTGCTGTATTCTTAGGGAAGTACATTGGTGACATTTTGCTGTATTCTTAGGGAAGTACATTGGTGACATGTTGCTGTATTCTTAGGGAAGTACACTGGTGACATGTTGCTGTATTCTTAGGGAAGTACATTGGTGACATGTTGCTGTATTCTTAGGGAAGTACATTGGTGACATGTTGCTGTATTCTTAGGGAAGTACATAGGTGACATGTTGCTGTATTAGGGAAGTACATAGCTGACATGTTGCTGTATTCTTAGGGAAGTACATAGGTGACATGTTGCTGTATTGTTAGGGAAGTACATTGGTGACATGTTGCTGTATTCTTAGGGAAGTACACTGAGGGCATATTGCTGTATTCTTAGGGAAGTACACTGAGGGCATGTTGCTGTATTCTTAGGGAAGTACATTGGTGACATTTTGCTGTATTCTTAGGGAAGTACATTGGTGACATGTTGCTGTATTCTTAGGGAAGTACGTAGCTGACATGTTGCTGTATTCTTAGGGAAGTACATTGGTGACATGTTGCTGTATTAGGGAAGTACATAGCTGACATGTTGCTGTATTCTTAGGGAAGTACATAGGTGACATGTTGTTGTATTGTTAGGGAAGTACATTGGTGACATGTTGCTGTATTAGGGAAGTACATAGCTGACATGTTGCTGTATTCTTAGGGAAGTACATAGGTGACATGTTGCTGTATTGTTAGGGAAGTACATTGGTGACATGTTGCTGTATTCTTAGGGAAGTACACTGAGGGCATGTTGCTGTATTCTTAGGGAAGTACATTGGTGACATTTTGCTGTATTCTTAGGGAAGTACATTGGTGACATGTTGCTGTATTCTTAGGGAAGTATGTAGCTGACATGTTGCTGTATTCTTAGGGAAGTACATTGGTGACATGTTGCTGTATTCTTAGGGAAGTACATTGGTGATATGTTGCTGTATTCTTAGGGAAGTACATTGGTGACATGTTGCTGTATTGTTAGGGAAGTACATTGGTGACATGTTGCTGTATTCTTAGGGAAGTACACTGAGGGCATGTTGCTGTATTCTTAGGGAAGTACATTGGTGACATGTTGCTGTATTCTTAGGGAAGTACATTGGTGACATGTTGCTGTATTCTTAGGGAAGTACATTGGTGACATGTTGCTGTATTCTTAGGGAATTACATTGGTGACATGTTGCTGTATTCTTAGGGAAGTACATTGGTGACATGTTGCTGTATTCTTAGGGAAGTACATAGCTGACATGTTGCTGTATTCTTAGGGAAGTACATTGGTGACATGTTGCTGTATTCTTAGGGAAGTACATAGGTGACATGTTGCTGTATTGTTAGGGAAGTACACTGATGGCATGTTGCTGTATTCTTAGGGAAATACACTGAGGGCATGTTGCTGTATTCTTAGGGAAGTACATTGGTGACATGTTGCTGTATTCCTAGGGAAGTACATTGGTGACATGTTGCTGTATTCTTAGGGAAGTACACTGAGGGCTGTATTCTTTGGGAAATACATTGGTGACATGTTGCTGTATTCTTAGGGAAGTACACTGAGGGCATGTTGCTGTATTCTTAGGGAAGTACATTGGTGACATGTTGCTGTATTCTTAGGGAAGTACATAGGTGACGTGCTGTATTTCTAGGGAAGTACATTGGTGATATTTTGCTGTATTCTTAGGGAAGTACATTGGTGACATGTTGCTGTATTCTTAGGGAAGTACACTGAGGGCATGTTGCTGTATTCTTAGGGAAGTACATTGGTGACATGTTGCTGTATTCTTAGGGAAGTACACTGAGGGCATGTTGCTGTATTCTTAGGGAAGTACATTGGTGACATGTTGCTGTATTCTTAGGGAAGTACACTGAGGGCATGTTGCTGTATTCTTAGGGAAGTACATTGGTGACATGTTGCTGTATTCTTAGGGAAGTACACTGAGGGCATGTTGCTGTATTCTTAGGGAAGTACATTGGTGACATGTTGCTGTATTCTTAGGGAAGTACACTGAGGGCATGTTGCTGTATTCTTAGGGAAGTACATTGGTGACATGTTGCTGTATTCTTAGGGAAGTACACTGAGGGCATGTTGCTGTATTCTTAGGGAAGTACATTGGTGACATGTTGCTGTATTCTTAGGGAAGTACACTCAGGGCATGTTGCTGTATTCTTAGGGAAGTCCATTGGTGACATGTTGCTGTATTCTTGGGGAAGTACACTGAGGGCATGTTGCTGTATTGTTTTTCTTCATGTCTAGCAGCTCATACAAGTTTACCAGAACAGGCCTAAAGGTTCATTTTCACTCTCAGTTGTACCCAAAACTTGGTTAGCCCTTTTAACAGGCTGATTCAGCTTTTCCTTTGTTTCAGGAAATTTTCTCTTTTGTGCTCCATCACAGCCTCTCCTCCATCTGCCTCTTTTCCTCCTTCTGAAGCTCCGATGTTATTTGCACCTGATGTCCTAGGTCCATTTTCAAACCTTTTCTCTCATCTTTTCAATTTCTTTGTGTTCCTGTCAATTCAGGATTTTCTTTCTCCTTAATCTTCAAGACCACGAATTTGAATCTCAATGATCATCTTCAGTTTCTTTGCCACTGTTTTTCAATAGACTTTATTTTTTGGAAGAATTTCCGGTTCACAGCAAAATTAAGCAGAAAGTAAAAAGAGCTCCCACAGCCACCTGACCCCACACATGCATGGCCTCCCCTACTGTCAACATGCCATGTCAGAGTGGTACATTCCTTACGATTGATGAGCCTACATGGACACATCATTATCACCCCAAGTCCTTAGTCCACACTGGAGTTCACATTCCATGTTGCACATTCTATGTAAAAAATAAAAGGGAGGCAGGTGCTGATAACCAAGACAATGGGAAACACTTCAAATGTATCTCAGGGGTCTTTGGCCCTCCCCATCACAAGCTAGAGGACCCAGGCTTAGGGCCTCACTCCCCAAAAACTTATCAGGTTTTGATAAGTATAATGAGAAGAGGACAGACACTGATCCCCACTCTGTTCTGTGGCTCTTTGTGGTCCAGGTCTTCCTCCAAACCCTTCACATTCCAATCTTCTCCCAGACTGTGGTCTGCAATGCTTTTCCCAAGTTCTGTGCAGCCCAGGGTTTCAAGTGCAGCCTAAAACCTTACCTACAGCCTCAGAACCTCCGCAGCCACTGTGCGGCAGAGCCGAGGCTGAAATGGGTTGGAGTGAAGGTCAGCAGGAGAGGAGAGGAGAGGTACCACTCAAGCTACCATCTCCCACAAACACCCTCCAAATTTCAATTCTGAAAAGACATGCAAAATTTCTAAATGTTAGTCAACAGAATTCAACAGGGAATCAAAATAGACATACACTGTGACCAATCTGGATTCATTGCAGGCCGGCCAGGGTGATTGAATACCAGGAAAGCTAGTTCCATACACAGAAGCAGAGACTGCCTGGCCATTCTAGGGAGGCCTGGAGGTGGGCGAGTAACCCAAACGCAGATGCTGCTGACTGAGCTCTAAACTCACCAGTTAATCAGGTAAAATGCTGCCTTTATGAGAAGCAGGTGCATTTCTGCAGAGATTAACATATAGTTTGCCAATGCAGAGGGCACCTCATCAGGACTGGGATCAGAAGTAGGGACTGATGGGGAGCAGAAGGAAAGGAGAGCAATTCTCATACGAAAGGGAGGAGTCCCAGGCAAGGGCACCTGCGCCTGGGGCCTGAGAAAGAAGGCAGCCAATGGGAACCAATGCCTAAGAGCGTGGCCAGGAGAACTGGGGAGCAGGGACATCTGCTAAGCAGACTTCAGTTTTCTTTTCAGTAATGTGCTCCTTGTGCTCTCCTCAGGGTGCAGCATGCATCCCTTAAACGAAGAATCCTTGGATTAGCAGTGGTTGGGTGATGGCAGTGCCTTAGTTTGTTATTGCTGCTATAAGAGAATATCTGAACTAGGCAGTTCATAAAGAGCAGATACTTACTCTCTCACAGCCCCGGAGGCTGGAAAGCCCAAGATCAAGGTGCTGGTGTCTTGTGTGGGCCTTTGTACTGTGCCCTCACATGTTGGGAGGCAGAAGGACAAAAGAGCATGAATATGGTGTCCTCGCATGGCAGAAGAGCAGAAGAGGGTGAATGCTTTCCCTCAAGTCCTTCTTACGGCAACACCAGCCCATGACAAGCACCTCCCACTAGGGCCCACCTCTCAGCACTCTTGCATTGGGGATGAGGCTTCCAACACATGAATGCTGGAGGACACATGCAGCCATGGCAGGAAGGAACCTCTCTTTCCCCCATGGAGTAAAACTGAGCAGGGACCCAAAGTGGCAGCTGGAAGAAGCAGCCTAAGTGAGGTGAACCCTCTGAATGGGGAAGAGAAAACAACAGCAGGGAGATCTGTGGGATTTTCGAAAACACTTGAGAATGACATTATATTATTATTTGTATGGTAAAGGGAAAAAGTACTGGCTGGGTATGGTGGCTCATGCCTGTAATCCCAGCACTTTGGAAGACCAAGGAAGATTGATGCAGACAAGGAGTTTGAGACCAGCCAGGGCAACATGGCAAGACCCATCTCTACAAAAAATTTTAAAATTAGCTGGGTATGGTGACACACACCTATAGTCCCAGCTACTCAGGAGGCTGAGGTAGGAGAATCTTTTAAGCCCAGGAGTTAGAAGCTGCAGTGAGCTGTTATCACACCACTGCACTCCAGGCTGGGTGTCAGAGCAAAACCTTGTCTCAAAAAAAAAAAAAAGGAGGGGATTTCCAATTATATTGTTTTGATGTCCCCTCCGATTCTTATGTTGGTTGGTGGGATAAAAGATGTTTGGATCAGCTGGATGCGGTGGCTCACGCCTGTAATCCCAGCACTTTGGGAGGCTGAGGCAGGTGGATCACAAGGTCGAGATCGAGACCATCCTGGCCAACATGGTGACATTCCATCTCTAGTAAAAATACAAAAATTAGCCAGGCATGGTGGCACACGCCTGTGGTCCCAGCTACTTGGGAGGCTGAGGCAGAAGAATCGCTTGAACCCAGAAGGCAGAGATTGCAGTGAGCCAAGATTGCACCACTGCATTCCAGCCTGGTGACAGAGCAAGACTCCGTCTCAAAATAAAAGAAGAAAAAAAAGATGTTTGGGTCATAGGGGCAGACCCTTCATGAACACCTTAGCACTATACCCTTGTTGATGACTGAGTTTACCCAAGATCTGATTGTCAGTGGCTCATGCCTGCAGAGGAGGCTCACTTTGGGAGGCCGAGGCATGCGGATCACCTGAGGTCAGGTGTTTGATACCCGCCTGGCCAACATGGCAAAACCCCATCTCGGCTAAAAATTCAAAAATTAGCTGGGCGTGGTGTCAGGTGCCTCTATCCCAGCTACTCAGGAGGCTCTGGAAGGAGATCACTTGAACCTGGGAGGTGAGGTTGCAGTGAGCCGAGGTTGTGCCACTGCACTCCAGCCTGGGAGACAGAATGCGACTTCGTCTCAAAAATAAAAATAAAATAAAAATATGCAGCACCCCCCCCCCCCACCTGTTCTGTCTTGCTCCTGTTCTCACCATGTGGAGTGCCTGGGCCTGCTTCACCTTCTGTCATGAGTAAAAGCTCCCTGAGGGCCTCACCAGAAGCCAAGCAGATACTGAAGCCATGTTTCTACAGCCTGCAGAACCATGAGCCAGTTAAGCCCCTTTTCTTTACAAATTGAACAGCCTCAGAAAATTGTACCAGGAGTGAGGTGTTACTACAAAGGCACCTGAAAGTGTGGAAAGGACTTTGGAACGGGGTAATGGGCAGAGACTGGAACAGTTTGGAGGGCTCAGAAGAAGACAGGAAGATGAGGGAAAGTTTAGAGCTTCTCAGAGATGGGGTAAGGTTGTGCCCAAAATGCTGGCAAGTGTGAAGCGCAGTGAAGTCCAGGCTGACGAGGGTCATGCGGAAATCTGGGACTCACTGAGAACTGGATCAAAGGTCACTCTTTTTCCGCTGTGGCAGAGAGCATGGCTGTATTGTGTTCACACCCTAGGAACCTGTGGACGTTTGTACTTAGGAGGGATGCTTTAGGGTATCCGCTGGAAGTAACTTCTAAGAAGCAAAACATTTGAGGCATGACCTGGTTCCTCCTAACAGCCCACACTCAGATGCTGGCACAAATAATGACTTAAAGTTGGAATTTATATTTAAAGGAAACACAAAGCGTAAAAGCTTGGAAAACTTGCAGCCTGGCCGAGTGACACAGCAAGAAAAAGCATTATCGTGAGAGGAATTCAAGAAGGCTATGGAGCAACCACTTGCTAGAGAGATTTGCATCAATAAAAGGGAGGCAGGTGCTGATAAGCAAGACAATGGGAAAAAGACTTCAAATGTATCTCAGGGATCTTTGCCCCTTCCCGTCACAAGCTAGAGGACCCAGGCCTAGAGCCCCACTCTTCTGTGCAGCATCAGGACATCTTTCTCCACATCTGGGCCACTCATAGGGGCCCAGGTACAGCTCAGGCCACTGCTTCAGAGGGTGGAAGCCATAAACCTCAGCAGCTCCCCGTGGTGTTAACCCTGCAGGCATGCAGAGTGCAAGAGCAAAGGTTTGGCTGCCTCCACCTAGAGTTCAGACTGTCCGTGAGAAATCCTGAGTGCTCAGGCAAACTTCCGCTGCAGGGCGGAGCCCCCACGGGGAACAACGACTAGGGGAGTGTGAAGGGGAAACGGGGTAGGACGTCCCACGTGGAGCCCCCATGGAGAACAATGACTAGGGGAGTGTGAAGGGGAAATGTGGGGTAGGACGTCCCAAGCAGAGCCCCCACTAGTGTGCTGCCTATGGAGCTGTGGGAAGGAGGCCACCATCCTCCAGGTCCCAGAATGGTGGAGCCGCTGGCTGCTTGCATCCTGAGCACAGGAGAGCTGCAGGACTCAACTCCAACCCATGACAGCAGCTGGATGGAGTGAACCCTGCAGAGTCATGAGGGTGGAGCTGCCCAGGGCCTTAGGTGCCCGCCCTCACACCAGTGCACCCTGGATGTGTGACAGGGAGTCCAAGGAGATTATTTTGAGCTTTGAGATTTAATGGCTGCCCTGCTGGATTTCAGACACGCATGGGGCCTGCAGCCCCTTCCTTTTGGTGGATCTCTCCCTTTTGGAATGGGAATGTTTACCCACTGTCTCCACGCTCATTGTATCTTGAAAGGAAATAATGTATCTTTGCTTTCACACTTTGGACTCGATGTTGGAATGAGTCGACGTTGGGAGTACTGTTTGGAAGAGATGATTATATTTTGCAATGTAGGGACATGAGACTTTAGGGATCACGGGTATCATGATGTAGCTGGGAGGTTCCCTCCAAATCTCTTGCTGAAATGGAATCCCCAGTGTTGAAGGAGGGGCTGCGGCGAGGTGTTTTGATCGTGATCATGGGGTGCATCCCTTGTGAATGGCTCAGCACCGTCCCCTCGGTGATGAGTGTGTTCACTCAGATCTGGTTGTTCACAAGTGTGTGTCCCCCCCCCTTTGCTCCCATGCTCACCATGTGCCGTGCCTGCTCCTGCTTCGCCTTCCGCCATGAGGAAAAGCTTGCTGAGGGCCTCCCGAGAGGCCAAGCAGAGGCGGGTGCCCTGCCTGTGGAGCTGCAGAATCATGAGCCAGTCAGACCTCTGTCCTTTATACATCATCCAGCCTCAAGCATTTCTTTAGGGCAATGCAAAGAACAGTCTCATGTACCCAGAAAGCTGAGAATGGCACGAGTAAAGTATTACTTCATATAATATACATGAACGTTTATATTTATATTATGCTTGCAGAAATCTACCAAATCCATCTCCAGGAGACACAATAATAAGCAATTAGTTTTCTGCTTCGTGTTTCCTGTAAAGACCATGGATAATGTTTGAAATCTAAAAATGTAAAGTTAATATTATAGGAGGAGTCACCGCAGGAACATGAGGGCGCTTGGGCAGAGGCTGTCACCCACTGGTCACATGTGGTCAGCAGAGAGCAGGAGACCAGCACCCTGGGGCTCTGTGGGAAGCACCCACAGCCTGAAGCTGAGGTTTTAATTATAGGGACCAAAACAAATGGGGAAAAAGACAAATTTAGCATGCAAAGAAAACAGATGCTCATCTGAGTCAGGAGGAAGTCACCACCAAAGAGGAAAAAAATAGAGCTCTGGAAAACTAGTGAAAACAGTCACAAGGAAGGGCCCCTGTGTCCTGCCTGACTCTGGACAGGTATATAGAGAGCCCAGGCTCAGGGGGCTCCACACCTGCACCTCCCTCTCACCTGCTCCTCCACCTGCTCCACCCTCAATCCACCAGAAACATGGGCTGCTGTGGCTGCTCTGGAGGCTGTGGCTCTAGCTGTGGAGGCTGTGGCTCAGGCTGTGGGGGCTGTGGCTCAGGCTGTGGGGGCTGTAGCTCCAGCTGTGGGAGCTGTTGCTCTGGCTGTGGGGGCTGTGGCTCCAGCTGCTGTGTGCCCATCTGCTGCTGCAAGCCCATGTGCTGCTGTGTGCCAGCCTGTTCCTGCTCTAGCTGTGGCCCTTGTGGGGGCTCCAAGGGGGGCTGTGGCTCCTGTGGGGGATCCAAGAGGGGCTGTGGCTCTTGTGGCTGCTCCCAGTGCAGTTGCTGTAAGCCCAGCTGCTGCTCCTCAGGCTGTGGGTCATCCTGCTGCCAGTCCAGCTGCTGCAAACCCTGCTGCTGTCAATCCAGCTGCTGTGTCCCCGTGTGCTGCCAGTGTAAGATCTGAGGCTCTGAACCCAGACTGTCAGGTTTCTCCTGTTTGGTGAAAGCGTTTCTTATGGTTTTCCCGAATCGGTTCATCCCACACATCCTCCCTGAGGCTCCTAAGCCTGCTCCAGCTCATATCCACACACACACCTCCTTCCATGGCTCAGCTCTCCCCTGGGCCCTGGCTTCGGTCTCCTCACTCCAGACACACCTGTTTCCTCGATGCAGGAGATGTCCTTGCCTGGACGCGGGCACCGAGCCAACCGCCACAGTGTTCCCCACCTTTGGGTGTGAATCATCTTCTCCCGCCTGACTGACTGAGACGCAAGTTCCGACCCCACAAGGCCGGG
This sequence comes from Callithrix jacchus, assembly GCF_049354715.1. Taxonomy (NCBI): domain Eukaryota; kingdom Metazoa; phylum Chordata; class Mammalia; order Primates; family Cebidae; genus Callithrix; species Callithrix jacchus. Next base: position 128,539,378 of record NC_133511.1, on the reverse strand, counting down.
CCAGCATTTCTGAGTGATCACTAAGAACCAGCTCCTCAACACCATCGGGACACTGGGTCCTCCTGGGCCGCTGCCTGTTCTCCTGTGACCCACCTGTGACCAGGAAGGGCTCCTTCCTTCCTGTTGTCTCCATCTGTTGAAAAAAGAAAACCAAAATAACCAGTGAATTTCCTTGTAATAAAGCCTCTCCTGTCTGTAAACCAACTGTACACTTGGTGCAATTCTGTCCGGCCCCTTTCCTGTGTGGTGACTGAGTCTGTGTTCTGGGATCTGTCTGCTAAGCTGGGAAATGCCTGCCAGCAGGCCTGGTGCATTCACAAAGCACCCCACCGTTCACTTATGCCCTCCTCGCCGCCTCAAATATCTTCACCCTCTCTATTGCAGGAGAAGAGGGCTCAGCCTGGGGCGGACTCGGCATTCAATGCCTGCCCTAGAGACACTGAGGGGCAGGAGGGCCCTGAGTACTGAAGACCAGCTGAGCAGTGCGTGGCCCAGGACTCCTGGCTGCCAGCTTCCCACTCTCTTCAGGGACCTTGGAAGGACCCCGGACAGGGCAAGGTCGGGGGAGGGGAGCGAAGCACCACTGAGCCACAGTGCACCTCTGATTCAAACGCAAAATTCACCTTCTAGAATTACGAAGTCCACGGACTTCCCATAACTAAAAGCGACCAGAAGTTATAGAATAGCCCAAGGTGTGCTCAGAGCTCAGTCTCCCAGCAGGAAAGGGGAGTTCCTGGGAAGTGACACATTTGGGGAACCTGAGCCAAGTCCATCTGTTTCATGGTGACGCATCACCACACAGCGACACAGGCAAGGCTTTAGACATTATGCCACATTGGAGGAGGGGACAAGAGTGATCTGAAGACCGTCTCCTGCCAAGCAAACATGGAGGGAAAAGGTAGAGGGACGAGAGCACACGGGAGCGCTGGTGAGAAGGGAGCACCACGGAACGCCCGCAGATCTGAGCGACGGATGATACTGCTGGGGAAGAACAGGGTGGAAATTTCAAAGACAAATTTCTGAGATAAAAGACGTGCAGCAAAGTGAAATAATCTAGAAATAAAGGCTTAGATTGTTTCAACCACATGTAGGACTGGGAATAAAAGTGTGTCCAAGGCGCATCTTGTAGGGGACATGGCTATTGTCAGCTTCCCGGCGTTAAAGGGAAATGTTGCTTCAGATGGTTTACTCAGAAATCCGAATTGGAAACTCCAGAAGGTGGCAGCACACGTGAACGCAGGGTTGACTGCATCTGAACCCTGTACATTCCCACAGCCCACAAGGCACCAAGCAACTCAGTAACAAAACCGAAAATGCATGGTGGAGACTTACAGCAAAGCCAGGAAAGCCGGGCCTGGTGGTGCACACCTGCAGCTTCAGCTACTTGGGAGGCTGAGGTGGGAGGATGGATTTAGCCTGGGAGTTCGAGGCTGCAGTGAGCTGTAATTGCACCGGTGAACTCCAACCTGGGCAACATGAAGCGAGATGGTGTCTCAAGAAAAAAAAAAAAAGTGATCCTCAAAGTACAAGGAGGTGGGGGTGAATTTCCAAGAGCCACAGTCACCCAGGGTTTCAGGGTCTGTGCAGGAGAAAGCAAAGTACCATCTAGCAGAGCTGAAAACAGGGAACTTCACAATCACCAACAGGTGTTTGCTGGAAATTCACAGCATGAATTTTGAATTCGACTCCTGAAATGGGGAAGGTTTTCCTCTCTCCAGTGGTAAGTGGGTGCCAGGGCCCTTGGTAAGTCCGTACAGGCAACAAAAGAATGCCAGGAAGATCTGCCATGAAACAGATCGCAGTGGTAGCCTACTGTTTCCAAAGGAGCTAATCAATAATGAAAGGAAATGATACAGACATAAATGAGGCTGCATGTGGTAGATCATGCCTGTAATCCCTGCAATTTGGGAGGCCAAGGCAGGAGGATCACTTGAGGCCAGAAGATCAAATCCAGCCTGGACAATAAAGTGAGACCTCATCTCTACACACACACACACACACACATACACACACAATTTTTTAAGTACCTGGGCATGGCGACACGCACCTGTAGATATTTTACTCAGTAGGATTGTTTGAGACCAGGTGGAGGCTGCAGTGGCCGGTGATTGCACCACTCACTTCATACTGAACAACAGTCTCAGAGCAGTTGATGCAAACCCTGCTCTTGCTCCTCAGGCTGTGGGCCAACCTGCTGCCCGTCCAGGTGCTGCAAGCCCTACTTTTCCCAGTCCAGCTGCTGTAAGTCCTGCTGTTCCCAGTCCAGCTGCTGTAAGTCCTGCTGTTCCCAGTCCAGCTGCTGTAAGTCCTGCTGTTCCCAGTCCAGCTGCTGTAAGTCCTGCTGTTCCCAGTCCAGCATCTTTAAGTCCTGCTGTTCCCAGTCCAGCTTCTGTAAGTCCTGCTGTTCCCAGTCCAGCTGCTGTAAGTCCTGCTGCTCCCAGTCCAGCTGCTGTAAGTCCTGCTGCTCCCAGTCCAGCTGCTGTAAGTCCGCTGCTCCCAGTCCAGCTGCTGCAAACCCACTGCTCCCAGTCCAGCTGCTGCAAACTCCACTGCTCCCAGTCCAGCTGCTGTAAGTCCTGCTGTTCCCAGTCCAGCTGCTGCAAACTCCACTGCTCCCAGTCCAGCTGCTGTAAGTCCTGCTGTTCCCAGTCCAGCTGCTGTAAGTCCTGCTGCTCCCAGTCCAGCTGCTGCAAACCCACTGCTCCCAGTCCAGCTGCTGCAAACTCCACTGCTCCCAGTCCAGCTGCTGCAAACCCCACTGCTCCCAGTCCAGCTGCTGTAAGTCCTGCTTCTCGCAGTCCAGCTGCTGCAAACCCCACTGCTCTCAGTCCAGCTGCTGTAAGCCCCACTGCTTCCAGTCCAGCTACTGTAAGTCCTGCTCCTCCCAGTCCAGCTGCTGTAAGCCTCGCTGCTCCCAGTCCAGCTGCTGTAAGCTCCGCTGCTCTCAGTCCAGCTGCTGTAAGCCCCACTGCTCCCAGTCCAGCTGCTGTAAGCCCCGCTGCTCTCAGTCCAGCTGCTGCAAACCCCACTGCTCCTAGTCCAGTTGCTGCAAGTCCGGCTGTTTCCAGTCCAGCTGCTGCAAGCCCTGCTACTCAGTCCAGCTGCTGGCTCTCCATGTGCTGCCAGTGCACGATCTGAGGCTTGATGCAGACCCCGTGTGGCTCCAGCAGATTCAGGGTGCCTTAAGGTGATGAGTGCCTGATATCTGAGCCACAGACTGCAGATCTGAGCCCGTCCTTTCCACGATGGGCAGCCATATTTGCATTCCCAGTGTGTGGCTTCCCAGGCCTCTTTCCTCCTTCTGGAGTCTTCCACCTTCTTTGCTTTGGGGATGAGTCCCCTCCTTTCCATGCTCCCCTCAACCATTTCAGTCCCCCCAAGGGTCTGACTCCCAAGGCTCAAAGCCCCTCATCCCCAAATGGTCCTGGGCTGTGCCTGGCCACCCCCAGGGCCAATATCTAAGGTCCAGCCCCAGAAGTGGCAGGCCTTTCCCCTCCCATCACCTGACCCAGCCCGGTGCCTTTCCTGGACTTTGCCTGTGCTGCTCTCACTGCCACCCCCACATGGGGCCTGCCACCGGCTCTCAATAAACACATTCCTGCCCCAGACTCTATCTCCACAATGCTTTCTACACACACTCCAATGGAAAATCCCACGTGGGATGCAAGGGATGGGGGTAGGAGTGGGTGAAATCTACTTTTCTGAAGGTAAAATTGACAATATTCACTAGAATTTCACAGGCGTCACTTATTTTCCTTGCTTTGGTGACATTATCCAATATAGTTATGAAAGAGAATGAAACAGAATGTATGACAACCAGAAAGATAAGGCAAAAATATTATTATTTCTGATGGTCCCATGGGACACCTACAATGAAAAACACAGAAAGTCAAATAAAAAATACTCCAAAAGTAAGTGAATTCAGCGAGAAGGCTGGGTCTATAATTAATATGCAAAATCAGTAGTCTTTTCCCACACACAGCAAACACACAACACCCCTTAGACACAAACTTCAGAAGAAAAAGTTTTAAAAATGCATATGAAGAAACTCCTCATACTAAAACTAGAAACTGCCCAAATGCCCATTAATAGTAGGAAAAAAAGTCACTACCGTAAATTCACTGAGTAAAACACTACATCCCTATGAGAATCTCACAAACAGGATATCGAAAGAAAGAAGACAGACAAAGGTGCATCTGTTCGACTCCTTCTACCTGAAGCACGAAAAGACCACCTGATGGATGCTGCAGGGTCGGGATGGGCTCCTTGGGAGGAGAGAATGGAAGGGGACTCAGGGAGAGCTCTGAAGTTGGGCGATGTCTGTTTCTAAATCCAGGTGCTGCAGATACGTGGCTCAGTTTGCAAAACTTCATTAAGCTGTCATCTTATGTGCATTTCCTCCATGAAATTCTACTTCAATAAATGTTTTAATAAAAATGTCTTTAAACATCTATGTGGAGAGAATGGTAAAATGACAGAAAAAAATGTTGGGAATAAATGAATAGAAAATTTTTATTGGATAGGAATGTTAATATTACCATAATTAAATCAATTCTTTCTAAATCAATTTATACATTTAAGGTGATCCAGGCAAAAATTTGAAGGAAATTTTAAAAACTAGATATACTAAATAAAATATTCATACACAGAAAATAAGCAGGGTTGGCACTGTGGCTCATGCCTATTAACCAGGGCTTTGGGAAGCTGAGTTGGGAGATTTGCTTGAAGCCAGGAGTTCAAGACCAGCAAGGAAACATGGTGAGACACCATCTATACAAAAAAATTCTTAACAATTTGTGAGGCACGGTAGCGTGCACCTGTAGTCCTAGCAACTTGGAAGGTTTAGGCAGGAGGATTGCTTGAGCTGAAGAGTTTGAGGTAACAATGTGAGCTATGATGGTGCCATTGCACTGCAGCCTGGAAAACAGAGGAAGACCTTGTCTCTACAAAGAAAGAGCACACACACAAAAAACAAGCAAAAAAATGAAATAATAAAAAATAAGTAAACAGCCAGGAAAATCCTGAAGTGAGAGGAGACCAAATATAAAAACAGTTCTTACAATTAGATAATTAAACTATCTTCACACAATTACATGAAGATCCAACAGATAAACGCAAAAAAATAGAAACACCAGACAGAGTACCAAATAGGAAAAATTCCACATTCTAATGACAGCATTTGAAATTGATAAGAAAAAAACATTATCGCCTAAATGAGGTTAAAACAATAATGTGGGGAGATCCAGGATGGCCGAATAGGAACATCTCTGGAGTGCAGTTCCCAGCAAGAACAATGCAGAGGGTGAGTAATCACCACATTTCCAAACGAGCTTTTACTGCCTACAGATCAGGAGATTCCCAGGCTGAAAAGCACCACAGTTTCCAGCATGGCTGTTTCAGCCGGTGCAGTGGGCCTACACACAAAAACTTATGCAAATCTTGTTGGCCGTTTCAACTGGTGTCTGTAACATGTGGGATACAGAGCTGCCCATTGAACTGAAAAAAAGGGGGCTGAAACAGGGAGCCCCACAAAGACCAGCAATCTGAAAAGCTCTGGATTGAGAGTTTTGCAACAAGTGCAGCTGGACCTGGGATGGACCAGCTCAGTGCAAGGAAGGGCATCAGCCATTACTGAGGCAGTCTACCACTACTGACACACTCCACCATTACTGAGGCACTCTGCCTTTACCAAGGCAGTCCACCATTACTGAGGCAGTTCTAACTCTATCTCTGTAAACAAAACCACAAGGAATTTCACACAGCAGCTGGGCGGAGTCCACGGCAGCTCAGCAATGCCTCTGCTGGCAGACCGTGACTAGGCTACCTCCTCACTGGGCAGGGCATCTCTGAAAAAAGGCAGCAGCACATCAGGAACTTATAAATAAAGCTCCACCTTCCCAGGACAGAGCACCAGGGAAAAAGGCAGTTATGAGTTCCACTGCAGCAGACTTAAACATACCTGCCCAGCAGCTCCAAACAGAACAATAGAAGTCCCAGCTCAGCACTTGAGCTCCTAGAAGAGACAGACTGTCTCCTCAAGCAGCTCCTTGACTCCCATATATCCAAAGAGACATCTCACAAAGGAGAGCTAAGGCTGACATCTGGCAGGTACCCTTCTGGGAGGAAGATAACAGAAGAAACTGGAAGCAACCCTTACTGTTCTGCAGCCACCACAGGTAATCCCCAGGCAAGCAGGGCCTGGAGTGACCTCCAGTAGTCCTGCAGCAGAAGGGCCTGACTGCTAGAAGGAAAACTAATAAAACAAAAAGAAATAACTTCAACATCAACAAAAAGGATGTCCACACAGAGACCCCATCTGAAAGTCACAAACTACAAAGACCACAGGTAGATACATTCATGAAGATGGGAAGAAACCAGTGCAAAAAGGATGAAAACACTAAAAACCAGAATGCCTCTCTTCCTACAAGGGATCACAACTCCTCACCAGCAAGGGAACAAAGCTGGATGGAGAATGAGTCTGATGAACTGACAGAAACAGGCTTCAGAAGGTGGGTAATAATAAACTTCTCTGAGCTAAAAGAACATGTTATAACCCAGTGAAAAGAAACTAAGAACATTGAAAAAAGGTTAGATGAAATGCTAGTGAGTATAAATAGCATAGAGAGGAATATAAATGAATTGATGGAGCTGACAAACACAACATACACAAGTTTCAATAGCCAAATTTACCAAGCAGAAGAAAGGATATCGGAGATTGAAGATCAACTCAATGAAATAAAACAAGAAGGCAAGATTAGAGAAAAAAGTGAAAAGATATGAACAAAGACTCCAAGAAATATGGAATTATGTGAGAAGACCTAATCTACGTTTGATAGGTGTAACTGAATGTGACGGAGAGAATGAATCCAAGCTGGAAAACACTCTCCAGGATACTATCCAGGAGAACTTCCCCAAGCTAGCAAGGCAAGCCAGTATTCAAGTCCAGGAAATACAGAGAACACCATAAAGATATTCCTCAAGAAGAGCAATGCCAAGTCACATAATCATCTTCACCAGCATTGAAATGAAGGAAAAAATGCTAAGGGCAGCCAGAGAAAGGTCGAATTACCCACAAAGGGAAGACCATCAGACTCACAGCAGATCTCGGCAGAAACCCTACAAGCCAGAAGAGAGTAGGAGCCAGTATTCAACATCCTTAAAGAAAAGAACTTTCAACTGAGAATTTCATATCCAGCCAAACTAAGCTTCATAAGTGAAGGAGAAATAAAACCCTTTATTAACAAGCAATTGCTGAGAGATTTTGTCACCACCCAGCCTGCCTATGTGAGCTCCCAAAAGAAGCACTAAACACAGAAAGGAACAACCAGTACCAGCCACTCCAAAAATGTGCCAAATGGTAAAGACCATTGACACAATGAAGAAACTGCATCAACTAATGGGCAAAACAACCAGCTAGCATCAAAATGGCAGGATCAAATTCACACATAACAATATTAACCTTAAATGTAAATGGGCTAAATGCCCAAATCAAAAGACATGGACTGGCAAATTGGATAAAAAGTAAAAATCCACTGGTGTGCTATATTCAGGAAACCCATCTCATGTGCAAGGACACATATAGGCTCAAAGTAAAGGGATGGAGGAAGATCTACCAAGCAAATGTAGAGAAAAAAAAAAAAAGCAGGAGTTGCAATCCTAGTCTCTGATAAAATAGACTTTAAACCAACAAAGATCAAAAGAGACAAAGAAGGGCACTACATAATGGTAAAAGGATCAATGCAACAAGAAGAGCTAACGATCCTAAACATACACACCCAATACAGGAGCCTCCAGATACATAAAGCAACTTCTTAACAACCTACAAGGAGACTTAGACTCCCACACAATAACAGTGGGAGACTTAAACACTCCATTGTCAATACTGGACAGATCAATGAGACAGAAAATTAACAAGGATATTAAGAACTTGAACTCAGATCTGGACCAAGCATACCTAACAGACATTTACAGAGCTCTCCTCCCCAAATCCACAGAATATACATTTCTCTCAGCACCACATCACATCTACACTAAAATTGACCACATAATTAGAAATGAGGCCAGGCGCGGTGGATCAAGCCTGTAATCCCAGCACTTTGGGAGGCCGAGGTGGGTGGATCAAGAGGTCAAGAGATCGAGACCATCGTGGTCAACATGGTGAAACCCCGTTTCTACTAGAAATACAAAAAATTAGCTGGGCGTGGTGGCGCGTGCCTGTAATCCCAGCTACTCGGGAGGCTGAGGCAGGAGAATTGCCTGAACCCAGGAGGCGGAGGTTGCGGTGAGCCGAGATCGCACCATTGCACTCCAGCCTGGGTAACAAGAGCGAAACTCGGTCTCAAAAAAAAAAAAAAAAAATCATCAAGTCAGGGCAGCCAACATTTAAAAGAAATGAAGGAAAGTGAAGAGAGCCCAAGAGACTTATGGGAGATTAGAAAGTGGATTAGAAAGTGGATTAACATGTACATTATGGGATTTTCCAAGACAGAGAAGAGTGAGAAAAGGGGCAGAGAGCTTATTGAAAGAAATAATAACCAAAACTTCCCAAATATTGGCGAAAACATGGACATACGCAATCAAGAAGCTGAAACAACTCCAACCAGAATAAATCTAAAGAGACCCACATTGACTCATACTATGATTAGAGTGCCAGAACTCTAAGAAAAAGAATCTATAAAGCAACAACTCAGATCCGGACCAAGTAAACTTAATAAATATTCATAGAGCTCTCCACTTCAAATACATAAAATACACATTCCTGTCAATACCACATCACACCTACTCATAGGTTTCAATGAAACATTGATTGGCCATTATTAATACCCCCTTTTTTTTTTCAGAATAAAGCAATATTTTCATTCACCCTCCCTGTCTCTCTTCCTCTTTCTTTCTCTACTCATTTTTTTTTTCTTTCCTTCTCTCAAAAAAAGAAATCAACTTGTAAACTTCTAGATCCAGGTTGGCAATGTCTCTCTCATTGCTTGAATTCCTTCCTTCCCTTCCCTCCCTCCCTCCTTCCCTCCCTTGCCCCTTCCTCCCTTCCTTCCTTCATCCCTTCCTTCCTCCCTCCCTTCCTCCTTCCCTCCCTTCCTGCCTCCCTCCGTTCCTCCTTCCCTCCCCCCACCAAAAAAACCCAACTCATCACACCCAAGGGAGCTTTCAGATAACTGCAGATGTCTCAGTAGCAACCTTGCAGGCTCGAAAGGAGCAGGATGATACATTCAAAATGCTGACAGATAAAAGCTATCCATCAAGAAAACTGTCCTTCAAAAATGAAGCAGAAATTAAGATATTCCCAGTAAACCAAAGCTGAGGAAGTTCATTCTTACTTGACCTGCTTTGCAAGAAATGCTAGAGGAAGTCCTTCAAGGTGAAAGAAAGAATACTAGAAAGTAATCTAAAAATATAAATTTCTCCAGTAAAGGTGAATACATAGAAGAATATAGTACTACGTAGTAATGTCATTTTGGTGCTTAAGCTCACTGCTAATTCTTGTATGAAATTTAAATGAAAACACACAAAAATTAAGTGTAAAGCCATTTCCGTGGCTATATAATATACAGTAGGCAAATAAATATGTATTTGGTGACATTAAAAACAGTGAGAAGAGTGAAGCTCTTTAGTTGTAGAGTTTTGTGTATAGTTAAAGTTAAATAGTTCTTGGTTTGAAACAGAATGTCATTACATCTTACATGATTACAATGGGGACTACAAAGAAAAATCATGTCTGAATATTTTCATCTATATGTATAGATCAACAGACAGGAGACAAATAAGAAAATAAAAGGCTTGAACAGCACTATAGTGAAACTGGAAGTAAAAGAGCTACAGAGATGACTCCATCCAACAAGAGCAGAATAGACCTTTGCCATAGCCGCATATGGAACTTTCTCCAGGATGGGACATATGTTACGCCACAAAAGGAATTCCAGCACATTTTAAATATTGAAAGTACATAGTGCTTTCTCTAAGAACAATGGAACAAAACTAGAAATCAATAGCAGAAGGAAAACCAGAAAATCCACAATCATGTGGAAAATAAACAGCACACTCTTAACCAACGAGGCAGAGGAGTCACAAGACAGATACCTTGAGACAAATGAAAACGAAAACACAACATACCCACACTTGCCCATGCAGCAAAAGCAGGGCAGAGGCAGAAGTTTATAACCATAAACACATGCATTTAAAGAGCAGAAAGATCCCGAATTAGTGACCTGCTGACGAAAAAAGGCAAATGCTGTAGAATACATGTGGAGGTTTATTCTCAGCCAATACGAGTGAGCGTGAGATCATGCGCACAGGTGATTGGACTGCAGCTGAGTTTCCTATGCCTTAGGGGACCAGCAGTCACACGCAAATACATGAATCGGTGATGAGCCCCTTTTCACGTGCGTTTCAGCCATTGGTTTATCTTCTTTGGGAAATGCCTATTTAAATTCTCTGCGAAGGTTGTACCTGGATTGCCTGCTTGAGTACTAAGAACTCCTTATATATCTGAATGCAAGTTCGTGACCAAATATGTGATTTGAAAGTAGTTTTTCCCATTCTGTTGGTTCATTTCATTTTCTTGATAGTGCTTTTAGAAGCACAAAAATGACTAGTTTTGATGGAGTTAGTTAATCTAGCTAGCTTTTCCTTTCTTTTCTTGTGCTTTCGGTGTCATTCTCTAAGAACCATTTCATACTCCAAGGTCATAAAGACTTAACCTGCTTTTCTTCTAACCGTCCTCTAGTTTGGCTTTGTCCGTTAGGTCACTGACTATTTGCTTGTTTGTTTTGTGTTTGTCTGGTATATGGCATGAGGTAAAGATCCACATTCATTCTTTCACATGTGGACATCCAGTTGTCTCAGCAGCATCGTTTGTTGAAAAGGTTCCTGTTTTCTCATGAAATTGTTTTGTACTGTTGATGAAAATCCATTGACCACACCTTTCAGGCTTTATCTCCAGACTCTGGCATCTACTCCACTGATCCATCTTTCTATCCTTAGACAGGCACCATCAGCCTTGATTACTGTTTGCTTTGTAGCCCATTTAGAAATTGGAGAACATTGAGTCCTCAACTTTGTTTTACATTTTTCAAGGTTGTTTTAGCTATTAAAGGTCTCTTGAATGTTGACATAACTTTTAGAATCACCTTGTCAATTTCTGCAAAAAGAGACCTGGGATGTGGATAGGAATTACGTTGAATTCGTAGATCAATGTTTTTCTGGAGAGTTTTGACCTTCACAATATTAGATCTTCCAGTACACGAACATGGGAATTCCCCCACTTACTTGGGTCCAGCTACATTTTGCCATGTTAAGATCCAAGCCTCGCACTGCGTTGGTGGCATTTGTTCCTAAAAATAACATTAGCTTTGATGGAATTGTTCCTTACATCCTGGTTAGCTTGCTCATTGCTGGTCATAGAAACACAGCTGACTTTGTGTATGGGCCTTGTGGCCTGCACTGTATTGAGCTCGTTTACTGGGCCTGTTTTCTGAGTGTGTGTGTGTGTGTGTGTGTACGTGTGTGTGTGTGTGTCCCTTAGGACTGTCTACATATAAGATGAGGTTTTGTGTAAATAGAGAATGTTTGGCTTCCTTTTTCTTTAACCTGGATGTGTTTTATTTCCTTTTCCCATCATATTACTCTGGCTAGAGCTTCAGTGAAATGTTGTATAGAAGTGCTGAGTGTGGACATCCTTTCCTTGCTCCTGATCTTAGGGGGAAGCATTCGGGTCTTCATTATTAAGTGTGTTGTTTGCTGTGGGTGGATGTCCTTTATCAGGCTGAGAATAGTCCCTTCTGTTCCTCCCTGTGCCACACCAAAGCTGTGCAGCCTGTGTATTGTCACGGGGCACCTGAATTCCTCCTCACTCTGAGCCCAGAGATGGAGGGTGCACCTCAGCCTGTGCTCGGCCACAGCGTCTTGGGTCCCTGGAGCAACAGTTCCCAGTGCTGTCCTACAGAGCATCTAAGGGACACAGCTCATTGTGGTCCCGCTTCCCCCTCTCCTGGCTTGACCCCCACTCTGGGCCCTGCCTGGGCACAGAGACCACCCATTACACCCCTTCCTAGACACTGAGGGCAAAAATCTCCTTCTCCCGTAAACATAGCCTCCTATGGGGAAGAACCAGGAGTCCATGATTCCGACCAAAACAGACTGAATTCCATTGAGACGAGCTGCGGCTCCCTGTGTGCTATTGAGACATACTCACTCATTCACTCATTTATTCACTCATCCTCATTCATTCATCCAGGACACTAGTGATTCCTCCATTAAGCAGTTCAACGACTGTTTCTGGGGGGAATGGGATCTGGGCCTGGCAAACAGTCACAGCAGTGGGAGGAATAAGCTCTCAGGGAGGGAGGAAAAGGACACGTGGCCAGTTTGCCAATGAGACAGAGACTGGAAGAAAAGAGTCAGTGCGACCCAGGCTGATGGGTGGAGAATTTATTTAGTGCTGCACCCAGATCCATTTTGGATTTCCCTAGATACACATGATCATTTGGGTTATAGGACATCCATCTTCAAATGCCATGGAACTTCTGGCAGAGGCAGGAAAGAAAGGTTTGCTGTCTCCCATGGAATTATCAGGAAGGGGAATTCCAGGCACCTCCTTGACATGAGGGCCCTATCCAGGTGCAGTCCCGCTGAGACACATCGCAGCATGTGGGAAGGAGGGGCGAGAGTGCCTGGGTCATGGAATATCCTCATAGGGAATGGTTCATCCATTTCCTCAAGGGCTGGAGAAAGAAGCCCTGAGCAGGGGACTCATTGTTCAGCTCTGGAAGAGGATATGCATCAGGGGTGTCACTTGTTGGGAAGCACAGATCTTTAGGAGCTACCTGAGAATTTTCTCTAGAGCCTCAGATCTTGCACTGGCAGCACACGGGGACACAGCAGCTGGACTGGGAACAGCAGGGCTTACAGCAGCTGGACTGGGAACAGCAGGGCTTGCAGCAGCTGGACTGGCAGCAGGATGACCCACAGCCTGAGGAGCAGCAGCAGGGCTTACAGCAGCTAGACTGGGAGCAGCAGGGCTTACAGCAGCTGGACTGGGAACAGCAGGGCTTACAGCAGCTGGACTGACAGCAGGATGACCCACAGCCTGAGGAGCAGCAGCAGGGCTTACAGCAGCTGGACTGGCAGCAGCCACAAGAGCCACAGCCTCCCTTGGAGCCCCCACAGGAGCCACAGCTAGAGCAGGAACAGGCTGGCACACAGCAGCAGACCGGCACACAGCAGCTGGAGCCACAGCCTCCCTTGGAGCCTCCACAGGAGCCACAGCCCCCCTTGGAACCCCCACAAGAGCCACAGCCCCCCTTGGAGCCCCCACAGGAGCCACAGCTGGAGCAGGAACAGGCTGGCACACAGCAGCACACGGGCTTGCAGCAGCAGAGGGGCACACAGCAGCTGGAGCCACAGCTCCCACATCCAGAGCCACAGCCCCCACAGCTGGAGCCACAGCCTCCGGAGCAGCCACAGCAGCCCATGTTTCTGGTGGGTTGAGGGTGGAGTAGGTAGAGGAGGAGAAGACAGGGAGGTGCAGGTGTGGAGTCCCCTGAGCCTGGGCTCTCTATATACCTGTCCAGAGTCAGGCAAGACACAGGGGCCCTTCCTTGTGACTGTTTTCACTACTTTTCCAGAGCTCTATTTTTTTCCTTATTGGTGGTGACTTCCTCCTGACTCAGATGAGCATCTGTTTTCTTTGCATGCTAAATTTGTCTTTTTCCCCATTTGTTTTGGCCCCTATAATTAAAACCTCAGCTGCAGGCTGTGGGTGCTTCCCACAGAGCCCCAGGGTGCTGTTCTCCTGCTCTCTGCTGACCACATGTGACCAGTGGGTGACAGCCTCTGCCCAAGCACCCTCATGTTCCTGCATTGACTCCCCCTATAATATTAATTTTATGTTTTTAGATTTTGAAATTCATCCATGGTCGTTATGCTTCACTCACGCCATTCTCAGCTTTCTGGGTGTATTAGATCGTTCTTTCCTTGCTCTAAAGAAATGCTCGAGGCTGGGTAATTTATAGAGGATAGAGGTTTGGCTGGCTCATGGTTCCGCAGCTCCACAGGCAGGGCAGCCGCCTCTGCTCGGCTTCTCGGGAGGCCCTCAGCGAGCTTTTCCTCATGGCGGAAGGCGAAGAGTGAAATCTATTAAACTGTTACAAGTAAGCATGTAATATTGGGGTTCAGGGGTTCAGGGCGCCCTCACCTCCCCTGAGAGGACGTTTCTCCAGGTTCGTGGTCTCCCGCCCTCTCAAGAATGAGAGAGGGGACCATGGCGCAGTGCGCAGGAAATACGACTCAAAAGTGTTTGTAGAAAGTGATTTATTTAAAGAGAGAAAATGGAGAGAGAAAAGCAAACTCTCACGCTGAGTGAGCAGGTTCCCAGAGGGGGAAACCAGGGCAGGAAGCTCCTCCCACACTGAGTGAGAGAATCCAGAAAGATGGAACCCAGGAGAGGAAAGAGCTTCCACGCTGAGTGGAAGGGAATAGAGATGGGGTTTAGGAGGGAAGACAGGCTTCCACAGGAGAGTGTGGTAGGGGACCCCAGAGGGGAAATCCAGGAGAGGGAAAGACGCTTTCACGAGGTAGTGTTCCTGGAAGGGGACCCCAGAGGGAAAATCCAGGAGAGAGAAAGATGCTTCCACCAGGGAGTGTTCCTGGAAGGGGACCCGAGAGGGGAAATCCAGGAGAGGGAAAGACGCTTCCACCAGGGAGTGTTCCTGGAAGGGGATCACAGAGGGGAAATCCAGGAGAGGGAAAGACGCTTCCACCAGGGAGTGTTCCTGGAAGGGGACCCCAGAGGGGAAATCCAGGAGAGGGAAAGGCGCTTCCATGAGACAGTGAGGAAGGGGACCCCAGAGGGGAAACCCAGGAGAGGGAAAGACGCTTGCACCAGGGAGTGTTCCTGGAAGGGACCCAAACATGGAGTCAGAAGGGATGTGGGAGAAGGGGGCTACTAACCTGTCAGCAAAGTGAAAGAACCACGTACATAATGGAAGAAAATATCTACAGATCCGATGTTTGATAAACATCTAGTATCTAGAGTATAGAAAGAACTTTTTTCTCCAACTGTTATTTTAGAATCAGGTGGTCTGTGTGCAGTTGTGTCACACGGGTGTATTGTGTGATGCTGAGCTTTGGAGTAGGAATGAATCCATCACCAAAACAGTGACGGTAGCACCCAGTAGTTTCTCAGCCCTCGCCCACTCCCTTTCTTCCTCCCTCCTCTGGTTCCCCAGTGTCTATGGTTTCCATCTTTCTGTCCATGTGGACTCAATGTTTAGCTCTCACTTATAAGTGAGGATATGTGGTATTTGGTTTTCTGCTTCTGCATTAACTCTCTTAGAGTAATTGTTTCTAGCTGCATCCATATTGCTGCAAAAGAAATGACTTCATTCTTTTTAATGGCCATGTCGTATTCCATGGTGTATATGGACCATATTTTCTTTATCCAATCCACCACTGATGGGCACCGGTTGATTCCACGTCTTTGCTTCTGTGAAGAGCACTGCAATGAACATATGGATGTATGTGACGGATGTATGCGTCTTTTTGGTAGAATGATTTATTTTCCTTTGGGCATATGCTTAATAATAAGATTGCTGGGTCAAATAGTAGTTCAACTCATAGTTGTTTGAGAAATCTCCAAAGTGCACTCCATGGTGGCCGAATTTATTTACATTCCCAGTAACAGTGTACAAGTGTTCTCTTCTCTCTCAAGTTCTGCCAGCATCTGTTTTCAGCTCTTTTTATTTTATTTTTATTTTTTTAGTGTAATAGCAGTCATTTTTTAAATTTTACTCTAGGTTCTGAGGTACATGTGCAGTTCATGCAAGATTGTTGCATAGGTGCATACATAACCAGGTGGTTTACTGCCTCTATTCCCACTTGGTCTATATCTGGCTTTTCTCCCTATGTTATCCCTCCCCACCCCCACTGTCCCTCCCCTAACCCCCCACCCCCAGTGTCTGATGCTCCTCTCCCTGAGTGCACGTGTTCTTATTGTCCAGCACCCGCCTATAAGTGAGAACATGCAGTGTTTGGTTTTCTGTTCTTGTGTCAGTTTGCTGAGGATGATGGTTTCCGGGTTCATCCAAGTCCCTGCAAAGGACACAAACTCATCATTCTTTATGGCTGTGTAGTATTCCATGGTGAATACATGCCACATTTTGCTTGTCCAGTCTATCACTGATTGGCATTTGGGTTGGTTCCAGGTCTTTGCTATTGTACACAGTGCTGCAGTGAACATACATGTGCATGTGTCTTTATAACAGAATGATTTATAGTCCTGTGGGTGTATACCCAGTAATGGGATTGCTGGGTCAAATGGAAGTTCTGTTTCTAGGTCCTTGAGAAGTCGCCACACCATCCTCCACAATGGTTGAACTAATTTACACTCCCACCAACCATGTAAAAGTGTTCCTATTTCTCCACATCCTCTCCAGCATCTATTGTCTTCAGATTATTTAATGATTGCCATTCTAACTGGTGTGAGATGGTATCTCAATGTAGTTTTGATTTGCATTTCTCTAATGACCAGTGACGATGAGCATTTTCTCATATGTTTGTTGGCCTCATATATGTCTTCTTGTGAAAAGTGTCTGTTCATATCCTTTGCTCACTTTTGAATGGGTTTGTTTGTTTGTTTCTTGTTAATCTGTTTTAGTTCTTTGTAGATTCTGGATATTAGCCTTTTGTCAGATGGGTAGATTGCAAAAATTTTTTCCCCATTCTGTTGGTTGCCAGTTCATTCTAATGATTGTTTCTTTTGTTGTGCAGAAGCTGTGGAGTTTAATTAGATCCCATTTGTCTATTTTGGCTTTTGTTGCCAATGGTTTTGGTATTTTAGTCAGGAAGTCCTTGCCCATACTTACATCCTGGATGCTCTTGCGTATGTTTTCTTCTAGGGTTTTTCTGGTGTTAGGTTTTATGTTTAAATCTCTAATCCATCTGGAGTAAATTTTAGTGTAAGGTGTCACAGAGAGATCGATCCAAGATGGCCGAACACTAACAGCTCAGCATTGTAGCTCCCAGTGAAAGCTCAGAGAACGAGACGATGCCACATCTTTAGACGAATTTTTGTCACTCACCGATGAGCCGATTCCCAGTGGAGGAGCCCCACGGGTCGCCAGCGCGACTCTTGTGGCCACCGCAGCGGTTTTGCCGGCGTCTCGGCGCAGCAGCTCTTCATGCAGAGCCAACGGGACTGCTTCCCCTACTGACTGGAGTTTGGAGCTCCGGGAAGTCAGAGCCGCTTGTTGCAGACTCAAGAGGGAAGCCAGACCAGAGATTCCCGGGCAGAAGAGCACCATCAGTCTTATCGCTGCTATTTAGGCCGCCACAGTGGGTTGCTCGGATCCCAGCACTGGGAATCAATAAGTTGGACGTCGACTTAGAATCCTAATTAGAAAGGCGGTTCATCTACAATGAAGGGAAAAAAACAGCCTAAGAAGGCCGAGTATACCCAAAATCATAGCCCATCAGCAACGGAACAAGCCCTGATGGAAAAGGACTCATCAGCAACGGAACACGCCCTGATGGAAAAGGACTCATCAGCAGCAGAACAAGCCCTGATGGAAAAGGACTGTGTTCCATTATCTGAAGTAGGCTTTAAAAGGTGGATGATAAGAAACTTTTGGGCGTTAAAGGAACTTGTTCTAACCCAATGTAAATAAACTAAGAACTTGGAAAAAAGGTTAGATGAAATGTTGAAAAGAATAGACAATATAGAGAAGAATACAAATAAACTTATGGAGTTGAAAAATACAACACGAGAACTTAGTGAAATATGTACAAGCTTAAACACACGAATGGATCAAGCAGAAGAAAGGGTATCAGAGGTCAAAGACCAACTTAATGAAACAAAACAAGACAAAAATAGAGAAAAAAGGATAAAAAGGAATCAGCAAAGTCTCCAAGCAATATAGGACTATGTGAAAAGACCTAATATATGCTTGATTGGTGTACCTGAATGTGACAGAGAGAATGAATTCGAGCTGGAAAATACTCTCCAGGACATTATCCAGGAAAATTTTCCTAATTTAGCAAAGCAGGACACTATTCAACCCCAGGCAATACAGAGAACACCACAAAGATATTCCTCAAGAAGACCAACTCGAAGGCACATAATCATTAGATTCACCAAGATCGAAACGAAGGAGAAAATATTAAGGGCAGCCAGAGAGAAAGATCAAGTTACCCATAAAGGTAAGCCTATTAGGCTTACAGCAGATCTCTCAACGGAAACCCTACAAGCTAGAAGAGAGTGGGGGCCAATATTCAATATACTCAATCAACAGAACTTTCAGCCCAGAATTTCATATCCTGCCAATTTAAGCTTTACATTTGAAGGAAAAATAAAATCTTTTAGGAACAAGCAAGTACTCAGAGAGTTTATTACCACCAGGCCTGCTTTACAAGAACTTCTAAAAGAAGCATTATACACAGAAAGGAACAACCAGTATGACCCTTTCTAAAAATACACCAAAAAGTAAAGAGCATTAACATAAAGAAGAATTTTTATCAACGAAAGGACGAAATAGCCAGTTAATATCAAATGGCAGCAACCCTAAATTTAAATCGACCAAATCTCCCAATCAAAAGATAGAGACAAAATCTAACGGTATATCCAAAGATATACATAGACTCAAAATAAAGGGTTGGAAAAAAAAAAACGTACCAACCAAATGGAGAGCAAAAATAAATAAGTAAAAAGCAGGAGTTGCAATTTTCACATTTGACAAAATAGATTTTAAAGCTACAAAGATACAAGGATAAAAGGATTAATGTAATAATAAGAGATCTTAACACCCAGATACATAAGACCCATAATGAGATTTAGATTCAACAAGACAGAAAATTGATAACGATATCTGGGACTGGAACTAAGATCCAGAACAAATAAACTCAATAGAGCCCTCCATTTTAAACACACAAAATATACATTATCCATAAAATCTAACAATATATCTAAAGATATACAAAGACCCAAAACAAGGGGATGGAAAAAGACTCACCAACCAAATGGAGAGCAAAAATAAATAAATAAAAAGCAGGAGTTGCAATTCTCACACTTAATAAAATAGATTTCAAAGCTACAAGGATGCAAGGGTAAAAGGATTAATGCAACAATAAGAGATCTTAACACCCAGATACATAAGACACATAATGAGATTTAGATTCAATGAGACAGCAAATTGATAACGATATCCAGGACTTGAACTCAGAGCCAGAACAAATAAACACAATAGAGGTCTCCATTTTAAACACATATAATATGCATTAACCACTTTAAACACTCAAAATATTGATCGGCCATTATTGAAACCCATTCTAGGAATGAAGTAATATTCCTTTTTCCCTCTTTTTCTTTTTTTCTCCTTCTTTTTTTCTTTTTCCCTCAAAAAAAAAAAATAAGAGCATACAGTGTTCGGATTTCCATTCCTAAGTTACTTCACTTAGAATAACAGCATTCTCTCTGTCTACATTATACACACACACATATATACATATTTGATATATACTTAAAAATACATATCAAGAAAAGAAAAGAAATTGAATTAATTATACCAGATTTAAAAAAAAAAAGTGTCACAAAGTGGATCAGCTTCTGCTTTCTTCACATTGCTAGCCAGTTTTCCCAGCACCATTTATTATACATGGAGTCCTTTCCCCATTGCTCGTTTTTGTCAAGTTTGTCAAAGATCAGATGGTTGTAGATGTGTGGCATTGCCTCCAAGGCCTCTGTTCTGTTCCATTAGTCTATGTCTCTGTTTTGGTACCAGTACCATGCTGTTTTGATTACTATTGCCTTGTAGTATAGTTAGAAGTCTGGCAGTAATGCCTCTGGCTATTTTTTTTTTTTTTTTGCTTAGGATCGTCTTGGCTATGGGGCTTTCCTGTGGTTCCATATGAAGTTTAAAGAGGTTTGTTTCCAGTTCTGTGAAGAGGTCCTTGGTAGTTTGATGAGGATAGTGTTGAATCTAGAAATTCCTTTGGGAAGAATGGCCATTTTCATGATATTGATTCTTCCTCACCATGAGGGTGGAATGTTTTTCCATCGGTTTGTGTCCTCTCTTATTTTGTTGAGCAGTGGTTTGTAATTCTTCTTGAAGAGGTCCTTTACATCCTTTGTGAGTTGTATTCCTAGGTATTTTATTCTCTTTGTAGCAATTGTGAATGGGAGTTTGCTCTCGATTTGGCTCTCTGTTTGTCTGTTATTGGTGTATAGAAATGCTTGTGATTTCTGCACATTGATTTTGTGTCCTGAGACTTTGCTGAAGTTGCTTATCAGTTTGAGCAGGTTTGGGGCTAAGACAATGGGGTCTTCTAAATATACAATTATGTCATCAGCAAATAGAGACAGTTTAACTTCCTCCTTTCCTAACTGAATACATTTATTTCATTGTCTTGCCTGATTGCTCTGGCTAGAACTTCCAATACTATATTGAATAGGAGTGGTGAGAGAGGGCATCCTTGTCTCATGCCTGATTTAAAAGGAAATTCTTCCAGCTTTTGCTCAATCAGTATGATATTGGCTGTAGGTTTGTCATAAATATCTTTTATTATTTTATGATACGTTCTATTGATACATAGTTTATTGTGAGTTTTTACTGAGAGAATGAAAGAAAAAAATGAGTAAAGGGGAGAAAGAGAGGAAGAGAGAGAGGGAGGGTGAATGAAAATATTGCTTTATTCAAAAAAAATGGATATTAATAATGGCCAATCAATGTTTAATTTAAACCTATGAGTAGGTGTGATGTGGTATTGACAGGAATGTATATTTTATGTGTTTGGAGTGGAGAGCTCTATAAATATTCATTAAGTTTACTTGTTCCGGATCTGAGTTTGAGTCCTTAATATCCTTATTAATTTTCTGTCTCATTGAATGTAAGTCTCTATGTATCTGGGTGTTAGGATCGTTAGCTCCTGTTGTTGTATTGATCCTTTTACCACTATATCTTTGTTGCTTTCTTTCTTTATTTTTTTTGAGACGGAGTTTCGCTCTTGTTGCCCAGGCTGGAGTGCTCTTTGTTGCTTTAAAATCTATTTCATCCGCTACGAGAATTGCAACTCCTGCTTTTTATTTATTTATTTATTTATTTATTTTTGCTCTCCATTTGTTTGGTAAATCTTTCTCCATTCCTTTGTTTCGAGTCTTTGTGTGTCCTTGCATGTGAAACATGTCTGGATGTAACATGCTGTTGGGTTTTGGCTCTGTCTTTTTATTGGGGTATGTAGTCAATTTAAATTTAGGGTTACTGCCATTTGATGTTAACTGGCTGTTTGATCCATTCATTGATGAAAATTCTTCTTTATGTTGATGCTCTTTACTTTTTGGTATATTTTTAGTAAGGCTAATACTGGTTGTTTCTTTCTGTGTGTAATGCCTCTTTCAGAAGCTCTTGTAAAGCAGGCCTGGTGGTAGTAAAATCTCCGAGTTCTTGCTTGTTCATAAAATATTTTATTTTTCCTTCAGTTGTGAAACTTAGTTTGGCTGGATATGAAATTCTGGGCTGAAGGTTCTGTTCTTTGAGGATGTTGAATATTGGCGCCCACTCTCTTCTAGTTTGTAGAGTTTCTGCTGAGAGATCTGCTGTAAGTCTGTTAGGCTTGCCTTTGTGGGTAACCTGACCTTTCTCTCTGGCTCTTCTTAGTATTTTCTCCTTCGTTTCAACCCTGGTGAATCTAACAATTATGTGCCTTGTGGTTGCTCCTCTTGAGGAATATCTTTGTGGTGTTCCCTGTATTACCTGGGGTTGAATATTGACCTGCTTTGCTAGTTCAGTAAAATTTTCCTGAATAATATCCTGAAGAATATTTTCCAGCTTGGATTCATTCTCTCTGTCGCATTCAGGTACACCTATCAAACGTAAACTTGGTCTTTTCACATAGTCCCACATTTCTTGGAGACTTTGCTCATTCCTTTTTATCCTTTTATCTCTAATCTTTCTCTAATATTTCTAAACAAGAAAAACTTCTTGTTTTCTTTCATTAAGTTGGACTTTGACCTCTGATATCCCTTCTTCTGCTTGAACAATTCAAGGGTTTAAACCTGTGCATACTTCTCGGAGTTCCTGTATTGTATTCTTCAGTTCCATTCATTCACTTATATTCCTCTCTAAGCTGTCTATTCTCAATAGGATTTCGTCAAACCTTTTTTCAAAGTTCCTAGTTTCGTTACGTTGGGCTACAACATGTTCTTTTAACTCACAGAAGTTTCTTATTATCCATTCCCTGAAGCATGATTCTGTTATTGGGATGCGCTCCTTCTCCATCAATCCTTATTCCTTCGTTGATGTGGAACTGTGATCCTCTGTAGAGGGAGAGGCGTTCTGATTTTGAGTATTCTCAGCCTTTTTACGCTGGTTTCTTCCCATCATTGTAAATTTATCCTCCTGTCGTCGTTGAA
Source organism: Callithrix jacchus (assembly GCF_049354715.1). Lineage (NCBI taxonomy): Eukaryota > Metazoa > Chordata > Mammalia > Primates > Cebidae > Callithrix > Callithrix jacchus. Next base: position 128,516,970 of record NC_133511.1, on the reverse strand, counting down.
ATTACCAACTTTCAGATTAGGTCTCTTGAGTGGACGTCCAAGTTGTTAGTTCCCAGGGCCAGAACGGCGGCGTTAAAACTGATGGTGCTTTTCTGTCCAGGATTCTCCTGTCTGGCTTCCTTCTTGTGTCTGTAATGGGTGACTCTGCCTTCCTCGGGTTCCAAACCTTGGTCAGAAGGGGAACCAGTCTCGTTTACTCTGTGCCGAGAGCTGCCGCACTGAGGTGTCATCACAGCTGCTGCGCCAGTCTCAGGAGTCATGCTGGGGACCCATGCGGGTCCTCCAAACCTCGGTCAGAAGGGGAGCCGGCCCTGTTTACTCTGCTCTGAGAGCTGCCGCGCCGAGGTGCTGGTGAAGCTGCTGCACTGGCCACAAGAGTCGCGCTGGTGACACGTGTGGTTCCTCCACTGGGGATCTTCTGCTCCATGAGCAGCCAGAATTTGTCTGAAAGTGTGGCATCCTCTAGTTCTCTGCGCTTAGACTGAGAGCTGCAATCCCGAGCTTTTATCAATCGGCCATCTTTGATCATTCGGTATTAAGAGTTTTTAGCATGAAGGGCTGTTGAATTTTGTAGAACGCCTTCTCTGCAGCTATTGAAATAATCATGTGGTTTCTGTCTTTGGTTCTGTTTATGTGATGGATCACATTTACGGACTTGAATAGGTTGAACCAGGCTTCCATCCCAGGGATGAAGCCTACTTGATCACGATGAATAAGCTTTTTGTTGTGCTTTTGCATTCGGTTTGCAAGTATTTTATTCAGTATTTTTGCATCGATGCTTATCATGGATATTGGCCTGAAGTTTCCTTCAGTGTTTTACTTAATTTTGTTTTGTGTTTTTGTTTTTTATCAAAAGCCATTCTGGCTGATATGAGATGGTATCTCATGGTGGTTTTGACTTACATTCCTCTGATGGTTAGTGATGTGGAACACTTTTTCATGTATTTGTTGACCATGTGCCTGTCTTCTTTTGAGAAGTGTCTGTTCATAATCTTTCCTCACAATTTAAGAAGTAATCTGTTTTTGGCTTGTTGATTTGTTTAAGTTCCTTGTAGACTGTAGATATTAGACCTTTGTAAGATGCACAGTGTGTCAACATTTTCACCCATTTTGTAGGATGAGTGCTTACCCCTGGTAGTTTCTCTTGCTGTGCAGAAGCTCTTTAGTGTAATCAGTTTCCACGTGTCCATGTCGGTTGTGACCTGCTTTTCTTCTAACCGTCCTCTAGTTTGGCTTTGTCTGTTAGGTCACTGACTATTTGTTTGTTTGTTTGTTTTTCATTGGTCTGGTATATGGCATGAGGTAAAGATCCACATTTATTCATTCACATATGGACATCCAGTTGTCTCAGCAGCATCGTTTGTTGAAAGGTTCCTTTTTTCTCATGAATTGTTTCTTACTCTTGTTGAAAATTCATTGACCACACCTGTGAGGCTCTATCTCCAGACTCTGGCATCTACTCCACTGATCCATCTTTCTATCCTTAGACAGGCACCATCAGCCTTGATTACTGTTTGCTTTGTAGCCCATTTAGAAATTGGAGAACATTGAGTCCTCAACTTTGTTTTACATTTTTCAAGGTTGTTTTAGCTATTAAAGGTCTCTTGAATGTTGACATAACTTTTAGAATCACCTTGTCAATTTCTGCAAAAAGAGACCTGGGATGTGGATAGGAATTACGTTGAATTCATAGATCAATGTTTTTCTGGAGAGTTTTGATCTTCACAATATTAGATCTTCCAGTACACGAACATGGGAATTCCCCCACTTACTTGGGTCCTGCTACGTTTTGTCGTGTTAAGGTCTGAGCCTCATACTGCTTTGGTTGCATTTGTTCCTAAAAATAACATTAGTTTTGATGGAATTGTTCCTTACATCCTGGGTAGCTTGTTCGTTGCTGGTCATAGAAACACAGCTGACTTTGTGTATGGGCCTTGCGGCCTGCACTCCACTGAGCTCATTTATTGGGCCTAATGTTTTCTGAGTGTGTGTGTGTGTGTGTTTGTGTGTGTACATGTGTCTGTGTGTGTCCCTTAGGGCTGTCTAAATATAAGGTGAGGTTTTGTGTAAATAGAGAACGTTTTGCTTTCTTTTTCTTTAACCTGGATGCGTTTTATTTCCTTTTCCCATCATATTCCTCTGGCTAGAGCTTCAGTGAAATGTTGTATAGAAGTTCTGAGTGTGGACATCCTTTCCTTGCTCCTGATCTTAGGGGGAAGCATTCGGGTGTTCACTATTAAATGTGTTGTCTGTTGTTGGTGGATGTTCATTATCAGGCTGAGAATAGTCCCTTTTGTTCCTCCCTGTGCCACACCAAAGCTGTGCAGCCTTTGAATTGTCATGGGGCACCTGAATTCCTCCTCACTCTGAGCCCAGAGATGGGGGGTGCACCTCAGCCTGTGCTCGGCCAAAGCGCCTTGGGTCCCTGGAGCAGCAGTTTCCACTGCCGTCCTACAGAGCATCTCAGGGACACAGCTTACTGTGGTCCCGCTTCCCCCTCTCCCGGCTTGACCCCCACTCTGGGCCCTGGCTGGGCACAGAGACCTCCCATTACACCCCTTCCTAGACACTGAGGGCAAAAATCTCCTTCTCCCGTAAACATAGCCTCCTATGGGGAAGAACCAGGAGTCCATGATTCCGACCAAAACAGACTAAATTCCATTGAGACAAGCTGTGGCTCCCTGTGTGCTAATGAGACATACTCACTCATTCACTCATTCATTCACTCATCCTCATTCATTCATCCAGGACACTAGTGATTCCTCCATTAAGCAGTTCAACGACTGTTTCTGGGGGTAATGGGATCTGGGCCTGGCAAACAGTCACAGCAGTGGGAGGAATAAGCTCTCAGGGAGGGAGGGGAAGAACACGTGGCCAGTTTGCCAATGAGACAGAGACTGGAAGAAAAGAGTCAGTGCGACCCAGGCTGAGGGGTGGAGAATTTATTTAGTGCTGCACCCAGACCCATTTTGGATTTCCCTAGATACACGTGATCATTTGGGTTATAGGACATCCATCTGCAAATGCCATGGAACTCCTGGCAGACACAGGAAAGAAAGGTTTGCTGTCTCCCATGGAATTATCAGGAAGGGGAATTCCAGGCACCTCCTTGACATGAGGGCCGTGTCCAGGTGCAGTCCGGCTGAGACACATCGGGGCATGTGGGAAGGAGGGGCAAGAGTGCCTGGGTCATGGGATATCCTCATAGGGAATTGTTCATCCATTTCCTCAAGGGCTGGAGAAAGAAGCCCTGAGCAGAGGACTCATTGTTCAGCTCTGGAAGTGGATATGCGTCAGGGGTGTCACTTGTTGGGAAGCACAGATCTTTAGGAGCTACCTGAGAATTCCCACTAGAGCCTCAGATTTTGCACTGGCAGCACACGGGGACACAGCAGCTGGACTGGGAAAAGCAGGGCTTACAGCAGCTGGACTGACAGCAGGATGACCCACAGCCTGAGGAGCAGCCGCAGGGCTTACAGCAGCTGGACTGGGAACAGCAGGGCTTGCAGCAGCTGGACTGGCAGCAGGATGACCCACAGCCTGAGGAGGAGCAGCTGGGCTTACAGCAGCTGGACTGGGAACAGCAGGGCTTACAGCAGCTGGACTGGGAACAGCAGGGCTTGCAGCAGCAGGACTGACAGCAGGATGACCCACAGCCTGAGGAGCAGCAACAGGGCTTACAGCAGCTGGACTGGCAGCAGCCACAAGAGCCACAGCCTCCCTTGGAGCCCCCACAGGAGCCACAGCTAGAGCAGGAACAGGCTGGCACACAGCAGCAGACCGGCACACAGCAGCTGGAGCCACAGCCTCCCTTGGAGCCTCCACAGGAGCCACAGCCCACCTTGGAACCCCCACAAGAGCCACAGCCCCCCTTGGAGCCCTTACAAAAGCCACAGCCCCCCTTGGAGCCCCCACAGGAGCCACAGCTAGAGCAGGAACAGGCTGGCACACAGCAGCAGACCGGCACACAGCAGCTGGAGCCACAGCCTCCCTTGGAGCCTCCACAGGAGCCACAGCCCCCCTTGGAACCCCCACAAGAGCCACAGCCCCCCTTGGAGCCCTTACAAGAGCCACAGCCCCCCTTGGAGCCCCCACAGGAGCCACAGCTAGAGCAGGAACAGGCTGGCACACAGCAGCACACGGGCTTGCAGCAGCAGATGGGCACACAGCAGCTGGAGCCACACCCACCACAGCTGGAGCCACAGCCCCCACAGCTGGAGCCACAGCCTCCGGAGCAGCCACAGCAGCCCATGTTTCTGGTGGGTTGAGGGTGGAGTAGGTAGAGGAGGAGAAGAGAGGGAGGTGCAGGTGTGGAGTCCCCTGAGCCTGGGCTCTCTATATACCTGTCCAGAGTCAGGCAAGACACAGGGGCCCTTCCTTGTGACTGTTTTCACTACTTTTCCAGAGCTCTATTATTTTCCTCTTTGGTGGTGACTTCCTCCTGACTCAGATGAGCATCTATTTTCTTTGCGTGCTAAATTTGTCTTTTTCCCCATTTTTTGGCCCCTATAATTAAAACCTCAGCTGCAGGCTGTGGGTGCTTCCCACAGAGCCCCAGGGTGCTGGTCTCCTGCTCGCTGCTGACCACATGTGACCAGTGGGTGACAGCCTCTGCCCAAGTGCCTTCATGTTCCTGCATTGACTCCCCCTATAATATTAATTTTATGTTTTTAGGTTTTGAAATTCATCCATGGTCGTTATGTTTCACTCACGCCATTCTCAGCTTTCTGGGTGTATTAGACCGTTCTTTCCTTGCACTAAAGAAATGCTCGAGGCCGGGTAATTTATAGAGGATAAAGGTTTGGCTGGCTCATGGTTCCGCAGCTCCACAGGCAGGGCAGCCGCCTCTGCTCGGCTTCTCGGGAGGCCCTCAGCGAGCTTTTCCTCATGGCGGAAGGCGGAGAGTGAAATCTATTAAACTGTTACAAGTAAGCATGTAATATTGGGGTTCAGGGGTTCAGGGCGCCCTCACCTCCCCTGAGAGGACGTTTCTCCAGGTTCGTGGTCTCCCGGCCTCTCAAGGATGAGAGAGGGGACCATGGCGCAGTGCGCAGGAAATGCGACTCAAAAGTGTTTGTAGAAAGTGATTCATTTAAAGAGAGAAAAAGGAGAGAAAAGCGAACTCTCACGCTGAATGAGCAGGTTCCCAGAGGGGGAAACCAGGGCAGGAAGCTCCTCCCACACTGAGTGAGAGAATCCAGAAAGATGGAACCCAGGAGAGGAAAGAGCTTCCACGCTGAGTGGAAGGGAATAGAGATGGGGTTTAGGAGGGAAGACAGGCTTCCACAGGAGAGTGTGGTCGGGGACCCCAGAGGGGAAATCCAGGAGAGGGAAAGGCGCTTCCACGAGAGAGTGAGGAAGGGGACCCCAGAGGGGAAATCCAAAAGAGGGAAAGGCGCTTCCACCAGGGAGTGTTCCTGGAAGGGGACCCCAAAGGGGAAATCCAGGAGAGGGAAAGGCGCCTCCATGAGAGAGTGAGAAAGGGAACCCCAGAGGGGAAACCCAGGAGAGGGAAAGACGCTTCCACCAGGGGAGTGTTCCTGGAAGGGGACCCCAGAGGGGAAATACAGGAGAGGGAAAGATGCTTCCACCAGGGAGTGTTCCTGGAAGGGGACCCCAGAGGGGAAACCCAGGAGAGGGAAAGACGCTTCCACCAGGGAGTGTTCCTGGAAGGGACCCAAACATGGAGTCAGAAGGGATGTGGGAGAAGGGGGCTTCTAACCTGTCAGCAAAGTGAGAGAACCACGTACATAATGGAAGAAAATATCTACAGATCCGACGTTTGATAAACATCTAGTATCTAGAGTATAGAAAGAACTTTTTTCTCCAACTGTTATTTTAGAATCAGGTGGTCTGTGTGCAGTTGTGTCACACGGGTGTATTGTGTGATGCTGAGCTTTGGAGTAGGAATGAATCCATCACCAAAACAGTGACGGTAGCACCCAGTAGTTTCTCAGCCCTTGCCCACTCCCTTTCTTCCTCCCTCCTCTGGTTCCCCAGTGTCTATTGTTTCCATCTTTCTGTCCATGTGGACTCAATGTTTAGCTCTCACTTATAAGTGAGGATATGTGGTATTTGGTTTTCTGCTTCTGCATTAACTCTCTTAGAATAATTGTTTCTAGCTGCATCCATATTGCTGCAAAAGAAATGTCTTCATTCTTTTTAATGGCCATGTCGTATTCCATGGTGTATATGGACCATATTTTCTTTATCCAATCCACCACTGATGGGCACCGGTTGATTCCACGTCTTTGCTTCTGTGAACAGCACTGCAATGAACATATGGATGTATGTGACGGATGTATGCGTCTTTTTGGTAGAATGATTTATTTTCCTTTGGGCATATGCTTAATAATAAGATTGCTGGGTCAAATAGTAGTTCAACTCATAGTTGTTTGAGAAATCTCCAAAGTGCACTCCATGGTGGCCGAATTTATTTACATTCCCAGTAACAGTGTACAAGTGTTCTCTTCTCTCTCAAGTTCTGCCAGCATCTGTTTTCAGCTCTTTTTATTTTATTTTTATTTTTTTAGTGTAATAGCAGTCATTTTTTAAATTTTACTCTAGGTTCTGAGGTACATGTGCAGTTCATGCAAGATTGTTGCATAGGTGCATACATAACCAGGTGGTTTACTGCCTCTATTCCCAGTTGGTCTATATCTGGCTTTTCTCCCTATGTTATCCCTCCCCACCCCCACTGTCCCTCTCCTAACCCCCCCACCCCCAGTGTCTGATGCTCCTCTCCCTGAGTGCACGTGTTCTTATTGTCCAGCACCCACCTATGAGTGAGAACATGCAGTGTTTGGTTTTCTGTTCTTGTGTCAGTTTGCTGAGGATGATGGTTTCCGGGTTCATCCAAGTCCCTGCAAAGGACACAAACTCATCATTTTTATGGCTGTGTAGTATTTCATGGTGGATAAATGCCACATTTTGCTTGTCCAGTCTATCATTGATTGGCATTTGGGTTGGTTCCAGGTCTTTGCTATTGTACACAGTGCTGCAGTGAACATACATGTGCATCTGTCTTTATAACAGAATGATTAATAGTCCTGTGGGTGTATACCCAGTAATGGGATTGCTGGGTCAAATGGAAGTTCTGTTTCTAGGTCCTTGAGAAGTCGCCACACCATCTTCCACAATGGTTGAACTAATTTACACTCCCACCAACCATGTAAAAGTGTTCCTATTTCTCCACATCCTCTCCAGCATCTATTGTCTTCAGATTATTTAATGATTGCCATTCTAACTGGTGTGAGATGGTATCTCAATGTAGTTTTGATTTGCATTTCTCTAATGACCAGTGACGATGAGCATTTTCTCATATGTTTGTTGGCCTCATATATGTCTTCTTGTGAAAAGTGTCTGTTCATATCCTTTGCTCACTTTTGAATGGGTTTGTTTGTTTGTTTCTTGTTAATCTGTTTTAGTTCTTTGTAGATTCTGGATATTAGCCTTTTGTCAGATGGGTGGATTGCAAAAATTTTTTCCCCATTCTGTTGGTTGCCAGTTCATTCTAATGATTGTTTCTTTTGTTGTGCAGAAGCTGTGGAGTTTAATTAGATCCCATTTGTCTATTTTGGCTTTTGTTGCCAATGGTTTTGGTATTTTAGTCAGGAAGTCCTTGCCTATACTTACGTCCTGGATGCTCTTGCGTATGTTTTCTTCTAGGGTTTTTCCGGTGTTAGGTTTTATGTTTAAATCTCTAATCCATCTGGAGTAAATTTTAGTGTAAGGTGTCACAGAGAGATCGATCCAAGATGGCCGACCACTAACAGCTCAGCATTGTAGCTCCCAGTGAAAGCTCAGAGAACGAGAGGATGCCACATCTTTAGACGAATTTTTGTCACTCACCGATGAGCCGATTCCCAGTGGAGGAGCCCCACGGGTCGCCAGCGCGACTCTTGTGGCCACCGCAGCGGTTTTGCCGGCGTCTCGGCGCAGCAGCTCTTCATGCAGAGCCAACGGGACTGCTTCCCCTACTGACTGGAGTTTGGAGCTCCGGGAAGTCAGAGCCGCTTGTTGCAGACTCAAGAGGGAAGCCAGACCAGAGATTCCCGGGCAGAAGAGCACCATCAGTCTTATCGCTGCTATTTAGGCCGCCACAGTGGGTTGCTCGGATCCCAGCACTGGGAATCAATAAGTGGGACGTCGACTCAGAAAACTAATTAGAAAGGTGGTTCATCTACAATGAAGGGAAAAAAAAACAGCCTAAGAAGGCCGAGTATACCTCAAATCAGAACCCATCAGCAACGGAACAAGCCCTGATGGAAAAGAACTCATCAGCAACTGAACAAGCCCTGATGGAAAAGGACTCATCAGTAACGGAACAAGCCCTGATGGAAAAGGACTGTGTTCTATTATCTGAAGTAGGCTTTAAAAGGTGGATGATAAGAAACTTCTGGGAGTTAAAGAAACTTGTTCTAACCCAATGTAAAGAAACTAAGAACTTGGAAAAAAGGTTAGATGAAATGTTGAAAAGAATAGACAATATAGAGAGGAATACAAACAAACTTATGGAGTTGAAAAATACAACACGAGAACTTAGTGAAATATGTACAAGCTTAAACAGCCAAATGGATCAAGCAGAAGAAAGGGTATCAGAGGTCGAAGACCAACCTTAATGAAACAAAACAAGACAAGAATAGAGAAAAAAGGATAAAAAGGAATGAGCAAAGTCTCCAAGCAATATGGGACTATGTGAAAAGACCTAATATACGCTTAATTGGTGTACCTGAATGTGACGGAGAGAATGAATTCAAGCTGGAAAATACTCTCCAGGACATTATCCAGGAAAATTTTCCTAATTTAGCAAAGCAGGACACTATTCAACCCCAGGCAATACAGAGAACACCACAGAGATATTCCCCAAGAAGACCAACTCCAAGGCACATAATTGTTAGATTCACTAAGATCAAAACGAAGGAGAAAATATTAAGGGCAGCCAGAGAGAAAGATCAAGTTACCCATAAAGGTAAGCCTATTAGGCTTACAGCAGATCTCTCAACGGAAACCCTACAAGCTAGAAGAGAGTGGGGGCCAATATTCAATATACTCAATCAACAGAACTTTCAGCCCAGAATTTCATATCCTGCCAATTTAAGCTTTACATTTGAAGGAAAAATAAAATCTTTTAGGAACAAGCAAGTACTCAGAGAGTTTATTACCACAAGCCTGCTTTACAAGAACTTCTAAAAGAAGCATTATACACAGAAAGGAACAACCAGTATGACCCTTTCTAAAAATACACCAAAAAGTAAAGAGCATTAACATAAAGAAGAATTTTTATCAACGAAAGGACGAAATAGCCAGTTAATATCAAATGGCAGCAACCCTAAATTTAAATCCACCAAATCTCCCAATCAAATGATAGAGACAAAATCTAATGGTATTTCCAAAGATATACATAGACTCAGAATAAAGGGTTGGGAAAAAAAACGTACCAACCAAATGCAGAGCAAAAATAAATAAGTAAAAAGCAGGAGTTGCAATTTTCACATTTGACAAAATAGATTTTAAAGCTACAAAGATACAAGGGTAAAAGGATTAATGTAATAATAAGAGATCTTAACACCCAGATACATAAGACCCATAATGAGATTTAGATTCAACAAGACAGAAAATTGATAACGATATCTGGGACTGGAACTAAGATCCAGAACAAATAAACTCAATAGAGCTCTCCATTTTAAACACACAAAATATACATTATCCACAAAATCTAACAATATATCTAAAGATATACAAAGACTCAAAACAAGGGGATGGAAAAAGACTCACCAACGAAATGGAGAGCAAAAATAAATAAATATAAAGCAGGAGTTGCAATTCTCACACTTAATAAAATAGATCTCAACGCTACAAGGATGCAAGGGTAAAAGGATTAATGTAACAATAAGAGATCTTAACACCCAGATACATAAGACACATAATGAGATTTAGATTCAACGAGACAGCAAATTGATAACGATATCCAGGACTTGAACTCAGAGCCAGAACAAATAAACACAATAGAGGTCTCCATTTTAAACACATAAAATATGCATTAACCACTTTAAACACTCAAAATATTGATCGGCCATTATTGAAACCCATTCTAGGAATGAAGTAATATTCCTTTTTCCCTCTTTTTCTTTTTTTCCCCTTCTTTTTCTCTTTTTCCCTCAAAAAAAAAATAAATAAATAAATAAGAGCATACAGTGTTCGGCTTTCCATTCCTAAGTTACTTTACTTAGAATAACTGCATCCTCTCTGTCTACATTATACACACACACATATATACATATTTGATATATACTTAAAAATACATATCAAGAAAAGAAAAGATATTGAATTAATTATTCCAGATTAAAAGAAAAAAGTGTCACAAAGTGGTTCAGCTTCTGCTTTCTTCACATTGCTAGCCTGTTTTCCCAGCACCATTTATTAAACATGGAGTCCTTTCCCCATTGCTCGTTTTTGTCAAGTTTGTCAAAGATCAGATGGTTGTAGATGTGTGGCATTGCCTCCAAGGCCTCTGTTCTGTTCCATTAGTCTATGTCTCTGTTTTGGTACCAGTACCATGCTGTTTTGATTACTGTTGCCTTGTAGTATAGTTAGAAGTCTGGCAGTAATGCCTCTGGCTATTTTTTTTTTTTTTTTTTTTTTTTTGCTTAGGATTGTCTTGGCTATGGGGCTTTCCTGTGGTTCCATATGAAGTTTAAAGAGTTTTTTTTTTCTTCCAGTTTTGTGAAAAAGGTCATTGGTAGCTGGATGAGGATAGTGTTGAATCTAGAAATTCCTTTGGGAAATATGGCCATTTTCATAATATTGATTCTTCCTAACCATGAGGGTGGAATGTTTTTCCATCTGTTTGTGTCCTCTCTTATTTTGTTGAGCAGTGGTTTGTAATTCTTCTTGAAGAGGTCCTTTACATCCTTTGTGAGTTGTATTCCTAGGTATTTTATTTTCTTTGTAGCAATTGTGAATGGGAGTTCACTCACGATTTGGCCCTCTGTTTGTCTGTTATTGGTGTATAGGAATGCTTGTGATTTCTGCACATTGATTTTGTGTCCTGAGAATTTGCTGAAGTTGCTTATCCGTTTGAGGAGGTTTGGGGCTAAGACAATGGGGTCTTCTAGATATACTATCATGTCATCTGCAAGTAGAGACAATTTGGCTTCCTCCTTTCCTAATTGAATACCCTTTATTTTATTGTCTTGCCTGATTGCTCTGGCTAGAACTTCCAATAATATATTGAATAGGAGTGGTGAGAGAGGGCATTCTTGTCTCATGACTGATTTAAAAGGGAATTCTTCCAGCTTTTGCCCAATCAGTATGATATTGGTTGTAGTTTTGTCATAAATATCTTTTATTATTTTATGATACATTCTATCGATACATAGTTTATTGTGAGTTTTTTTTTTTGAGAGAAGAAAAAAAAATGAGTAAAGGGGAGAAAGAAAGAGGAAGAGAGAGAGGGAGGGTGAATGGAAATATTGCTTTATTCTGAAAAAAATGGATATTAATACTGGCCAATCAATGTTTAATTTAAACCTATGAGTAGGTGTGATGTGGTATTGACAAGAATGTATATTTTATGTATTTGGAGTGGAGAGCTCTATAAATATTCATTAAGTTTACTTGTTCCGGATCTGAGTTTGAGTCCTTGATATCCTTATTAATTTTCTGTCTCATTGAATGTAAGTCTCTATGTATCTGGGTGTTAGGATCGTTAGCTTCTGTTGTTGTATTGATCCTTTTACCACTATATCTTTGTTGCTTTATTTATTTATTTTTTTTTTGAGACGGAGTTTCGCTCTTGTTGCCCAGGCTGGAGTGCTCTTTGTTGCTTTAAAATCTATTTTATCCGCTACGAAAATTGCAACTCCTGCTTTTTATTTATTTATTTATTTATTTATTTATTTATTTATTTATTTATTTATATTTGCTCTCCATTTGGTTGGTAAATCTTTCTCCATTCCTTTGTTTTGAGTCTTTGTGTGTCCTTGCATGTGAAACATGTCTGGATGTAACATGCTGTTGGGTTTTGGCTCTGTCTTTTTATTGGGGTATGTAGTCAATTTAAATTTAGGATTACTGCCATTTGATGTTAACTGGCTGTTTGATCCATTCATTGATGAAAATTCTTCTTTATGTTGATGCTCTTTACTTTTTGGTATATTTTTAGTAAGGCTAATACTGGTTGTTTCTTTCTGTGTGTAATGCCTCTTTCAGAAGCTCTTGTAAAGCAGGCCTGGTGGTAATAAAATCTCTGAGTACTTGCTTGTTCATAAAAGATTTTATTTTTCCTTCAGTTGTGAAACTTAGTTTGGCTGGATATGAAAATCTGGGCTGAAGGTTCTGTTCTTTGAGGATGTTGAATATTGGCCCCCTCTCTCTTCTGACTTGTAGAGTTTCTGCCGAGAGATCTGCTGTAAGTCTGATAGGCTTGCCTTTGTGGGTAACCTGACCTTTCTCTCTGGCTCTTCTTAGTATTTTCTCCTTCGTTTCAACCCTGGTGAATCTAACAATTATGTGCCTTGTGGTTGCTCTTCTTGAAAAATATCTTTGTGGTGTTCCCTGTATTACCTGGGGTTGAATATTGACCTGCTTTGCTAGTTCAGTAAAATTTTCCTGAATAATATCCTGAAGAATATTTTCCAGCTTGGATTCATTCTCTCCGTCGCATTCAGGTACACCTATCAAACGTAAACTTGGTCTTTTCACATAGTCCCACATTTCTTGAAGACTTTGCTCATTCCTTTTTATCCTTTTATCTCTAATCTTTCTCCAATATTTCTAAACAAGAAAAACTTCTTGTTTTCTTTCATTAAGTTGGACTTTGACCTCTGATATCCCTTCTTCTGCTTGAACAATTCAAGGGTTTAAACCTGTGCATACTTCTCGGAGTTCCTGTATTGTATTCTTCAGTTCCATTCATTCACTTATATTCCTCTCTAAGTTGTCTATTCTCAATAGGATTTCATCAAACCTTTTTTCAAAGTTCCTAGTTTCGTTACGTTGGGCTACAACATGTTCTTTTAACTCACAGAAGTTTCTTATTATCCATTCCCTGAAGCATGTTTCTGTTATTGGGATGCGCTCATTCTCCATCAAGCCTTATTCCTTTGTTGATGTGGAACTGTGATCCTCTGTAGAGGGAGAGGCATTCTGATTTTGAGTATTCTCAGCCTTTTTACGCTGGTTTCTTCCCATCATTGTAAATTTATCCTCCTGTCGTCTTTGAAATTACCAACTTTCAGATTAGGTCTCTTGAGTGGACGTCCAAGTTGTTAGTTCCCAGGGCCAGAACGGCGGCGTTAAGACTGATGGTGCTTTTCTGCCCAGGATTCTCCTGTCTGGCTTCCTTCTTGTGTCTGTAATGGGTGACTCTGCCTTCCCCGGGCTCCAAACCTCGGTCAGAAGGGTAGCCGGCCCTGTTTACTCTGCTCCGAGAGCTGCCGCGCTGAGGTGCTGGCGAAGCCGCTGCACTGGCCACAAGAGTCGCGCTGGCGACACGTGTGGTTCCTCCACTGGGGATCTTCTGCTCCATGAGCAGCCAGAATTTGTCTGAAAATGTGGAATCCTCTAGTTCTCTGCACTTAGACTGAGAGCTGCAATCCAGAGCTGTTATCAATCGTCCATCTTTGATCATTCGGTATTAAGAGTTTTTAGCATGAAGGGCTGTTGAATTTTGTAGAAGGCCTTCTCTGCAGCTATTTAAATAATCACGTGGTTTTTGTCTTTGGTTCTGTTTATGTGATGGATTACATTTACGGACTTGAATAGGTTGAACCAGCCTTGCCTCCCCAGGATGAAGCCTAGATGATCACGATGAATAAGCTTTCTGACGTGATTTTGCATTAGGTTTGTCAGTATTTTATTGAAGATTTTTGCGTCGATGCTTATCATGGATATTGGCCTGAAGTTTTCTTCAGTTTTTAATTAATTTTGTTTTGTGTTTTTCCTGTTTATCAAAAGCCATTCTGGCCTATATGAGATGGTATCTCACGGTGGTTTTGACTTACATTCCTCTGATGGTTAGTGATGTGGGACACTTTTTCATGTATTTGTTGGCCATGTGCCTGTCTTCTTTTGAGAAGTGTCTGTTCATATCCTTTCCTCACAATTTAAGAAGTAATTTGTTTTTGGCTTGTTGATTTGTTTAAGTTCCTTGTAGACTGCAGATATTAGACCTTTGTAAGATGCACAGTGTGTCAATATTTTCACCCATTTTGTAGGATGAGTGCTTACTCCCTGGTAGTTTCTCTTGCTGTGCAGAAGCTCTTTAGTGTAATTAGTTCTCACGTGTCCATTTCTGTTGTGACCTGCTTTTTTCCTAACCGTCCTCTAGTTTGGCTTTGTCCGTTAGGTCACTGACTATTTGCTTGTTTGTTTTTCATTTGTCTGGTATATGGCATGAGGTAAAGATCCACATTCATTCTTTCACATGTGGACATCCAGTTGTCACAGCAGCATCGTTTGTTGAAAAGGTTCCTGTTTTCTCAGGAAATTGTTTTGTACTGTTGATGAAAATCCATTGACCACACCTGTGAGGCTCTATCTCCAGACTCTGGCATCTACTCCACTGATCCATCTTTCTATCCTTAGACAGGAACCATCAGCCTTGATTACTGTTTTTTTTTTTTTTTTGTAGCCCATTTAGAAATTGGAGAACATTGAGTCCTCAACTTTGTTTTACATTTTTCAAGGTTGTTTTAGCTATTAAAGGTCTCTTGAATGTTGACATAACTTTTAGAATCACCTTGTCAATTTCTGCAAAAAGAGACCTGGGATGTGGATAGGAATTATGTTGAATTCGTAGATCAATGTTTTTCTGGAGAGTTTTGACCTTCACAATATTAGATCTTCCAGTACATGGACATGGGAATTCCCCCACTTACTTGGGTCCAGCTACATTTTGCGTGTTAAGATCCGAGCCTCGCACTGCTTTGGTTGCATTTGTTCCTAAAAATAACATTAGTTTTGATGGGATTGTTCCTTACATCCTGGTTAGCTTGTTCATTGCTGGTCATAGAAATACAGCTGACTTTGTGTATGGGCCTTGTGGCCTGCACTGTATTGAGCTCGTTTACTGGGCCTAATGTTTCCTGAGTGTGTGTGTGTTTATACGTGTGTCTGTGTGTGTCCCTTAGGACTGTCTACATATAAGATGAGGTTTTGTGTAAATAGAGAAAGTTTTGCTTTCTTTTTCTTTAACCTGGATGTGTTTTATCTTCTCTTCCCATCATATTACTCTGGCTAGAGCTTCAGTGAAATGTTGTATAGAAGTGCTGAGTGTGGACATCCTTTCCTTGCTCCTGATCTTAGGGGGAAGCATTCGGGTCTTCACTATTAAGTGTGTTGTTTGCTGTGGGTGGATGTTTTTTATCAGGCTGAGAATAGTCCCTTCTGTTCCTCCCTGTGCCACACCAAAGCTGTGCAGCCTGTGAATTGTCATGGGGCACCTGAATTCCTCCTCACTCTGAGCCCAGAGATGGAGGGTGCACCTCAGCCTGTGCTCGGCCACAGCGCCTTGGGTCCCTGGAGCAGCACAGTTCCCAGTGCCATCCTACAGAGCATCTCAGGGACACAGCTCATTGTGGTCCCGCTTCCCCCTCTCCCGGCTTGACCCCCACTCTGGGCCCTGGCTGGGCACAGAGACCACCAATTACACCCCTTCCTAGACACTGAGGGCAAAAATCTCCTTCTCCCGTAAACATAGCCTCCTATGGGGAAGAACCAGGAATCCATGATTCTGATCAAAAAAGACTGAATTCCATTGAGACAAGGTGCGGCTCCCTGTGTGCTAATGAGACATACTCACTCATTCACTCATTCATTCACTCATCCTCATTCATTCATCCAGGACACTAGTGATTCCTCCATTAAGCAGTTCAACGACTGTTTCTGGGGGTAATGGGATCTGGGCCTGGCAAACAGTCACAGCAGTGGGAGGAATAAGCTCTCAGGGAGGGAGGGGAAGGACACGTGGCCAGTTTGCCAATGAGACAGAGACTGGAAGAAAAGAGTCAGTGCGACCCAGGCTGATGGGTGGAGAATTTATTTAGTGCTGCACCCAGATCCATTTTGGATTTCCCTAGATACACGTGATATTCGGGTTATAGGACATCCATCTGCAAATGCCATGGAACTCCTGGCAGACACAGGAAAGAAAGGTTTGCTGTCTCCCATGGAATTATCAGGAAGGGGAATTCCAGGCACCTCCTTGACATGAGGGCCGTGTCCAGGTGCAGTCTGGCTGAGACACATCACGGCATGTGGGAAGGAGGGGCAAGAGTTCCTGGGTCATGGGATATACTCATAGGGAATGGTTCATCCACATCTTCAAGGGCTTGAGAAAGAAGCCCTGAGCAGGGGACTCATTGTTCAGCTCTGGAAGAGAATATGCGTCTGGGGTGTCACTTGTTGGGAAGCACAGATCTTTAGGAACTTCCTGAGAATTCCCACTAGAGCCTCAGATCTTGCACTGGCAGCACACGGGGACACAGCAGCTGGACTGGGAGCAGCAGGGCTTGCAGCAGCTGGACTGGCAGCAGGATGACCCACAGCCTGAGGAGCAGCAGCTGGACTGGGAACAGCAGGGCTTGCAGCAGCTGGACTGGCAGCAGGATGACCCACAGCCTGAGGAGCAGCAGCTGGGCTTACAGCAGCTGGACTGGGAACAGCAGGGCTTACAGCAGCTGGACTGGGAACAGCAGGGCTTACAGCAGCTGGACTGACAGCAGGATGACCCACAGCCTGAGGAGCAGCAGCAGGGCTTACAGCAGCTGGACTGGCAGCAGCCACAAGAGCCACAGCCTCCCTTGGAGCCCCCACAGGAGCCACAGCTGCAGCCACCCTTAGAGCCCCCACAAGAGCCACAGCTAGAGCAGGAACAGGCTGGCACACAGCAGCACACGGGCTTGCAGCAGTAGACAGGCACACAGCAGCTGGAGCCACACCCACCACAGCTGGAGCCACAGCCCCCACAGCTGGAGCCACAGCCTCCGGAGCAGCCACAGCAGCCCATGTTTCTGGTGGGTTGAGGGTGGAGTAGGTAGAGGAGGAGAAGACAGGGAGGTGCAGGTGTGGAGTCCCCTGAGCCTGGGCTCTCTATATACCTGTCCAGAGTCAGGCAAGACACAGGGGCCCTTCCTTGTGACTCTTTTCACTACTTTTCCAGAGCTCTATTTTTTTCCTCTTTGATGGTGACTTCCTCCTGACTCAGATGAGCATCTGTTTTCTTTGCGTGCTAAATTTGACTTTTTCCCCATTTGTTTTGGCCCCTATAATTAAAACCTCAGCTGCAGGCTGTGGGTGCTTCCCACAGAGCCCCAGGGTGCTGGTCTCCTGCTCTCTGCTGACCACATGTGACCAGTGGGTGACAGCCTCTGCCGAAGCACCCTCATGTTCCTGCATTGACTCCCCCTATAATATTAGTTTTACGTTTTTAGATTTTGAAATTCATCCATGGTCGTTATGCTTCACTCACGCCATTCTCAGCTCTCTGGGTGTATTAGACCGTTCTTTCCTTGCTCTAAAGAAATGCTCGAGGCCGGGTAATTTATAGAGGATAGAGGTTTGGCTGGCTCATGGTTCCGCAGCTCCACAGGCAGGGCAGCCGCCTCTGCTCGGCTTCTCGGGAGGCCCTCAGCGAGCTTTTCCTCATGGCGAAAGGCGAAGAGTGAAATCTATTAAACTGTTACAAGTAAGCATGTAATATTGGGGTTCAGGTGTTCAGGGTGCCCTCACCTCCCCTGAGAGGACGTTTCTCCAGGTTCGTGGTCTCCCGGCCTCTCAAGGATGAGAGAGGGGACCATGGCGCAGTGCGCAGGAAATACGACTCAAAAGTGTTTGTAGAAAGTGATTTATTTAAAGAGAGAAAAGCAAACTCTCACGCTGAGTGAGCAGGTTCCCAGAGGGGGAAACCAGGGCAGGAAGCTCCTCCCACACTGA
This sequence comes from Callithrix jacchus, assembly GCF_049354715.1. Classification (NCBI taxonomy): domain Eukaryota; kingdom Metazoa; phylum Chordata; class Mammalia; order Primates; family Cebidae; genus Callithrix; species Callithrix jacchus. The sequence continues at coordinate 128,499,033 of NC_133511.1, read as the reverse complement.
GTGAGAGAATCCAGAAAGATGGAACCCAGGAAGGAAAGAGCTTCCACGCTGAGTGGAAGGGAATAGAGATGGGGTTTAGGAGGGAAGACAGGCTTCCACAGGAGAGTGTGGTAGGGGACCCCAGAGTGGAAATCCAGGAGAGGGAAAGGTGTTTCCACGAGGGGAGTGTTCCTGGAAGGGGAACCCAGAGGGGAAATCCAGGAGAGGGAAAGATGCTTCCACCAGGGAGTGTTCCTGGAAGGGATCCAAACATGGAGTCAGAAGGGGTGTGGGAGTAGGGGGCTTCTGACCTGTCAGCAAAGTGAGAGAACCACGTACATAATGGAAGAAAATATCTACAGATCCGACGTTTGATAAACATCTAGTATCTAGAGTATAGAAAGAACTTTTTTCTCCAACTGTTATTTTAGAATCAGGTGGTCTGTGTGCAGTTGTGTCACACGGGTGTATTGTGTGATGCTGAGCTTTGGAGTAGGAATGAATCCATCACCACAACAGTGACGGTAGCACCCAGTAGTTTCTCAGCCCTCGCCCACTCCCTTTCTTCCTCCCTCCTCTGGTTCCCCAGTGTCTATGGTTTCCATCTTTCTGTCCATGTGGACTCAATGTTTAGCTCTCACTTATAAGTGAGGATATGTGGTATTTGGTTTTCTGCTTCTGCATTAACTCTCTTAGAATAATTGTTTCTAGCTGCATCCATATTGCTGCAAAAGAAATGACTTCATTCTTTCTAATGGCCATGTCGTATTCCATGGTGTATATGGACCATATTTTCTTTATCCAATCCACCACTGATGGGCACCGGTTGATTCCACGTCTTTGCTTCTGTGAAGAGCATTGCAATGAACATATGGATGTATGTGACGGATGTATGCGTCTTTTTGGTAGAATGATTTATTTTCCTTTGGGCATATACTTAATACTAAGATTGCTGGGTCAAATAGTAATTCAACTCATAGTTGTTTGAGAAATCTCCAAAGTGCTCTCCATGGTGGCCCAATTCATTTACATTCCCAGTAACAGTGTACAAGTGTTCTCTTCTCTCTCAAGTTCTGCCAGCATCTGTTTTCAGCTCTTTTTATTTTATTTTTATTTTTTTAGTGTAGTAGCAGTCATTTTTAAAATTTTACTCTAGGTTCTGAGGTTCATGTGCAGTTCAGGCAAGATTGTTGCATAGGTGCATACATAACCAGGTGGTTTACTGCCTCTATTCCCACTTCGTCTATATCTGGCTTTTCTCCCTATGTTATCCCTCCCCACCCCCACTGTCCCTCCCCTTACCCCCCACCCCCAGTGTCTGATGCTCCTCTCCCTGAGTGCATGTGTTCTTATTGTCCAGCACCCGCCTATGAGTGAGAACATGCAGTGTTTGTTTTTCTGTTCTTGTGTCAGTTTGCTGAGGATGATGGTTTCCAGGTTAATCCAAGTCCCTGCAAAGGACACAAACTCATCATTTTTTATGGCTGTGTAGTATTCCATGGTGTATACATGCCACATTTTGCTTGTCCAGTCTATCACTGATTGGCATTTGGGTTGGTTCCAGGTCTTTGCTATTGTACACAGTGCTGCAGTGAACATACATGTGCATGTGTCTTATAACAGAATGATTTATAGTCCTGTGGGTGTATACCCAGTAATGGGATTGCTGGGTCAAATGGAAGTTCTGTTTCTAGGTCCTTGAGAAGTCGCCACACCGTCTTCCACAATGGTTGAGCTAATTTACACTCCCACCAACCATGTAAAAGTGTTCCTATTTCTCCACATCCTCTCCAGCATCTATTGTCTTCAGATTATTTAATGATTGCCATTCTAACTGGTGTGAGATGGTATCTCAATGTAGTTTTGATTTGCATTTCTCTAATGACCAGTGACGATGAGCATTTTCTCGTATGTTTGTTGGCCTCATATATGTCTTCTTGTGAAAAGTGTCTGTTCATATCCTTTGCTCACTTTTGAATGGGTTTGTTTGTTTGTTTCTTGTTAATCTGTTTTAGTTCTTTGTAGATTCTGGATATTAGCCTTTTGTCAGATGGGTAGACTGCAAAAATTTTTTCCCCATTCTGTTGGTTGCCAGTTCATTCTAATGATTGTTTCTTTTGTTGTGCAGAAGCTGTGGAGTTTAATTAGATCCCATTTGTCTATTTTGGCTTTTGTTGCCAATGGTTTTGGTATTTTAGTCAGGAAGTCCTTGCCCATACTTACATCCTGGATGCTCTTGCGTATGTTTTCTTCTAGGGTTTTTCCGGTGTTAGGTTTTATGTTTAAATCTCTAATCCATCTAGAGTAAATTTTAGTGTAAGGTGTCACAGAGAGATCGATCCAAGATAGCCGACCACTAACAGCTCAGCATTGTAGCTCCCAGTGAAAGCTCAGAGAACGAGACGATGCCACATCTTTAGACGAATTTTTGTCACTCACCGATGAGCCGATTCCCAGTGGAGGAGCCCCACGGGTCGCCAGCGCGACTCTTGTGGCCACCGCAGCGGTTTTGCCGGCGTCTCGGCGCAGCAGCTCTTCATGCAGAGCCAACGGGACTGCTTCCCCTACTGACTGGAGTTTGGAGCTCCGGGAAGTCAGAGCCGCTTGTTGCAGACTCAAGAGGGAAGCCAGACCAGAGATTCCCGGGCAGAAGAGCACCATCAGTCTTATCGCTGCTATTTAGGCCGCCACAGTGGGTTGCTCGGATCCCAGCACTGGGAATCAATAAGTCGGACGTCGACTCAGAAACCTAATTAGAAAGGCGGTTCATCTACAATGAAGGGAAAAAAACAGCCTAAGAAGGCCGAGTATACCCAAAATCATAGCCCATCAGCAACGGAACAAGCCCTGATGGAAAAGGACTCATCAGCAACGGAACACGCCCTGATGGAAAAGGACTCATCAGCAGCAGAACAAGCCCTGATGGAAAAGGACTGTGTTCCATTATCTGAAGTAGGCTTTAAAAGGTGGATGATATGAAACTTTTGGGCGTTAAAGGAACTTGTTCTAACCCAATGTAAAGAAACTAAGAACTTGGAAAAAAGGATAGATGAAATGTTGAAAAGAATAGACAATATAGAGAAGAATACAAATAAACTTGTGGAGTTGAAAAACACAACACGAGAACTTAGTGAAATATGTACAAGCTTAAACAGCCGAATGGATCAAGCAGAAGAAAGGGTATCAGAGGTCAAAGACCAACTTAATGAAACAAAACAAGACAAGAATAGAGAAAAAAGGATAAAAAGGAATCAGCAAAGTCTCCAAGCAATATAGGACTATGTGAAAAGACCTAATATATGCTTGATTGGTGTACCTGAATGTGACGGAGAGAATGAATTCAAGCTGGAAAATACTCTCCAGGACATTACCCAGGAAAATTTTCCTAATTTAGCAAAGCAGGACACTATTCAACCCCAGGCAATACAGAGAACACCACAAAGATATTCCTCAAGAAGACCAACTCCAAGGCACATAATCGTTAGATTCACCAAGATTGAAACGAAGGAGAAAATATTAAGGGCAGCCAGAGAGAAAGATCAAGTTACCCAAAAAGGTAAGCCTATTAGGCTTACAGCAGATCTCTCAACAGAAACCCTACAAGCTAGAAGAGAGTGGGGGCCAATATTCAATATACTCAATCAACAGAACTTTCAGCCCAGAATTTCATACCTGCGAATTTAAGCTTTACATTTGAAGGAAAAATAAAATCTTTTAGGAACAAGCAAGTACTCAGAGAGTTTATTACCACCAGGCCTGCTTTACAAGAACTTCTAAAAGAAGCATTATACACAGAAAGGAACAACCAGTATGACCCTTTCTAAAAATACACCAAAAAGTAAAGAGCATTAACATAAAGAAGAATTTTTATCAACGAAAGGACGAAATAGCCAGTTAATATCAAATGGCAGCAACCCTACATTTAAATCGACCAAATCTCCCAATCAAAAGATAGAGACAAAATCTAACGGTATATCCAATGATATACATAGACTCAAAATAAAGGGTTGGAAAAAAAAAACGTACCAACCAAATGGAGAGCAAAAATAACTAAATAAAAAGCAGGAGTTGCAATTTTCACATTTGACAAAATAGATTTTAAAGCTACAAGGATACAAGGGTAAAAGGATTAATGTAATAATAAGAGATCTTAACACCCAGATACATAAGACCCATAATGAGATTTAGATTCAACAAGACAGAAAATTGATAACGATATCTGGGACTGGAACTAAGATCCAGAACAAATAAACTCAATAGAGCTCTCCATTTTAAACACACAAAATATACATTATCCATAAAATCTAACAATATATCTAAAGATATACAAAGACCTAAAACAAGGGGATGGAAAAAGACTCACCAACCAAATGGAGAGCAAAAATAAATAAATATAAAGCAGGAGTTGCAATTCTCACACTTAATAAAATAGATTTCAAAGCTACAAGGATGCAAGGGTAAAAGGATTAATGCAACAATAAGAGATCTTAACACCCAGATACATAAGACACATAATGAGATTTAGATTCAACGAGACAGCAAATTGATAACGATATCCAGGACTTGAACTCAGAGCCAGAACAAATAAACACAATAGAGGTCTCCATTTTAAACACATAAAATATGCATTAACCACTTTAAACACTCAAAATATTGATCGGCCATTATTGAAACCCATTCTAGGAATGAAGTAATATTCCTTTTTCCCTCTTTTTCTTTTTTTCCCCTTCTTTTTCTCTTTTTCCCTCAAAAAAAAAAAAAAAATAAATAAGAGCATACAGTGTTCGGCTTTCCATTCCTAAGTTACTTCAGTTAGAATAACAGCATTCTCTCTGTCTACATTATACACACACACATATATACATATTTGATATATACTTAAAAATACATATCAAGAAGAAAAAAAAGATATTTAATTAATTATTCCAGATTTAAAAAAAAAAGTGTCACAAAGTGGATCAGCTTCTCCTTTTTTCACATTGCTAGCCAGTTTTCCCAGCACCATTTATTATACATGGAGTCCTTTCCCCATTGCTCGTTTTTGTCAAGTTTGTCAAAGATCAGATGGTTGTAGATGTGTGGCATTGCCTCCAAGGCCTCTGTTCTGTTCCATTAGTCTATGTCTCTGTTTTGGTACCAGTACCATGCTGTTTTGATTACTATTGCCTTGTAGTATAGTTAGAAGTCTGGCAGTAATGCCTCTGGCTATTTTTTTTTTTTTTTTTTGCTTAGGATCGTCTTGGCTATGGGGCTTTCCTGTGGTTCCATATGAAGTTTAAAGAGGTTTGTTTCCAGTTCTGTGAAGAGGTCCTTGGTAGTTTGATGAGGATAGTGTTGAATCTAGAAATTCCTTTGGGAAGAATGGCCATTTTCATGATATTGATTCTTCCTCACCATGAGGGTGGAATGTTTTTCCATCGGTTTGTGTCCTCTCTTATTTTGTTGAGCAGTGGTTTGTAATTCTTCTTGAAGAGGTCCTTTACATCCTTTGTGAGTTGTATTCCTAGGTATTTTATTCTCTTTGTAGCAATTGTGAATGGGAGTTTGCTCTCGATTTCGCTCTGTTTTTCTGTTATTGGTGTATAGAAATGCTTGTGATTTCTGCACATTGATTTTGTGTCCTGAGACTTTGCTGAAGTTGCTTATCAGTTTGAGGAGGTTTGGGGCTAAGACAATGGGGTCTTCTAAATATACAATCATGTCATCAGCAAATAGAGACAGTTTAACTTCCTCCTTTCCTAACTGAATACCGTTTATTTCATTGTCTTGCCTGATTGCTCTGGCTAGAACTTCCAATACTATATTGAATAGGAGTGGTGAGAGAGGGCATCCTTGTCTCATGCCTGATTTAAAAGGAAATTCTTCCAGCTTTTGCTCAATCAGTATGATATTGGCTGTAGGTTTGTCATAAATATCTTTTATTATTTTATGATACGTTCTATTGATACATAGTTTATTGTGAGTTTTTATTGAGAGAAGGAAAGAAAAAAATGAGTAAAGGGGAGAAAGAAAGAGGAAGAGAGAGAGGGAGGGTGAATGAAAATATTGCTTTATTCTGAAAAAAATGGATATTAATAATGGCCAATCAATGTTTAATTTAAACCTATGAGTAGGTGTGATGTGGTATTGACAAGAATGTATATTTTATGTATTTGGAGTGGAGAGCTCTATAAATATTCATTAAGTTTACTTGTTCCGGATCTGAGTTTGAGTCCTTAATATCCTTATTAATTTTCTGTCTCATTGAATGTAAGTCTCTATGTATCTGGGTGTTAGGATCGTTAGCTCCTGTTGTTGTATTGATCCTTTTACCACTATATCTTTGTTTCTTTCTTTCTTTATTTTTTTTTGAGACGGAGTTTCGCTCTTGTTGCCCAGGCTGGAGTGCTCTTTGTTGCTTTAAAATCTATTTCATCCGCTACGAGAATTGCAACTCCTGCTTTTTATTTATTTATTTATTTATTTATTTTTGCTCTCCATTTGTTTGGTAAATCTTTCTCCATTCCTTTGTTTCGAGTCTTTGTGTGTCCTTGCATGTGAAACATGTCTGGATGTAACATGCTGTTGGGTTTTGGCTCTGTCTTTTTATTGGGGTATGTAGTCAATTTAAATTTAGGGTTACTGCCATTTGATGTTAACTGGCTGTTTGATCCATTCATTGATGAAAATTCTTCTTTATGTTGATGCTCTTTACTTTTTGGTATATTTTTAGTAAGGCTAATACTGGTTGTTTCTTTCTGTGTGTAATGCCTCTTTCAGAAGCTCTTGTAAAGCAGGCCTGGTGGTAGTAAAATCTCCGAGTTCTTGCTTGTTCATAAAAGATTTTATTTTTCCTTCAGTGTGAAACTTAGTTTGGCTGGATATGAAATTCTGGGCTGAAGGTTCTGTTCTTTGAGGATGTTGAATATTGGCGCCCACTCTCTTCTAGTTTGTAGAGTTTCTGCTGAGAGATCTGCTGTAAGTCTGTTAGGCTTGCCTTTGTGGGTAACCTGACCTTTCTCTCTGGCTCTTCTTAGTATTTTCTCCTTCGTTTCAACCCTGGTGAATCTAACAATTATGTGCCTTGGGGTTGCTCCTCTTGAGGAATATCTTTGTGGTGTTCCCTGTATTACCTGGGGTTGAATATTGACCTGCTTTGCTAGTTCAGTAAAATTTTCCTGAATAATATCCTGAAGAATATTTTCCAGCTTGGATTCATTCTCTCTGTCGCATTCAGGTACACCTATCAAACGTAAACTTGGTCTTTTCACATAGTCCCACATTTCTTGGAGACTTTGCTCATTCCTTTTTATCCTTTTATCTCTAATCTTTCTCTAATATTTCTAAACAAGAAAAACTTCTTGTTTTCTTTCATTAAGTTGGACTTTGACCTCTGATATCGCTTCTTCTGCTTGAAAAATTCAAGGGTTTAAACCTGTGCATCCTTCTCGGAGTTCCTGTATTGTATTCTTCAGTTCCATTAATTCAGTTATATTCCTCTCTAAGCTGTCTATTCTCAATAGGATTTCGTCAAACCTTTTTTCAAAGTTCCTAGTTTCGTTACGTTGGGCTACAACATATTCTTTTAACTCACAGAAGTTTCTTATTATCCATTCCCTGAAGCATGATTCTGTTATTGGGATGCGCTCCTTCTCCATCAAGCCTTATTCCATTGTTGATGTGGAACTGTGATCCTCTGTAGAGGGAGAGGCGTTCTGATTTTGAGTATTCTCAGCCTTTTTACGCTGGTTTCTTCCCATCATTGTAAATTTATCCTCCTGTCGTCTTTGAAATTACCAACTTTCAGATTAGGTCTCTTGATTGGACGTCCAAGTTGTTAGTTCCCAGGGCCAGAACGGCAGCGTTAAGACTGATGGTGCTTTTCTGCCCAGGATTCTCCTGTCTGGCTTCCTTCTTGTGTCTGTAATGGGTGACTCTGCCTTCCCCGGGCTCCAAACCTCGGTCAGAAGGGGAGCCGGCCCTGTTTACTCTGCTCCGAGAGCTGCCGCGCCGAGGTGCTGGCGAAGCTGCTGCACTGGCCACAAGAGTCGCGCTGGCGACACGTGTGGTTCCTCCACTGGGGATCTTCTGCTCCATGAGCAGCCAGAATTTGTCTGAAAGTGTGGCATCCTCTAGTTCTCTGCGCTTAGACTGAGAGCTGCAATCCCGAGCTTTTATCAATCGGCCATCTTTGATCATTCGGTATTAAGAGTTTTTAGCATGAAGGGCTGTTGAATTTTGTAGAAGGCCTTCTCTGCATCTATTGAAATAATCACGTGTTTTTTGTCTTTGGTTCTGTTTATGTGATGGATCACATCTATGGACTTGAATAGGTTGAACCAGCCTTGCATCCCTGGGATGAAGCCTAGATGATCACGATGAATAAGCTTTTTGATGTGCTTTTGCATTCGGTTTGCCAGTATTTTATTGAATATTTTTGCATCGATGTCTATCATGAATATTGACCTGAAGTTTTCTTTAGTTTTTAATTTATTTTGTTTTGTGTTTTTCCTTTTTATCAAAAGCCATTCTGGCTGATATGAGATGGTATCTCACGGTGGTTTTGACTTACATTCCTCTGATGGTTAGTGATGTGGGACACTTTTTCATGTATTTGTTGGGCATGTGCCTGTCTTCTTTTGAGAAGTGTCTGTTCATAACCTTTCCTCACAATTTAAGAAGTAATTTGTTTTTGGCTTGTTGATTTGTTTAAGTTCCTTGTAGACTGCAGATATTAGACCTTTGTAAGATGCACAGTGTGTCAACACTTTCACCCATTTTGTAGGATGAGTGCTTACTCCCTGGTAGTTTCTCTTGCTGTGCAGAAGCTCTTTAGTGTAATCAGTTCCCACGTGTCCATTTCTGTTGTGACCTGCTTTTCTCCTAACAGTCCTCTAGTTTGGCTTTGTCCATTAGGTCACTGACTATTTGTTTGTTTGTTTGTTTTTCATTGGTCTGGTATATGGCATGAGGTAAAGATCCACATTCATTCTTTCACATGTGGACATCCAGTTGTCACAGCAGCATCGTTTGTTGAAAAGTTTCCTGTTTTCTCATGAAATTGTTTTGTACTGTTGATGAAAATCCATTGACCACACCTGTGAGGCTTTATCTCCAGACTCTGGCATCTACTCCACTGATCCATCTTTCTATCCTTAGACAGGCACCATCAGCCTTGATTACTGCTTGCTTTGTAGCCCATTTAGAAATTGGAGAACATTGAGTCCTCAACTTTGTTTTACATTTTTCAAGGTTGTTTTAGCTATTAAAGGTCTCTTGAATGTTGACATAACTTTTAGAATCACCTTGTCAATTTCTGCTAAAGGAGACCTGGGATGTGAATAGGAATTATGTTGAATTCGTAGATCAATGTTTTTCTGGAGAGTTTTGACCTTCACAATATTAGATCTTTCAGTACATGAACATGGAAATTCCCCTACTTACTTGGGTCCAGCTACGTTTTGTCATGTTAAGGTCCGGGCCTTGCACTGCTTTGGTTGCCTTTGTTCCTAAACATAACATTAGTTTTGATGGGATTGTTCCTTACATCCTGGTTAGCTTGTTCATTGCTGGTCATAGAAATACAGCTGACTTTGTGTATGGGCCTTGTGGCCTGCAGTCCATTGAGCTCATTTATTGGGCCTAATGTTGTGTGTGTGTGTGTGTGTGTGTGTGTGTGTGTGTGTGTCCCTTAGGACTGTCTACATATAAGATGAGGTTTTGTGTAAATAGAGAATGTTTGGCTTCCTTTTTCTTTATCCTGGATGTGTTTTATTTCCTTTTCCCATCATATTACTCTGGCTAGAGCTTCAGTGAAATGTTGTATAGAAGTGCTGAGTGTGGACATCCTTTCCTTGCTCCTGATCTTAGGGGGAAGCATTCGGGTCTTCACTATTAAGTGTGTTGTCTGTTGTTGGTGGATGTCCGTTATCAGGCTGAGAATAGTCCCTTTTGTTCCTCCCTGTGCCACACCAAAGCTGTGCAGCCTGGGGATTGTCATGGGGCACCTGAATTCCTCCTCACTCTGAGCCCAGAGATGGCGGGTGCACCTCAGCCTATGCTCGGCCACAGCACCTTGGGTCCTTGGAGCAGCACAGTTCCCAGTGCTGTCCTACAGAGCATCTTAGGGACACAGCTCATTGTGGTCCCGCTTCCCCCTCTCCCGGCTTGACCCCCACTCTGGGCCCTCGCTGGGCACAAAGACCACCCATTACATCCCTTCCTAGACACTGAGGGCAAAAGTCTCCTTCTCCCGTAAACATAGCCTCCTATGGGGAAGAACCAGGAGTCCACGATTCCGACCAAAACAGACTGAATTCCACTGAGACAAGCTGCGGCTCCCTGTGTACTAATGAGACATACTCACTCATTCACTCATTCATTCACTCATCCTCATTCATTCATCCAGGACACTAGTGATTCCTCCATTAAGCAGTTCAATGACTGTTTCCGGGGGGAATGGGATCTGGGCCTGGCAAACAGTCACAGCAGTGGGAGGAATAAACTCTCAGGGAGTGGGGGAAAGGACACGTGGCCAGTTTGCCAATGAGACAGAGACTGGAAGAAAAGAGTCAGTGCGACCCAGGCTGAGGGGTGGAGAATTTATTTAGTGCTGCACCCAGACCCATTTTGGATTTTCATAGATACACGTGATCATTTGGGTTATAGGACATCCAGCTGCAAATGCCATGGAACTCCTGGCAGACACAGGAAAGAAAGGTTTGCTGTCTCCCATGGAATTATCAGGAAGGGGAATTCCAGGCACCTCCTTGACATGAGGGCCGTGTCCAGGTGCAGTCTGGCTGAGACACATCGCGGCATGTGGGAAGGAGGGGCAAGAGTGCCTGGGTCATGGGATATCCTCATAGGGAATTGTTGATCCATTTCCTCAAGGGCTGGAGAAAGAAGCCCTGAGCAGGAGACTCATTTTTCAGCTCTGGAAGAGGATATGCATCATGGGTGTCACTTTTTGGGAAGCAGAGATCTTTAGGAGCTACCTGAGAATTCTCTCTAGAGCCTCAGATCTTGCACTGGCAGCACACGGGGACACAGCAGCTGGACTGGGAACAGCAGGGCTTGCAGCAGCTGGACTGACAGCAGGATGACCCACAGCCTGAGGAGCAGCAGCAGGGCTTACAGCAGCTAGACTGGCAGCAGGATGACCCACAGCCTGAGGAGCAGCAGCTGGGCTTACAGCAGCTGGACTGGGAACAGCAGGGCTTACAGCAGCTGGACTGACAGCAGGATGACCCACAGCCTGAGGAGCAGCAAGGATTGCAACAATTGGACTGGGAACAGCAGGGCTTGCAGCAGCTGGACTGGCAGCAGGATGACCCACAGCCTGAGGAGCAGCAGCAGGGCTTGCAGCAAATGCACTTGGAGCAGCCACAAGAGCCACAGCCTCCCTTAGAGCCCCCACAGGAAACACAGCCCCCCTTGGAGCCCCCACAGGAGCCACAGCCCCCCTTGGAGCCCCCACAGGAGCCACAGCCCCCCTTGGAGCCCCCACAGGAGCCACAGCTGGAGCAGGAACAGGCTGGCACACAGCAGCACACGGGCTTGCAGCAGCAGACGGGCACACAGCAGCTGGAGCCACAGCCCCCACAGCTGGAGCCACAGCCCCCACAGCCGGAGCCACAGCCCCCACAGCTGGAGCCACAGCCTCCGGAGCAGCCACAACAGCCCATGTTTCTGGTGGATTGAGTGTGAAGCAGATAGAGAAACAGATGAGAGGGAGGTGCAGGTGTGGAGCCCCCTGAGCCCGGGCTCTTTATATACCTGTCCAGGGGTCATGTGTGCCACAGGGGCCCTTCCTAGTTCCTGCTAAAGTACCTTCCCCAGGAAACTTTTGTGTCTTCTGTGTAATTTAAAATGACAACAATACTGTGTTGCCTTCTGACCCACTTCCTCCTCCTACATAGTTTTATTCTCTAAACCCTGAGGGCCCAAGACCTCCCCTCTGAGGACCCCCAGGAATGAGTAGAGTCCGGTCTATTTCTTCCCCTTTCCTAGGACCCCAGGCTTCTGTCGCTGTTTTCTCTTCCCTTCAGGGCACTGCTGTCACTGACTCGTGCTCCCCAGGGCTCTGTCCTTGCCCCTCTGGCAGGCGAACGGGCACTGGGAGTTCCCTTTGCTCTTCTCCTCTCTGCCCCTGCTCCCTGCAACTCTGATCTTTCTCTCAATCCTCCCTACAGGTGTGGAAGGTCTGGGGCTCCTCCCAGCGCTCCTTCCTCTCCGGCTTTCTTGGTTGACCACAGATGCCTCGTGGGGAGGTCCTCAGCTCTCCTGCCCGGCTCATCTCCAGAAGGCAGCGCCTGGCTCTGTCCCAGGGCAGGAGCCTCATGCCCTCCTGCGGTTCTGGCCCACCGCCAGCCCCAGATTTAGGCACTTCCTGCCAAAACCCTCAAAACAGAGCCTTGGGGAGGAGGCGGCGGGTGGTCGTGGACCAGGAATCCGGGCATCTGGGAATCTTGTCTGAGGTGCCAGCCCTCGGGCATGGCTTCACTTTTCCTCCGACGTCCAGCAGGCCCCTCCCTGTCACTGTGCAGTCGGCCCCTCCCCGTCCCAGCAGGCCCCTCCCTGCCTCAGTGCAGTTGCCCCTCCCCATCCCAGCAGGCCCCTCCCCATCCCAGCAGGCCCCTCCCTGCCTCGGTGCAGTCTGCCCCTCCCCATCCCAGCAGGCCCCTCCCTGCCACTGTGCAGTCTGCCCCTCCCCATCTCAGCAGTCCCTTTCCTGCCTCAGTGCGGTCGGCCCCTCCCCGTTCCCGCAGGCCCCTCCCTGCCTCGGTGCAGTCCACCCCTCCCGGTCCCAGCAGGCCTTGGCAGCAGCCAGAGCCTCTCCTCTCTGGGAGGGCTCAGCTCTCTTGGGACCTGATTCCTTGGAGTTTCTCTATGTCCTTGCCTCTGGTGGGTTATTAAACTATTGTGCCTTCGTGGATGCTTTTGGGTTTATCTGGTTCATTTTTATTGATGTGATGAGAGCAATGGTCTCTGGTGACTTTCTGTGTTTGAATCAGAATGGAAAGTCCATTGTTTCACACACACATGTGTGCACAGACACACACACTTACACACACTGGAAATTGTATTACAGAGGAGAAAAGGAACACACACATCTCTTAGGAAGCCACACCTCTCAAAATTGAGATATTTCGTGAACACAGCAGGTTGCCAATCAGCCACATACCCAGAATGTAGATGAGAAGGGCCCCTTTGGAGGTGATTATCTGGGGTGGGAGCTGCTTCTCACTGTTCAGTTACCTTGACTATTCTGACCAGCCTAGTGACCCAGCTCATTAAAGAGAAATTGATTTTAAAAATCAATTTATGTATAATGAGTATTATAAAACACTGCTCCAGGAATTCAGAGATGACACAAACAAGTGGAAAAACATTCCATGTTTATGAATGGGAAGAATCAATATTCTTAAAATGGCCATACCACCCAAAGCAATTTATAGATTCAATGCTAGCCCTATAAAACTATTACTGACATTCTTCACAGAACTTGAAAAAGCGATTTTAAAATTCAAATGGAACCAAAAAAGAGCCTGAAAAGCCAAAGTAACACTAAGTAATAAGAATAAAGCTGGAGGCATCACGCTACGTGACTTCAAACTATACTACAGGGCTACAGTAACCAAAACAGCATGGTACTGGTACAAAAACAGGCATGTAGACCAATGGCACACAACAGAGAGCCAAGAAATAAGGCCACACACCTATGACCATCTGAACTTCGACAAAGATAAGAAAAAGAAGCAATAGGAAAAAACTCCTATTCAATAAATGGTATTGGGACAACTGGGTAGCCATATGCATATGCAGAAGATTGAAACTAGACCCCTTCCTCACACGATACATAAAAATCAACTCAAGATGGATTAAGGACTTAAATATAAAAGCCAAAACTATAAAACACCTGGGATACAACCACAGTAAAACCATCCAGGACATAGGAACAGGCAAATATTTCATGATGAAGACACCAACGAAGACATGTTGCTTTTTTTTTTTTTTTTTTTTGCAACAAAAGCAAAAATTGACAAGAGGAACCTAATTAAACTAAACAGCTTCCGCACAGCAAAAGAAACTATCAACAGAGTAAACAGACAACCTACAGAATGGGAGAAAATATTTGTAAACTATGCCCCTGACAAATGTCTAATACTCAATATCTATAAAGAACTTAAACAAATTCCTAAGAGTAAAACAACCCCATTACCAAGTGAGCAAAGGACGTGAATAAACACTTCAAAAGAAGACATACGTACAGCCAACAAGCATATGAAAAACAAGCTCAACACAACTGTGAAGCCCAAGAAATGAGCGCAACAGAGTGCAGGGCATGAGGCCCATTCACAAAGTCACTGCAGTGCTGTTGGCAACAGCAAAGACATGGAATCAACATCAGTGCCCATCAGTGACAGATTGGATAAAGAAAACCTGGTGCACATACACCATGGAATACTCTGCAGCCCCAAAAAAGAACTAGATCATGTCACTGACAGGGAAATGGACAGAGCGAGAGGCCATCTATGACCATCATCCCTACAAACTAACGCAGGAACAGAAAACCAAATGCCGCACTTTCTCACTTCTAAGTGTGAACGAAACGATGAGAACACACGGACACGTAGAGGGGAACAGCACACACTGGGGTCTACCTGAGGGTGGGGGTGGGAGGAAGGAGAGGAGCAGGCAGAATAACTATTGGGTACTTGACTGAGTACTTGGGTCATGAGATAATCTGTACAACAAACCCGGTCACACGAGTTTACTTATGTAATAAACCTGGACATGTACCCCGACCCTAAAATAAAAGTTAAAAAAATTATTAAAAAATAATTAAACTTATTTCTAAAATGTCCGTGTGTGCATTAAAGTGTTGTTTAGATGCGAATAAATCCAGCTTTGGTAAACTGGAAGATACTCATGCCCGCATGACCCAGACGGCAAGAGAGAGAGAAGGAGACAGAATCTGTTGTGGGGAGGATGAGGTGTGACGGTGGACGTGGGTTCACTGAGAGTTCCAGGAGACAACGGGGACACTGGAGAGCAGGGGAAGGAAGAATGGGCCTCTCAGGCTCACGACTAGATGACAGACACCCCAACTCAACATGGACAAAATCGGCCAGGCACGGGGGCTCACACCTGCAATCCCTGTTGAGGTGAGACGATCTTGTGAGCCCAGGAGGCTGAGGTTGCAGGGAGCCAACACCCGCCATTGCACTCCAGCCTGGGTGACAGAGGAAGACCCTGTCTCAAAAAACCAAAATGAAATGGTCAAAGTGTTTGAATAGACATTGTCCTAAAGAGAATATGTGCGTGGGCACCGCCACATGAAAAGACACTCGACATCCCTGGTCGTTACCAAACTGAAAATTTAAACAAGGCCTCCGAGTCTCCCCGCTACAACTGCTGCGACCCTGAAGGACGATGATGACAAACGCTGGCAGGGACGTGGAGAAACAGGGAACCGCGAACCCTCAGGCATCGCCGGTGAGTCATGCTCCATCCGACCTGAAGAACGGTGCTGCGCTTTCTTCAAAAGTTAAATGTAAATTTACCATGCGGCCCATCGTTTCACTCCTGGCATCTACCCAGGAGAAGTGAGAGCCTACGACCCCACAGGGATCTGGACACCCGCGTCCACAGCAGCAGATTCACAGAGGCCAGACAGTGGAGCGGTCGCCAGTGTCCGCTGCTGACCAATGTACACGTGAGGTCGGTGCATACAAGGGCACGATGTCAGCAAAGAAGGAATAAAACATAATGTTGGGCCGGGCGCGGTGGCGCAAGCCTGTAATCCCAGCACTTTGGGAGGCCGAGGCGGGTGGATCACGAGGTCAAGAGATCGAGACCATCCTGGTCAACATGGTGAAACCCCGTCTCTACTAAAAATACAAAAAATTAGCTGGGCATGGTGGCGCGTGCCTGTAGTCCCAGCTACTCAGGAGGCTGAGGCAGGAGAATTGCCTGAACCCAGGAGGCGGAGGTTGTGGTGAGCCAAGATCGGGCCATTGCACTCCAGCCTGGGTAACAAGAGCGAAACTCCGTCTCAAAAAAAAGACACCGCATAATGTCACAACACGGATGGACCGCAAACAAGTTATCCCCAGTGGAAGAAGCCTGGCACAGAAGATCCATCTCACGCGATTCCCCCAACAGACCGCCTTCGAGAAGGCAAACCAGAGAAACTGAATTTCCTTTTCTGTAATGACCAGGGATGTTGAGATCTTTTCACAGAGCAGTACCCGCTAATACACCCTCCCTGGAAAAAGATTCCAATGTTCTGTGCGCTTCACATCGGGGTGTTGTCGTCTGACTGTTGAGTTTGGAAGGCCTGTTCTCCCTTCGCCTGCTCACCGGAGTCGCTGTCGTTTCATCCTGGAAGTGTCATTGGAGCTAAACCAACGTCCCGGCAATTCTCCCACCCTGGATCCCATCTCCTCTCTCTGCTGCCTGCGGGGTCCTGTCCACATATCCTCCTGTTTACACGTCCGCATTCATTTCTACGTGTGCGTGTGTTCGCTTCTAAACAGCACATTTAAAAGCAGACATTTTAAACATCAATTTCTTTAATGAGCTATGTCATTAGGCGAGTGAGAATAGTCAAGGTAACAGAATGATCACCGAGGAGCAGCTCCCACCTCTGAGAAGCGTCTCCAAAGGGCCCCTTCTTGTCTATGCTCCGTAGCCACAGCGGGTTGGCGACCAGCCGTGTTCACGAAACATGGCGAGTTCCATCTAGATGTGGGTGTTCCTTTCCCTTCTGTAATACAATTTCCAGTGTGTGTGAGCGTGTGTCTATGTGTCAGTGTGTGTCTGTGTGACTGTGTGTGTGCACATGTGTGCGTGTGACAACAGAGGATTCAAACACACAACGTCACCAGGGACCATCGCTCTTATCACATGAATTGAAATGAGCCAGATAAACCCCCAAAACAGCCACGAAGCCACAGAGAGTTTTACAGCCCACCGGAGGCAAGGACACAAACTCCAAGGAATGAGCTCAGGACAGAGCTGAGCCCTCCCAGAGAGGAGGGGCTGTGGCTGCTGCCAAGGCCTGCTGGGATGGGGAGGGGTGTGCTGGGATGGGGAGGGGTGGACTGCACCGAGGCAGGGAGGGGCCTGCTGGGATGGGGAGGGGCAACTGCACCGAAGCAGGGAGGGGCCTGCTGGGATGGGGAGGGGCCTGCTGGGATGGGGAGGGGCGGACTGCACCGAGGCAGGGAGGGGCGTGCTGGGATGGGGAGGGGCCTGCTGGGATAGGGGGGCAACTGCACTGAGGCAGGGAGGGGCCTGCTGGACGTCGGAGGAAAAGTGAAGCCATGTCCGAGGGCTGGCACCTCAGACAAGATTCCCAGATGCCCGGATTGCTGGTCCATGACCACCCGCCGCCTCCTCCCCAAGGCTCTGTTTTGAGGGTTTCGACAGGAAGTGCCTAAATCTGGGGCATGGCAGGCGGTGGGCCAGAACCCCAGGAGGGCGTGAGGCTCCTGCCCCGGGACAGAGCCAGGAGCTGCCTTCTGGAGATGAGCCGGGCAGGAGAGCTGAGGACCTCCCCACGAGGCATCTGTGGTCAACCAAGAAAGCCGGAGAGGAAGGAGCGCTGGGAGGAGCCCCAGACCACACCTGTAGGGAGGATTGAGAGAAAGATCAGGGTTGCAGGGAGCAGGGGCGGAGAGGAGAAGAGCAAAGGGAACTCCCAGTGCCCGTTCGCCTGGCAGAGAGGCCAGGA
The DNA here is from genome assembly GCF_049354715.1 of Callithrix jacchus. Taxonomy (NCBI): domain Eukaryota; kingdom Metazoa; phylum Chordata; class Mammalia; order Primates; family Cebidae; genus Callithrix; species Callithrix jacchus. The sequence continues at coordinate 128,481,332 of NC_133511.1, read as the reverse complement.
TACAGTCCTGGGGGGCACAGCCCGAAGGGCAGAGGAAGCCAGAATAGTCTGGAGGTCACAGGCCGCCGGAGCCTGGGGAATTGGGTTCTCCAGAACCCCAGGAGGGGCAGACACTGTCTAGCAGCGTCCTGCCCCTAGACCTGGTGAACGAGATCGTGATCATGCTGCGTTTCACTCCAGAGCCAGAAGACCCGGAGTGTAAGCACGGATAGAAACACAAGGCAAAGACACCACTTACAGAAACTGAAGGTGAATCCTCTGGGACAGTGGCGGGAGGCTGGGGTGTGAGGGCAGGGGCCGCACCCGGGGGAGGCTCCGCTCATTCCAGGGGTCCTCAGAGGGGAGGACCTGGGCCCTGAGGTTTCAGAGGAAAACAACGCAGGAGGAGGAAGTGGGTCACGAGGCAACACAGTGTTTTTATTTTAAATGACACACAAGTTCCCTACAGAGAAAACATCAATAAGAACCAGGAAAGGTCCCTGTGGCCCACCTGACCCCTGGACCGGTATATAAAGAGCCCGGGCTCAGGGGGCTCCACATCTGCACCTCCCTCTCATCTGCTCCTCTACCTGCTCCACCCTCGACCCACCAGAACCATGGGCTGCTGTGGCTGCTCTGGAGGCTGTGGCTCCAGTTGTGGGGGCTGTGGCTCCAGCTGTGGGGGCTGTGGAGGCTGTGGGGGCTGTGGCTCCAGTTGTGGGGGCTGTGGCTCCAGCTGTGGGGGCTGTGGCTCCAGCTGCTGTGTGCCTGTCTGCTGCTGCAAGCCCGTGTGCTGCTGTGTGCCAGCCTGTTCCTGCTCCAGCTGTGGCTCCTGTGGGGGCTCCAAGGGGGGCTGTGGCTCCTGTGGAGCCTCTAAGGGAGGCTGTGGCTCTTGTGGCTGCTGCCAGTCCAGCTGCTGTAAGCCCTGCTGTTCCCAGTCCAGCTGCTGTAAGCCCTGCTGTTCCCAGTCCAGCTGCTGTAAGCCCTGCTGTTCCCAGTCCAGCTGCTGTAAGCCCTGCTGTTCCCAGTCCAGCTGCTGCAATCCTTGCTGCTCCTCAGGCTGTGGGTCATCCTGCTGCCAGTCGAGCTGCTGCAAGCCCTGCTGTTCCCAGTGCAGCTGCTGTGTCCCCGTGTGCTGCCAGTGCAAGATCTGATGCTTGGCCCCAGATCTCAGATGAAGGCCACGCTGTATCTCAGACCTGTGATGCAGTTTTGAGTTGTGCTTCTCTGGAATATGACAGTCCCTGGAATCGGGAACAGAGCTTCCCAGCTCATGCCACATGTTTGCCCTAGAAATGCACTCACCCTGTGCCTCGCACCATCACACTGGCAATCCTGGGGTGAGCCATTTCCTCCGCTGCTCATCACAAAGCTCACCCCACTTGCTGGGGCCATACTGCCCTGCCCTTCCTTCTTCCTCAGAGAGCTCCCCTTTCCCCCGTCCACCCCGACCAGTGCTGGAGCTCAGGGAGGCCCAGGAGGCGCAGACACTCGGCCAGGCCCAGATCTGTGGCCTCTCCCATGGACCCCACTCTCCCGCTGAAATGCTCCCATTGTTGTCTCTATCTGCTAAAGCTCAGCTGGACCCTTAATCCTCTAAATAAACACCCACCCCCCAGCCTGTGTCTCCTTGGGTTCTTTCTGTGCCACGTCTCTCTACAGAGCCTGGTTCCTCATGAGCATGGGCTCCTTTCACGTCAGCAGGGGGTGCTGGCCTCCTGGATAGTTTGGCTCTTTAATTGCCACAGTCCCCCAAGGGTCTCTGTGTACCCCAGCATCCACCTGCTGAGATGGTTCTTGTGAAAAAGCTCTGGGACCACCTGGGATGTCTGCTCTCCTCCAGGGAGGTCCCGGGACCCTGAGAAGGCTGCATCCTACAGGGGTGGCTCTGAGTCACCGGCTTGGGTCTGGGGTCCCCCCAGGAGCACTTTGTCCTCCTGAACCAGCTGCCCTGGAGGAGACTGGGGCTTGTGTGAACCAAATGCTCATTGTAAGATGATGCCACAAACTCAGTCCCACCTGGTAGCTCAGGCAGCTCTGTGGCAGGACCTCAATAACAGACCCATGGCTCATGGTGACCTGGGCAGGTCAGGTGATGGGTGGGAGTGTACCCTGTGATGGTGACCCCATGCCACCCTGGCCAGGCCATGGTGCCCAGATACTCTGCTCAACAATCACTCAGGTGTTGCCCATAAGGTATTTTGTTAAAGAGATTAACATTCAACTTTCAGGAAAGCACTTTGCCCTCCATAATGGGGAGGGTCTAAGAGAAAAAAGTGAGGGTCCCTGGAAAAGCAGCCATTCTGCCTCAAGACGGTAACAGGAATCCTGCCTGTGCTTCCAAACACCAGGCCACCCCCCAGATTTTGTGCTCAGCAGCCCCTCAATCAACCGAGCCCATCCTTTGACAGGTGATTATGAATCGTACTTGCACACAGATCCTAGTGGCTCTTTTTATCTACAGAGTGATTTTGGAAAGTATCACATTCCTAAAAGAGGAGCAAACAGCTATGGGGCCCGGGTGATTAACCCAGTGGCCCTGATTCAGGGGCTGAGACAGCCAGCGATGGAAGGAGGGCGGGTGGGGACAAAGAGCGGCTGGAGAGCCACAGGGGAGCTGGAGGGCACGCTGGCTAGGAAGCAAGGGCAGAAGGGGACGTGCCCGTCCGTCCCCAGCCTTCCTGTTACAGGGACGGGGATGCCCTGGGATGAGGGACACACTCAATGTCATTCCCCACTAATCCTGAATTATTGTCACAGTCTTCCCCCCAGGACAAGGGCTTCAGAACCTTCCATTTGAAGAGACAGACAGGTCTCTCAGGTCCAACCCAACCCAGGTTCTGGAGGGTCCTTGGTGGGGAGAAGAGAGGGAAGGCATTGGCTCCAGGTCTCCCAGGCTTCCACAGTCCCCGGTTCAAACGAGGACTCCCCATTAATTGGCTCCGGGGGCACAGCCTCAGATGTCTGCTGACTTCTCAGGGGGCAATGCCTCCCCCTTCCTGTGCCCTCCCCCTCTCCCAGTGCCAGCCCACCAGCCACCCTGTTTTGGTGCTGTGCCTCTGGAAATATCTTTCTTCAAGCTTCTGGTTGAGCCATTTCTCAGCCCCCATCACCACGTGGAGAAGAGCTGATTGCAGAAGAAATAAGCAGGTGCTCAGATGCTGGAGCCTGACCCACGGGGCTTCCTGACAGTCGGGCAGATCCAGAAAACGGCACCAGTTCCATGAAACAGGATCCCATGGCCAAGGAATGAGGGCCTTAAAACAATACAAATAGATTATCTCACGGTTCTGAAGGCCAGAAGCTGGAAATGCAGGTGTCAGGAGGACTGCACTCTCTCCGCAGGTTCCAGGGGAGGCCCTCCTGTCTTTTCCAGCTTCTTGGCTCCAGTATCCTGGGGCACGTGACCTGTAAACCAAAATGTACCTAGGACAGGTGTCAGTCAATTTAGAAGGTGTATTTTGCCAGGGTTAAGGATGCACCCGTGACACAGCCTCAGGAGGTCCTCGTGACATGTGCCCAAGGGGGTCGGGCACAGCTTTGCTTTCATGCATTTTAGGGAAACAGGAGACACCGATCAATACACGTAAAGTGCACACTGGTTTGTCTGGCAAAGTGGAACAACTCGGAGGGGGAGGAGCTTTCAGGTCACAGGTGGATAAGAGACAAACTTGCATGCTTTTGAGTTTCTGATTAGCCTTTCCCTGAATGCTGTTTACAGGAATAGTCACTCATGACTTAGTCTGACTTAGTGAAAAACTAGGGCAAAAGAAGCTACCAGATTTGATTTGTCTCACGGGAGCAGAGGGAGGACTTTGAGTTCTGCCTGTCCAATGGGAGGCAGCTTTGTCCTACACCGTTCCCAGCGTGACTTCTCCCTATTGCTTTGTGATTTGGGGTGGATTTTTCATTCACAGGCGGCATCGCTCTGACCTGTGCCGCCACCATCACAGCCCCGTCCCCACATGTGTCTGCGTCTGTCTTCTTGTCCTGCAAGTCCTGTAATGGCACCAGTCATGTGGAAACAGGGCCATCCTAGTGACCTTATCATAACATAATGACATCCGCAAAGTTCCCATTTCCACATAGGATCACACTCACAAGTCCCAGGCGTTAGAGCTTCCATATGCACTCAGTAGACACGTATATTCAAGTATGTACTTCAGCATGTTCAACCCACAACACACAACGTCTGCCTTGCAAAAAGCCAACCGGCTCATTCTGTGCCGTGAGGAGGCTTCTTGGGCTACACTGTAGGCTCATGTTAACACGACTATTTACATTACCAGACCACAGAGGCCAGGCTATAATGTGTGCCGGAGGCGGGGGGAGCAGGGGATGAGGCAGGGCGACCCCACTGGCCCCAGCTGCCTGGAGGTCCCCCATCCCTCCTCAAACATGCAAGTCTAAGACCACGTAGCTGACAACTGCGTAGGGTTATCAGGAATTGATACAACCTATTGGCGCAGGTTGTCAGAAATGTAAAAGTCTAAGATGAGAACAAGGAGGGATGTGAATCTGTAAGATGTAGTTCTGTTGGCAGGTCTAATACATCCATATATGTGCTATGTACACGATGTTTCGCTTCTGAAAATACATGAAAGAGCTCTAATTAACTGGCTTAAGAAAAGAAAAAGGCTTGCATCTGATATTATCAGGAAAAAAAAACTAGTCAAATGCTTTTTCAAGTTTTATACAATGTAAGTAAAACCTTTAATATATAAGCTAGCTTTAAAATTGTTGGCAAAGTAATATCAGAAACATCCTATGCATTGCCAGCATACATTTTGTTTGCATTTATTAGTCAAGCAATTCCATACTTACCCCTGCCAAATACTATAAGGTGTCCAAGCTTGACATAGAGGTTACAAAACTACAAACCCAGCCCAAAACAGAATCATCTTTGCTTGCATAATTTTAATAAATAAGACATGGATATTGGTTTAATAAAAATAATTACATCTTGAATTATTTAGGAAAATTACCCTGTGACTTCAGGCAGCCTAGTCCATGGGCTATAAGGAGGTTTGTTTTGGGAAAGGATTGTTACCTTCTTTGTTTCAAAGCTGGACTGAAAACCAAGTTCCTCCCCAAGTCCAGGAAAGAATAAGGACAGCCTGGAGGTTAGAAGCAGGATGAAGTCGGTTAGCTCAGACCTTTCCCACTATCTCATTTGTTTTCATTTTTTTCCCTTTCCCACTATCTCAGTTAGAACTTTGCAATGGCAAATTTCATAAATGTAAATGATGATTGTTACAGTTTTCATAAATAATCCAGGTAAACAATTAAATAACATAATTAGGTAAATGTAATGGATAAATACTTGTAGACAAAGTTGTCACACTTTATAACGTAAAGTTATATTAAATTAAGTAATAGATATTTTTCAGTAAAAAATATATTGTAGAGAAACACTTCTTTTTTAAAAAATGTTCTTTTTAAAAGGTGAAAAGTGTTTTCTATTTCAAAGCTTATTTAAGAGTTATGTATAAAACAAGGTAAAAGAAACCAGGAAATAAGAGAGGTGTAAAGAAAAGTATAGCAATAAGGAGCTAGTTTTTGGTAAGAAAGTTTAAAGAGAAATAATCTTGTATGGTAAATTTAGTCCTAGAATGAAATGACTGGTTGTTTCAGAAAGAGGGATGTTTAGGGCAAAGCAGAAAGTCTAAGCATGTCATGAACGCTCCACGTAAGTCAAAATAAGAGGATTTATTTAAATAAAAACCTTTCGTATGATCAAGTTATCTATAATTAAATGAAGATTATAATGGCCTTTCTACAGATTGGGTGTGATGTAAAAAAAGATTTACACACTAAAGAATTAGTTAGAAAAATAAAATTTTCTTAAGGGATTGTTTTACTTTTAATAAATTAAAAGAGATTATAATTTTTTTTAGCTGAAAGTTCAGCTTTTATTGCATCTCCCTGTTTCCGGTTTTCTCTTCCCCTTTAAAGGGTGCAGAATAGTCATGCTCACCTTCAACTCATTTTCAGCTCATGTAGGTTTTCTTCCCTCAAGCTGTGTTTGTTGTGGCCTGATGCTAACAAAGTTTTCTTTCCTTCTTTCTTTTTTATCTTTTTGAGATGGGGTTTCACCCTTGTGGCCCAGGCTGGAATGCAATGGCATGATCTTGGCTGACAGCAACCTCTACCGTCCAGGTTCAAGTGATTCTACTGTCTCAGCCTCCTGAGTAGCTGGGATTACAGTCACCTGCCATCACATGCAGTTAATGTTTCTATTTTTAGTAGAAATGGGGTTTTGCCATCTTGGCCAGGCTGGTGTCAAACTTCTGACCTCAGGTGATCCACCTAACTTGGCCTCCCACAGTGCTGCCATTACAGGTATAAGCCACTGCAACTGGGAAATAACGTTTTCTTTAAAACATTAAATCCACCCCACCCCTGGGCACTCCCAAGCTAGCCCCAGCCTGACTGCCACCCAGCCCCAAGCTCATCTTCTCTCTCTGCTCCCTGAAGCCATTCTCAGGCCTGCATGGAGCCACCCTGCTGCCACCAGAAAGCTGCGTCATGTCAGGAAGGAACCTTGTCACACATGCTTGGAGGGAGGCTTCGTTGTCTTGACATCCAAAGTAATTATAAGGCGTGGTCCACCCTGTCTCTATGGGGTTAGGAGAGAAATTCTGCCTATAGTCACACAATAAAATTCTACTCAGCAGAAGAAGGAAGTGATCTGTTGGCCCACATTACAACTTGAATAAATCTCGAGACCCACCAGTCTCTGCACAGATGCCACCACCCATTGCTCGCTCATGTTCAGCCTTGCCCACACCGAGCAGCTTCCTTAAGACCCCAGCCCTGGCCCACACCCCTGCTTCTCTTCTGCAGGGCACACCTGCCCTCTCCAGGGCACACCTGCCCAGACCTCAGGGCAGGCACTGTGAGCTGTCCCCACAGCACAGCACAGTGCAGCCGTGCTCAGTGAGTCACAGAGCTGGATGCAGAAGGGCTTCAGTGTCTTCCCACCTCCCCCACAATCCCCAAACCTGGGCCACACTAAAGGGTCTGCTGGTTCCGTCTGTACAGGGAGCAGACTCCTGAGGAGGCAGGAGCACCCAACCTTGACCCCACCCACCACAGAGGGAGGAAAAACGCTGGGGTCCTGGGAGACCACATTTTACATAAACACGAGGTATAGACAGTTGTCATCTGCGTCACCAGAGAGAAGGCCAGCGTTCACAGTGCCCTGGCGACCTGAACTCTTTAGCAAATAAGAGGTTGTGAATGGTGGCATCACTACAAGTCTGAGGCAGGCACTATGAAGCAAGTTAGAGCAATTTCTTTTGCAGGCAACTCTGACTTTCAAAGACAGAGCAGGAGGAGGCTGAGCAGAGAGGAGCCCACCTGCACAGAGCAAGCTGGAAATTCCAGAGATCAGTGAGGCTGAAGCCCAGCACCATCACCCACTCATCCACACTAGAATCTGAATTTCTCAGGGTCTGGCTCAGAAACATGGGTCAGTTCACAGGAGCCCCCAAAGAAAGAGATGAAGATTTGAGGAGGGAAAGAATGTGTGAAGTTCACTCATCCCAAGGGGTCTGCAGAAAGGTGCAGAGTTGGGCCTTGAAGATTTGGAGACAAAAACAGTATGGAACCAGGAATTGAGTCAGAGGATAAAGCACATTGGTGTTATTTTAAAGAAAACAGAGTTTCCATGGGGAAAGACCATAAATAGACACAAGGAAGTGACCATGTGCCCAGCAGGCCCCAGACAGGGATATAAAGGGCCTGGGCTCAGGGGGCTGCTCAGTTGCACACCGTCCTCTCACCTGCTCCTATACCTGCTCCACCCTCAATCCACCAGAAACATGGGCTGCTGTGGCTGCTCTGGAGGTTGTGGCTCCAGCTGTGGGGGCTGTGGCTCTGGCTGTGGGGGCTGTGGCTCCAGCTGCAGGGGCTGTGGCTCCAGCTGTGGGGGCTGTGGCTCCGGCTGTGGGAGCTGTGGCTCCAGCTGCTGTGTACCCGTCTGCTGCTGCAAGCCCATGTGCTGCTGTGTGCCAGCCTGTTCCTGCTCCAGCTGTGGCTCCTGTGGGGGTTCCAAGGGGGGCTGTGGCTCCTGTGGGGGCTCCAAGGGGGGCTGTGGCTCCTGTGGGGGCTCCAAGGGGGGCTGTGGCTCCTGTGGGGGCTCTAAGGGAGGCTGTGGCTCTTGTGGCTGCTCCAAGTGCAGTTGCTGCAAGCCCTGTTGCTCTTCCGGCTGTGGGTCATCCTGTTGCCAGTCTACGTGCTGCAAGCCCTGCTGTTCCCAGTCCAGCTGCTGTAAGCCCAGCTGCTGCTCCTCAGGCTGTGGGTCATCCTGCTGTCAGTCCAGCTGCTGCAAGCCCTGCTGCTCCCAGTCCAGCTGCTGTAAGCCCTGCTGCTCCTCAGGCTGTGGGTCATCCTGCTGTCAGTCCAGCTGCTGCAAGCCCTGCTGCTCCCAGTCCAGCTGCTGTGTCCCCGTGCGCTGCCAGTGCAAGATCTGAGGCTCTGGAGAGAACTCCCAGGTAGCTCCTGAAGATCTGTGCTTCCCAACAAGTGACAGCCCTGACGCATATCCTCTTCCAGAGTGGAACAATGAGTCCCCTGCTCAGGGCTTCTTTTTCCAGCCCTTGAGGAAATGGAATGAATGGCTCCCTGCCTGTTCACTATAAGATAAGGGTATCCCATGCCACTGGCATTCTTGCCCCCTCCTTCCCACATGCCCCCATATATTTGAGCCAGACTGCACCTGGACACGGCCCTCCTGTCAAGGAGGCACCTGGAATTCCCCTCCCTAATTCCATGGGAGACAGCAAACCTTTCTTTCCTGTGTCTGCCAGGAGTTCCATGGCATTTACAGATGGATGTCCTATAACCAGAATGATCACATGTATCTAGGGAAATCCAAAATTGATCTGGGTGCAGCACTAAATAAATTCTCCACCCCTCAGCCTTGGTCTCACTGACCCTTTTCTTCCAGCTTCTGTCTCATTGGCAAACTGGCCACGTGTCCTTCCCCTCCCTCCCTATATCTTATTCCTCCCACTGCTGTGCCTGCATCACAGGCTCAGATCCCAGAGTCATGAAGGAATCACTAGTGTCATGGATGAATGAATGAACCTGTTAATGAATGAGTATCTCATTAGCACACAGGGAGCCCCAGCTGCATCCCACTGAGATTCGATCTATCTTGGTTGGAATCGTGGACTCCTGCTCCTTCCCCATGGGAGGCTATGTTTGGGGGAGAAGGAGATCTTTGCCCTCAGTGTCTAGGAAGGGGTGTAATGGGTGGTCCCTGTGCCTAGGCAGGCACCAGGGTGGGCATCAAGCCAGGAGAGAGGGAAGGGAGTCTAGAATGAGCTGTGTCCCTGAGATGCTCTGTGGGACAAAACCGGAAACTGCTGCCTCGGGGACCTGAGACGAGCACTGGCTGAGGTGGGCTCCCCATCTCTGGGCTCAGAGTGAGGAAGAATCCAAGTGTCCTCTGACCACTCACAGGCTTCACAGCTTTTGTTGGCATAGGGAGGAGCAGAAGGACTTTTCTCAGCCTGGTAAAGGGCACCTGCTGGCAGCGAACACTGTGCTTAAGTGTGAAAACCTGGATGTTTCCCCCTAAGATCGGGAATGAGAAAAGGACGTCCACACACACCACTTCTTTTATTCAACATTTCACTGACACTATAGCCAGAGTAATATGACAGGAAAAGGAAATAAAGGCATCCAGGTAAGAAAACAGGAAGCCAAATTATCTCTATTTACAGAAAACCTCATCTTCTATACAGAAGATGCTGAAGGACACACACAGACACACACACACACAGACGCACAACTATTAGGGCCAGTAACTGAGCTCAGCAGAGTGCAGGACACAAGGACTATACACAGAAGTCAGCTGCGTTTCTACACAACAGCAACAAGCACCCCAAAAAGGATGTAAGAACACAATAAAATTTTTGGGAACAAATACAACCAAAAAGCACAAGACTCGGGCCCGTAACACTTCAAAACGTCTTTGGAAGAAGTTAAACAGGACCAAATTAAATAGGGAAAAAATCCCATGTTCATGTATTGGAAGAGCTAATATTGTGAAGATTGAAACACTGTGAAAAAGAATAATCGACCAATTTAATGCAATTCCTATCAATATCTCAGATTTCTTTTTTTAAGAATGGTCAAGTTGATCCTAAAATCTATATGGACATTCAAGGGACCCAAAACAGCTAAAACAATCTTGAAAAAGAAAAACAAGATTGAGGACTCACATTTTCCAGCTTCCAAATGGGCTGCACAGCTGCAGTCATGGGGTCAGCCTGGTGCTTCTGTAAGGAGAGAAAGACGGATCGCTGCCTGGAGTAGGTTTGAGACTCTTGAGATAAAGCCTCACAGTTGTGGGTTTCCCACAAGGGTAGCAAACAATTCCATGGGAAAAGAGGAATCTTTTCAACAGATAATGCTGCTGAGACAACTGAATTTCCACATGCAAAAGAGTGAATTTGGATCTTTACCTCATACCATATACCAGACAAACAAAAAACTGGAAAAAATAGGTGAATGACCTAATTATACAAGCCAAAACTAGAGGATTACTAGAAGTAAAACAGGTTAAGGCTTCATGACCTTGGATTATGAAATAGTTCTTAGACAATTATACCAAAACACAAGGAGAAACTTGATTATCTTACTCCATCAAAACGAATAGTTTTTGAGCTTCCAAAGGCACTGAAAGAAATGAAAAGACATCAACAGACTGAAAGAGACCACTTTCAAATCATGTGTTTGATGATGAAATTGCAGCCGGACTCATAAAGAATTCTTACTACTCAAACACACAACCCAATTTAAAAGTCAGCAGAGGATTTAAATAGGCCCTTTCCAAAGAAGGTATACAGATGGCTCATAAGCATATGAAAAGGGGCTCAACATTGATAGTCATCAGGGAAACTCACGGAAATGCAGATCAAAGCCACAATAAGATAGCAGTTCACATCTCCTGGGATTGTTTGTTTATTTATTTATCTATTTATTTATTATTTCCAATTGTACTTTAGGTTCTGGGTACATGTGCAGATCATGCAGGGTTGTTGCTTAGGTACATACATGGCACAGTGGTTTGCTGCCTCCATCCCCCTTTCATCTATATCTGGCATTTCTACCCACGTTATCCCTCCCCATCCTCCCAAACCCCATGCTGTCCCTCCCCTAGCCCTCCCTTACTGACCCAGTGTGTGATACTCCCCTCTCTGTGTCCACGTGTTCTCATTGTTCAACACCCACCTATGACTGCAAACATACGGTGTTTGATTTTCTGTTCTTGTGTCACTTTTCTGAGAATAATAGTTTCCAGATTCATCCATTCCTTACAAAGGACACAAACTCATAGCGTTGTATGGATGTGTAGTATTCCATGGTGTATATGCGCCACATTTTCTTGGTCCAGTCTATCACTAATGGGCATGTGAGTTGGTTTCAGGTCTTTGCTATTGTAAACAGGGCCACAATGAACATACATGTGCATGTGTCTTTATAATAGAAGGTCTTATAATCCTTTGGTATTTACTGAGTAATGGGATTGCTGGATCAAATGGAATTTCTATTTCTAGATCCTTGAGGAAACGCCACACTGTCTTCTACAATGGTTAAACTAGTTTACACTCCCACCAACAATGTAAAAGTGTTCCTATATCTCCACATCCTCTTCAGCATCTGTGGTCTCCAGATTTCTTAATGATCACCATTCTAACTGATGTGAGATGATATCTCAGTGTGGTTTTGATTTGCATTTCTCTAATGATGAGTGATGATGAGCATTTTTTCATATGTTTGTTGGCCTCATATATGTCTTCTTTGAAAAGTGTCTGTTCATATCCTTTGCCCACTTTTGAATGGGTTTGTTTATTTTTTTCTTGTAAATCTGTTTTAGTTTTTTGTAGATTCTGGATATTAGCCCTTTGTCAAATGGGTAGACTGCTAAAATTTTTCCCATTCTGCTGGTTGCCACTTCACTGTAATGATTGTTTCTTTTGCTGTACAGAGCTCTGAAATTTACTTAGATTTCATTTGTCTATTTTGGATTTTGTTGCCATTGCTTTTGGTGTTTTAGTTAAAGTCCTTGCCTATGCCTATGTCCTGAATGGTATTGCCCAGGTTTTCTTCTAGGGTTTTTGTGATGTTAGGTCTTATGTTTAAATCTTTAATCCTTCTGGAGTTAATTTTAGTGTAAGATGACCTGAAGGGGTCCAGTTTCTGCTTTCTGCACATTGCTAGCCAGTTTTCCCAACACTATTTATTAAACAGGGAATTCTTTCCTTATTGCTTGTTTTTGTCAGGTTTGTCAAAGATCAGATGGTTGTAGATGTGTGGTGTTGCTTCAGAGGCCTCTGTACTGTTCCATTGGTCTATGTCTGTGTTTTGGTACCAGTACCATGCTGTTTGTATTACTGTACCTTTGTAGTGTAGTTTGAAGTCAGGCAGCATGATGCCCCCAGCTTTGTTCTTTTTGCTTAGGATTATCTTTGCCATGCAGGCTCTCTTTTGGTTCCATATGACGTTTAAAGAGGGTTTTTTTCCAGTTCTGTGAAGGTCATCAGTAGCTTGATGGGGAGAGCGTTGAATCTATAAATTACTTTGGGCAGTATGGCCATTTTCACCATATTGATTCTTCTGAACCATGAGCATGGAATGTTTTTCCATCTGTTTGTGTTTTCTCTAAAAACCACATGATTATCTCAATAGATGCCTCGAAGGTCTTTGACAAAATTCAGCAGCCTTTATGCTAAAAACCCTCAATAACCTAGTTATCAACAGAACGTATCACAAAATAATAAAAGATATTTACAACAACCCCACAGCCAATATCATACTAAATGGTAAAAAGTGGAAGCATTCCCTTTGAAATCTGTCACTAGACAAGGATGCCCTCTCTCACCAGTCCTATTCAATATAGTATTGGAAGTTCTAGCCAGAGCAATCGAGCAAAAGAAAGAAATAAAGAGTATTCAATTAGGAAAGGAGGAAATACAATTGTTTCTATTTGCTGATGACATGGTTGTATATTTGGAAGACTGCATCATCTCAGCCCAAAATCTCCTGGAACTGATAAGCAACTTCAGCAAAGTCTCAGGACACAAAATCAATGTGCAGAAATCACAAGCATTCCTATACTCTAATAACAGACAAACAGAGAGACAAATCAAGAGCAAACTCCCATTCACAATTGCTACAAAGAGAATAAAATACCTGGGAATACAACTAACAAAGGATGTAAAGGACCTCTTCAAGATGAACTGCAAACCACTGCTCAAGGAAATAAGAGAGGACACAAGCAGATGGGATGGTTATCATCCAAAAGACAGACAATGAGAAACGCTGATGAGAATGTGGAGAGGTGGGAGCCCTTGTGCATTGGTGATGGGAATGAAAATCATGCCACTACTGTGAAACATAGTTCCTCAAATGTTCCTTGTAGAGTTACCATGCGACCCAGCAATTCCACTCTTGGGTGACTACCTAAGAGAACTGAAAATATATGTCACATAAAAACTTGTATGATGATATTTATAGCAGCATTATTCTCATGTGCCAAGAAGTGGAACCATCTACCTGTCCACAAATTGGTGAGGTGGAGAAACAAAATGTGGTCTATTTATACATGGATATATTTATATTCCGGATGTTAACCTCATATCAGATGTATAAATTGCAAATGTTTTCTCGTTGTGTAGGTTGCCTTTTCATCCCATTGATTGTGTCCTTTGAGGAGCAAATATTTTAAGTTAGAGAGAGTCCCATTTGCCTACCTTTGCTTTTGTTGCCTATAATGTGGTGTCATTGAGACTGGGTACCAAGACTCTGGGAAGACTCAGCTTGCTCCCCAATAAGATGATGTTCTTTCAGGCCTTTGGTCCCTCCCTCATCCAAGAATGAGGTAGAGGACCCTCAGGCACCGTGCACTCATAAGTAATTATCGGACCCCAAAGGGTCGCAGAAAGTGATTTATTTAGGCAGAGAGAGAAAAAGGAGAAAGAAAGAAATATAGAGAGCAGCTTCCACCACGTCGTGGAAGGGGATCCAGATATGGAGTCCACACCAATGTGGGGGAAGGGGACTTTTAACTTGGGAGTAATTCCTGCCCCATTCAAATTTTCTGTCCTATGAAAGGAATTCCTTCAAACTCCCGCTAGAGTGATTGATCTTTGATTTCTTCCTGCATTCACAAAAGTTAACAAAGCCCTCTAAGTCTCCTGGATGGAGACGTGGGAGAAGGCAGGTAGGCCATGTCGCTGGGAAGTTCCTGCCTTTGAAACTACTCCCCCTGTGGACCCAGGAAGTGTACATTCCCTCACCATATCCAATAAACCATTGCCAAATCCACTGAAGATTTTTTACTTGTTCTTTGGAGTATTTTAAACTATCAGGGTTTATGTTTAGGTCTTTAATCCATTTTGAGTCAATTTTTGTGTATGATGTAAGATAAGTATCCAGTTTCATTCCATTGCATGTGGATATTCATTTTTCCCAATACCATTTGCTGAAGAGACTGTACTTGTGCCATGGCATGGTCTTGACACCATTGTCAGTGATCATGTGACTGTATACACAGAGGTTTATTTCTGTACTTTATTCAATTCATTCCATTGGCCTACATTTCTGTTTTCGTGTAGGAACCACTCTATTTTGATAACTGTAGCTTTGTAATATGTTTTGAAATCAGGAGATGTGATTTCTTAAATTTTGTTCTTTTCCAAAATTGTTTTGGCTATGCAGGTTTACTTGATATTCCATATTAATTTTAGAATTTTTTATTTTTTTAAGTTTATTTCTGTAGTTATTGGGGATCAGGTGGTGTTTGGTTACATGAGTAAGTTCTTTAAAGTTATTTGTGAGATTTTGGTGCACCCATCACCCGAGCAGTCTACACTGCATCCAGTGAGCAGTCTTTTGTCCCTCACCCCCTTCCCACACTTTCCCCCTTAGTCCCCAAAGTCCAGTGTGTCATTCTTATGCCTTTGCATTCTCAGCTTAGCTCGCACTTACGAGTGAGAACATATGATGTTTGATTTTCCATTCCAGAGTGACTCCACTTGGAATAATAGTCTTCAATCTCATCCAGGTTTCTGCAATGCCATTGATTCATTTCTTTTTAGGTCTGAGTTGTGTTCCATCATATATATATATCACAGTGTCTTTTCCTACTCATTGATTGATAGGCATTTGGGTTGACTCCACATTTTTGCAGTTGCAAATCGTGCTGCTATAAACATGCGTGTGTAAATATCCTTTTTGTAGAATGACTACTTTTCCTCTGGATAGGTACTGAGTAGTGAGATTCCTCAATCAAATGGTAGTGCTGGAGTGATCCAAGATGGCTGATCATTAGCAGCTCAGGCTCATAGCTCCCAGTGAAAGCACAGAGAACGAGAGGACGCCATACTTTCAGACAAATTTTTGTTGCTCACGGACCAGGAGATTCCCAGTGGAGGAGCCCCACGGGTTGCCAGTATGACTCTTGTGGCTGGCGTGACGGTTTTGCCAGTGCCCCAGCGTGGCAGTTCTCAATGCAGAGTAAACAGGACTGGGTCCCCTTTTGGTCGACATTTGGAGCTCTGTGGAGGCAGAGTAGCCCATTCAGCTGGTTGAAAAAGGGATTCAGGAGGGAAGCCAGACTGGAGACTCCCGGGCAGAAAAGCACAAGAATCTTGATGCTGCTGTTTTAGCTGGCACAGTGGGTTGCTCAGATTTTGGCGCTGGGAATTAACAAGTTGGACGTCCACTCAGAGACCTAATTTGAAAATCGGTAATTACAAAGACAACAGGTGTATAAATTTACAATGACAGGAAGAAACCAGCGTAAAAAGGCTGAGAATACTCAACATCAGAATTCGTCTCCCTCTACAGAGGATCACAGTTCCTCATCAACAAGGGAACAAGGCCTGATGGAGAATGAGTGCATCCCAATAACAGAATTAGGCTTCAGAAGGTGGATAATAAGAAACTTCTGTGAGTTAAAAGAACATGTTCTAGCTCAATGTAAAGAAACTAAGAACCTTGAAAAAAGGTTTGACAAAATCCTAATGAGAACAGACAATTTAGAGAGGAATATAAGTGAATTAATGGAACTGAAGAATACAATACAAGAACACCACGAAGTATGCACAGGTTTTAACAGTTGAATTGATCAAGCAGAAGACAGGATATCAGAGGTCAAAGACCAACTTAATGAAATGAAACAAGAAGACAAGATTAGAGAATAAAGAGTAAAAAGGAATGAGCAACGTCTCCAAGAAATATGGGACTATGTGAAAAGACCTAATTTACGTTTGATAGGTGTACCTGAATGTCGTGAAGAGAATAAATCCAAGCTGGAAAATATTCTTCAGGATATTATTCAGAAAAACTTTCCTAACCTAGTAAGGTGGGACAATATTCAATTCCAGATAATGCAGAGAACACCACAAAGATATTCCTCAAGTAGAGCAACCCCAAGACACATAATTGTTAGATTCACCAGGGTTGAAATAAAGGAGAAAATTCTAAGGGCAGCTATAGAGAAAGGTCAGGTTACCCATAAAGGGAAGCCTATCAGACTCACAGCAGATCTCTCAGCAGAAACCCTACAAGCTAGAAGAGAGTGGGGGTCAATATTCAATATCCTCAAAGAAAAGAATTTTCAACCCAGAATCTCATATCCAGCCAAACTAAGCTTTATAAATGAAGGAAAAATAAAAATTTTCATGAACAAGCAAGCACTCAGAGATTTCATTACCACCAGGCCTGCTTTACAAGAGCTTCTGAAAGAAGCACTACACACAGAAAGAAACAACCAGTATCAGTCATCCCAAATACTTACCAAAAGGTAAAGAATATCTCCATAATGAAGAATCTATATCAACTAATGGGCAAAATAACCAGCTAGCATTAAACGACAATATTAAACTCACAAATATCAATATTAATCCTAAATTTAAATGGATTAAGTGCCCCAATCAAAGACACAGACATGCAAACTGAATAAAAAGCCAAAACCCATTGGTACGCTGTATCCAGATCCATCTCATAAGCAAGGACACACAAAGACTCAAAACAAAATGTTGGAGGAAGACTCATCAATCAAATGGAGAGGAGGAAAAAAAAAAAAACAGGAGTTGTAACTTTCCTCTCTGACAAAATAGACTTTAATAGTAACAAAGACTAAAAGAAACAAAGAAGGACATTACATAATGGTAAAAGGATCAATGCAACAACAGGAGTCAATGATCATAAATATATATATTCACCCAATATAGGAACACCCAGATACATAGGACAAGTTTTCAATGACCTAGAAAGACACTTGGACTTCCGCACAATAATAGTGGGAGACTTTGACACCACATTGTTAATATTCGATGGATCAGTGAGATAGAAAATTAACAGGGACATTTATGATTTGAACTCAGACCTGGAACAAGTAAACTCAGCGAATATTTATAGAATTCTTCACCCCAGGTCCACAGAACATACATTCTTTTAGTATCACATGACACCTATTTTGAAAGTAACCACACAAATGGAAGCAAATCACTCTTCAGCATTTGCACAGCATTTCACAGATTTAAATGAAATATTGGTTGGCTGTTGGTTTGTTATTTTCTTTCCTTATTCCTTCCTGTCTCTGCTGTTAAGCACAATTATCGGCATAAAAGAGGTTTTTAATACCTACTTTTAGATTGCATTCCAGCCTGGGCAATAGAGCAAGACTTCTGTTCTCTCTCCCCCTTTTCTCTCTTTCTTTCTTTCATAAAAAAAAAAAACAGTAGCACTGCCTTTAGTTTTTCAAGGAATCACCACAAACACTACGATATGTGTATCACGGTGTTTGTACTAGTTTACCGGCAGCGTAGAAGCGTTCCCTGTTCATCGTATCCACGGCAACATCTATTATTTTTGAGTTTTTGATTATGGCCATTCTTGCAGGAGTAAGGGTACTGCCTTGTGGTTTTGACTTGTCTTTCCCTGGTCATGAGTAATTTTGAGCATTTTCTTGATATGTTTGTTGGGCATTTTACATCTTCTTTGGAGAACTGTCTACTCATGACTTTAGCCCACCTTTTGATGGGATTGTTTTTTTTCTTGCTAATGTGTTTGAGTTTGTTGTAGATTTTGGATATTAGGCCTTTCTCACATGTATAGATTGTGAAGATTTTCTTCCACTCCATGGGTCGCCTGTCTGCTCTTCTGACTTCCTTTTGCAAAAGCTCTTTAGTTGAATTCAGTCCCAGCTATTTATCTTTGTTTTTTGCTCTTGGGTTCTGGGTCATGAAACCCTTGTCTAAGCCAATGTCTAGAAGGGTTATTTCAATGTTATTTTCTGTAAATCGTATAGTCTCAGGCTTAGGTTTAAGACCTTCATCCATTTTGAGTTCATTTTTCTGTAAGGTGAGGGATGAGGATTCTGTTTCATTTTCCTACATGTGACTTGCCAATTATCCCAGCATTATTTGTTGAATAGAGTGTCCTGTCCCACCCGAGTCTTTGTGAAAATCCCCAGGGCCTTGCATGTTCCTTACGCCTTGGCAGAGCAGCCCCTGTTTCTCCCCAGGGTGCATCTGCAGCCCCTTATTTGCCACCTGCTGTATTCATGGGTTGAGCCCAGAGACATTTTAGGGCAGCCAAGCTCTTCCTTCCTTCTCGGTGTCAGCTAGCACTTCCTATGACTGCTAGTAGTGGGGGCATGGTGGGGAGAATTCTTTCTTTCTTCTAGCACTGCTCTCTAACAAATTTGTATTATCAATAGTTTAGAAAGCCTGCTTTTAGTTTCAATAACTATGTTAATTTTTAAGATTATGAAATTTGGGGGACATCATCAAATTGCTTTCCTATATGAGCTATAATATTTGGAAGACATTTCTGAGAGCCAGCTCTGCCTCTACCTGTCAAACATTTGTTCTCTGCTGCCCACGTGCAGCCACTGGAGGATACATGGTATCAGGACACAATCTGGCCATTCGTCTTGTGCCACCACACTTGGGCAAGTTTCCACAGTGGATGGTAGGCGTGTTCCTGGAAGTCATTCATCCTCTAAACGATAAGAAATAATTGGACTATAGTTGGAAGGGACTCTGAATCCCATAAACGTATCCCACTGAACCGAAATGAAAGTAATTCTCCAGTTTCCACTCCCCACAGTCATAACCCCAAAATGACTAACACCCCAGCAATATTACCTTGCACAAAGCCTCGGCTGGGGCTAAAACCCTAACCCTGGTGAGTGCACTGGAATAGATACGCTTAGCTGGACTTTCTCTCCTTTCTCATCCTTTCCCGTTTCAACTTCCCACACTCTGGACAATGATGCGGGCGGCGTCCTGTGCCTGTGCTGGTGTGTGGGCTGTCCCCTCCCAGACAAGCTCTCCTGTTTCTGTTTGTGCTGTTCTGGGGCCACCTCTCTCATGGGCCTGGGGATGATGGAGTGTTCTTGAGTGGTGGCTGCTTCAGATGAAGTCACTGAAAGGGGTCTTTCTAAAGAGATGGGACCACCTTGGCTGTGGGTGGGTGGGCGTGAGACGTTGACTAGGGTGGGGCAGGACAGGCTGCTTAGAGTTCAGGGGAATTTGGGGATTCCATGTTTTTGTCTCACCTGTGTCCACCCAGATGATTTCATCCCAAAAGTTTCAGCAAATGCCTGCTCCTCACCAGTCGTGTTCTCACCTTATTATTAGTACGCAGTCATAGCAGTGGGAGGAATAAGCTCTCAGGGAGGGAGGGGAAGGACATGTGGCCAGTTTGCCAATGAGACAGAGACTAGAAGAAAAGAGTCAGTGAGACCAAGGCTGAGGGGTGGAGAATTTACTTAGTGCTGCGCCCAGACCCATTTTGGATTTCCATAGATACACGTGATCATTTGGGTTATAGGACATCCACCTGCAAATGCCATGGAACTCCTGGCAGACACAGGAAAGAAAGGTTTGCTGTCTCCCATGGAATTATCAGGAAGGGGAATTCCAGGCACCTCCTTGAAATGAAGGCCGTGTCCAGGTGCAGTCTGGCTGAGACACATCACGGCATGTAGGAAGGAGGGGCAAGAGTGCCAGTGACATGGGATAATTTTATCTTATAGGGAACAGTCAGGGAGGGTTTTATTCCATTTCCTCAAGAGCTTGAAAAAGAAGCCCTGAGCAGGGGACTCATTGTTCAACTCTGGAAGAGGATATGTGTCAAGGGTGTCACTTGTTGGGAAGCACAGATCTTCAGGAGCTACCTGAGAGTTGTCTCTAGAGCCTCAGATCTTGCACTGGCAACACACGGGGACACAGCAGCTGGACTGGGAACAGCAGGGCTTACAGCAGCTGGACTGGGAGCAGGATGACCCACAGCCTGAGGAGCAGCAGGGCTTACAGCAGCTGGACTGACAGCAGCCACAAGAGCCACAGCCCCCCTTGGAGCCCCTACAGGAGCCACAGCTGGAGCAGGAACAGGCTGGCACACAGCAGCACACGGGCTTGCAGCAGCAGATGGGCACACAGCCAGAGCCACAGCCCCCACAGCTGGAGCCACAGCCTTCAGAGCAGCCACAGCAGCCCATGGTTCTGATGGGTTGAGGGTAGAGCAGGTAGAGGAGCAGATGAGAGGGAGGTGCAGGTGTGGAGCCCCCTGAGCCCGGGGCCTTTATATTCCCACCCAGGATCAGGTGTGAAGCTGGGCACATGGTCACTTCCTGGTTCCTGTTTGTGCCATTTCCCCAGGGAAATTTTGTTTGCTTTCTTAAAACTAGAAACAATCACGTTCTGTTTGCTGTTTTGCAGTTCTGCTTCTGGCTCTGCATCTCTACTCTGAGTGGTGCATGCCACACCCAGTGTATCATGGAAGAGAAGATCCCTTTCCCCAGTGATGGTGCTCACAGGACTCCTGGCCATCAGGGATCTCTGAACAGCCGCTGTGAGACCCAGGAGAGCTTGGCCAGGAGGGGCATGCATGACCCTGTAGGGCAGGAGGCTGGGATCAGTTCCTCACTCCTGTGGGAGTCCCTAGCTGGGCAGCCTGCTGCCAGGCGCTGCCTGCAGGGCCTCATGCCTGAGTTTGCATGAAAGCTGAGGTCACGCGTGTGCAGGGTGATGGGGCTGGGAGGGGCCTGACACACTTGCTGGGAAAACAGAGCTGGCTGGGTTACTCTTCTGACATTGTCCAGAGACCTTTGCAGGGTGTCAGAAAAAAAGGCAGCTGGAGGCAGGACTGAAGCCCGTGTCCCTGTGTGGGGCTCCTGTGACAAATAACCACAAACTGGGGGCTCACACAGCAAGAATTTGTTCTCTCACAATTGCAGAGGACGAACGCCTGAGTGCTGCAGTCTGTGCTCCCACCGAAGGCTCTTGGGAGGCTCCTTCCTGCCTCTTCCAGCTTCCAGGCTCCAGGTATTCCCTGGCTGTTCCTTAGCTGTGGCCACATGGGTTCTGGGTGGACGAGCTCCAGGCAGAAGTGCCTCCACAGGGTTGGTAGCCTGCACCCCAAGGGCAGGAAGATCCCCGCTGAGCTGTAGGTGGCGGCCACAATGTGTCTGCCTCCTCCTCCCCGTTCATCCTCCCCAGCCCTGGCCTTTGAAGTTCATGTTGGCACAGACACAAACTTGCACTGAATTGCTCTAAACCATCCATTAGTGGCCTGGCAGGATCCCTTCATTGGGAATTCCATCTCAGGGGCACGGCCCAGGACTCGGCAGTCTCCACCCCACACGCTGCCCTCAGTTAGACCAGCCCTGGGTGCCCTGGGCCCAGAATCCAACAGAACCAGCCTGTTCACTTTTCTCCACTGGAGCCTTCTCAGAGGAGAGCTTCCACCCTGACTTGGATGACTCGGGAAGACCCCACGGAGCTTCTCAGGGCCTCTGTTATTTAGAAATTACCTGGCCTGTCCAGAAGCAGTGGCTCATGCCAGTAATCCCAGCACTTTAGGAGGCCGAGGTGGGCAGATCACTTGAGGTTAGGAGTTCGAGACCAGTCTGGCCAACATGGTGAAACCCCATCTCTACTAAAAATACAAAAATTGGTCGGGCATGGTGACAGATGCCTGTAATCCCAGCTACTCAGGAGGCTGAAGCAGGAGAATGGCTGGAAACCGGGAGGCAGAGTTTGCAGTGAACTAAGATTGCAGCACTGCAGTCCAGCCTGGGCAACGAGCGAGACTCTGTCTCAAAACAAACAAACAAATAAATAAATAGACCATCTATATCCCACTGAAATCCTTGGTGTTTTTAATGCGAATCAGCTGACACATATGGAGAGTCTGTTCCCGTGTCCTGCTCCGCAGGTCCGTATGCTGCTTCCTCATGCAAACACAGCATCACTGTGACATTATGGGAGGTTTTGAAGTCAAGTATTGTGAGACTCCAACTTCATTCTTCTTAAGATTGTTTTGCTTTTTTCCAATTCCTTTGCTTTCCCAACTAAATTTTAGAACCAACTTGATCATCTCAACAACAAAAAACCCATTTCTATTGCAATAGGCAACTAAGGTGGGGAGAGACCCTGGAGAGAGAGACCCTGTGCCATGCAGGCTATCAGAGGAGGCTAAAGGCCGAAGCTGGAGCTGTGAGACTGAGAAATGCCTCCTCACTCCACCCTCCACCCTCATCACCAGCCTATGAAGCCCATGGGCAGAAAGGTAACCACAGCCACAAGTGTGTGCCTTTCCTCTCTTCTGAATGCCTGCTGATGTCTCTGAGCTGGTTTTTCTATGTAGCTGAATGTTATTTCTGGGTGTTCTGTGAGGGTGGTTTCTGGGATGAGACCAGCATTGGAATCACTGGACTCAGGAAAGCAGAAGCAAGAGGACAGAATAAAAGAAGCCGTGAACTTCAAGAGAAAACTACAGAAATCACCCAAGCTGAACCACAGAGAGAATTTTGAAAATAAACAAACACAACCTCGGGGACTTATGGGACTGTAACAAAAGATCTAACGTTTGTGTTGTTGAAGCCCCAGGAGGAGAGGGGAAAGAGTGTGGAGCTGAAGATGTATTCAAAGAAATAATGGCTGAAAATTTCCCAAATTTGGCCAAAAATAAATAAATTAATAAACCTACAGGTTCAAGAAGCTGAGTAAACTCAAACGGAATAAACCCAAAGAAATGTATGCAAAAACACATCAAAATCACATTTCTGAAACTAAAAACAAAGAAAAAAACTTCAAAACAATGAGAGAGAAATGACATCTTACTTATAAGAGACAAAAAAATATTTAAATAATAGCAGATCTCTTATCACTAACCATCAGAAAGAAGTAACCAAACCTCTTTCAACTGCCAAAATAAAAGGACCGTCAACTCAGAATTTTATGTCCAGCAAAAATATCCTCCAGGAATGAAGGCAAAATCAAGGCATTCTCCAATGAAGGAAAACTAAGAAGTTGTTAGCATCAGATTTACTCTAAAAGGATGGCTAAAGAAAGTACTACCCCAGAAAGGAAATGCTAAAGGAAGGAAGGAAGAAAAACAATGAAGGAGTAAAAATATGGGTAAATACAATAAACACTTCTCTTATACTTTGTAAATTATGCTTGATGGTTAAAGCAAAAATTCTAACACTGGTATGCTTTTCAGTGTATGTAAAGGAAATGTTTAAAACAGCTATATTATAAATGGGGGAGGGTAAAGGATTTAAAAATGACAGTGTTGGGTGGTAATAGTTTTGTATCTCGATTGTAGAGGTGGTTACACAAATCTACATATGATAAAAGGACATAGAGCTACATATATACATTGTGCCAATTTTCTGGGTGTCCTGTGAGGGTGGTTTCTGGGATGAGACCAGCATTGGAATCAGTGGACTCAGGAAAGCAGATGCCCTCCTCACTGGGGGCGGCTTCCTCTGATCCCCCAAGGGCCTGAATAGAACAAAATGGAGGAAGGCCCCTTCTGCCTGACTGCTTCAGCTGGGACATCGGTCTCTTGCCCTCGGACTTAGACTCACACCGTCACCTCCCTGGTTCTTGGGCCTTTGGACTTGAACTGAATGACCCTACTCACTTTCCTAGGTCTTCAGCTTCCAGACAGCAGATCATGGAGCTGCTCAGCCTCCAGAATCACATGGGCCAATTCTTCATAATCATCTATGTATGTGTGTATCTATGTATCTCTCTACATATGTATGTATGTATCTATGTATGCATGTATATATGTATCTAACTATCCATGTAGCTATCTATGTATCTATGTATCTATCTAGCTATGTATCTATGTATCTATCTACCTATGTGTCTATGTATCTATCATCTATCTATGTATATACATGTGTGCCTTTCTATCTATTATCTATGTGTCTATCCATCTATGTCATTATTGTCTATCATTGTATCTATCTATATATCTATGTATGTATGAATCTATCTACCGATGTATGCATGTATTTATATATGTGTGTATGTATGTATATATCTATCAATCAACCATCTATCTATGTACCTAATCTCCCACTGGTCCTGTTTCTCTGGAGAATCCTAACACAGTACAGATTTTTGTATATCCGAGTGGACACTGCCTTTCTCGACACGTTTTCTCTTCCAGCCCCTCAGTTACCCAGTGTCAGTCAGGATGGCCTGGGATTCTCTGCAGCAACAAACCACAGCAGGATCTCAGTGGCTAAGACAGCCCACACTTCCCACCACCCAAGACAGCCAGGCCTCTTCCCCTCATTCCATAGCCCAGGCAGCCAGTGGCTGTGGCAGAAGAAAAGAAAATATCCTATTCATAATAGAATTCTGCATTGTTTCAAAAAGAATTTTGGCTGTGCATGGTGGCTCATGCCTGTAACCCTAACACTGTGGGAGGCCAAGGCAGGAGGATCACTTGAGTCCAGGAGTTTGAGACAGTCTGGGCAACATAGTGAGGCCCCATCTCTACAAAAAAAATGTTTAAAAATTAGTCAGGCATGGTGGTGTGTGCTTGTGGTACCAGCTACTTGGGAGGCTGAGGTGGGAGGATCATCTGAGCCTGGGAGATCAAGGCTACAGTGAGCTGTGATTGCTCCACTGCACTCCAGCCTGGGCAACAGAGTGAGAACCTGTCTGAAAATAATAGTAAATAAATAATAAATAAAATAATGTTGCATCCTAACCAGATATTTACAAACCACATATCAGACAAAGGACTGGACATACAAATCTAGACTATATAAAGAACTCTCAAGCACAACAGCAAAACATTCACAAAAACAAACAGAAAAAAGTGACCCAATCCAAAAATGGGCAAAAGACTTGAAGAGGCAGTTCTCTGGAGAGGATGTACAGATGGCAAATAAGGGTGTGAGAGGAAGGTTGGCATCCTGAGGCTTTAGGAAAGGCAAGGCGAACTAATCAGGAATGAGATGTCACGATGCCCCTGTGAGAATGACTTAACCAAACATAGCAGCGACACCAAATGCTGGCAAGAAGGTGGAGACGCTGGGCCCCTCATGCATTGATGGTGGGAATGCAAAATGGTGCAGCCACGCTGGAAGACAGGTTGGCAGCTTATGAAAAAGACTCACCACACAAACACCATTCAGCACAGGAATCTCACTCCTGGGCATTTATCCAGAGAAATGCGCATACAGAAAACCTGTCCGTGAATGTTTATAGGAGCTTCATTCATGACAGCCAAATGCTGGAGACACCACATGTCCCTTGATGGGTGAAGGTGGAACGCACTGGCTCACCCCTGCCAGGGGACACGTCTCAGCCATGAAACGGCAGGAATGACAGACACTCCTTCACCCAGATGAGTCTCCAGAGAATCGTGCCGGGTAGGAAAAGCCAGTCTCAAAAGGTTACACAGTGTGTTTCCATTCGTGGAACTTTCTGGAAATGACAAGATTACAGAAATGGAGAACAGGAGGGAAGCATGGTGGCTGCATCAGGGCAACGCGAGGGGTCCTTGCGAGAGAAATGATGTGCATTGTGACTGTGCCAAGGTCAATATCCTCACCGTGTTGCTACGTCACATGCGTTCAAGGTGCTATCACAGGGGATATGGGAAAGGGCACACGAGAGCCCCTTTTTGGCTTCTTATGATCACTACAGGTGAATCTACAATTACCAAAAATAAGATTACATTTAAAAAAGAGTACAGGGGTCATAGACGCCCATGATGACTGAAGGAGTCGTGTTCATAAAGTGCGTGGGAGAGGAGCTGGAATGCGGAAGGTGCTGTCGACATCAGGTGGTGGCGGTGAAGGTGGTCATTGGATAAATCACCGACCATGCGACTGGGGAGTCAGATTCCAAACACGTTTACAAGGTAGAGCCTTGGAGATGTGCTGCGGGATCGGACGTGGAGGGTGGAAGAGGAGTCGAGAGGATGCCCGGTGTCTGTCCTTGGCCCCGGCAGGATGGGGCTGCTGTGAACCACGATGGGGAAAGCTGGGAAGGCGCTGTTTCCAGGACCAGGAGGAGGAGTTCAGTCGGGATGTGCTTAGTTTGAGAGGCCAGATGTCAATGAAAAGCCGGCACCTGGGCCTGTTAGTGTGGAACCCAGAGGGGAAGCTGGTGTGAGAGACATGGAGGAGGTGGCAGGCGAGAAAGAGAACCCTCAGCTGAACCTGGCATTGCCCGATGCTCAAGGCCTGGAGGAGGAGAATTCAGCAATGGAGACTGAGGTGGAGCGGCTGGTGGCACAGAAAGGAAGCCAGGGCTCTGTGCTGGGTGAGTCCATCCCTATATAGACAGATAGAGAGAGAGTGAGAGAGAGAAAGAGAGAGAGAGAGAATACATACATACATACATGGATACACACACAGATACATAGATACATACACATATAGACAGATATAGAGATACATAGATATGTAGATACAAACGTACATAGATGGATATGTAGATACATATATACATACAGACACAGATGGATACAGAGATACAGAGATGATAGATAGGTAGATAGATAGATAATTATGAAGAACTGGGCCATGCACTTATGGAGGCTGGGCAGGTCATCTTCTGTCTGCTGGCTGACGGTGTCCCCTGCTTGCTTCAGGACCAAGTCTGGCTCCTGGATCACTCTGACCAGAGATTGATGCTAAGATGCTCCCTTGGTGACCCCTTCACACCCAGCCAGCTTCTACATACAGGGTCTCCATATGCTCATTAGCCAAGATTCCTGGGGAAACCATCAGGTCTTGAAAATATTCACTAGCTGCTGTGGTGCATGCATGTAGTACCGGCTGCTGGAGAGATGGAGGCAGGAGCATCCCTTGAGCCCAGAAGTTTGAGACTAGTCTTGGCAACACAGTGAGACTGTATCTCTATAAAAGAAGGAGGAGGAGGAGGAGGAGGAGGAGGAGGAGAGGAGGAGGAGGAGAGGAGGAGGAGGAGGAAGAGGAGGAGAGGAGGAGGAGGAGAGGAGGAGGAGGAGAGGAGGAGGAGGAGAGGAGGAGGAGAGGAGGAGGAGGGGAGGAGAAGGAGGAGCAGGAGAAGAGGAGAGAAGGAGGAGGGGAGGAGGAGGAGAGGAGGAGGAGAGGAGGAGGAGGGGAGGAGAAGGAGGAGCAGGAGAAGAAGAGAGAAGGAGGAGGAGAGGAGGAGGAGGGGAGGAGGAGAGGAGGAGGAGGAGAGGAGGAGGAGGAGAGGAGGAGGAGGAGCAGGAGAGGAGGAGGAGGAGAGGAGGAGGAGGGGAGGAGGAGGAGGAAGAGGAGGAGGAGGAAGAGGAGGAGGAGGAAAAAATAATCACAAGCAAACAGGCTGACCATGTCTTTCCATTTATTTATTTATGAGTCAGGGTCTCATTCTGTCACCCAGGCTGGAGTGTAGTGGCACAATCGTAAGTTACTGCAGCCTCAACTCCCAGGCTCAAGAGATCCTTCCACCTCACCCTCTCCATTAGCTGGGACTGCAGGTGTGCACCACCATACCCAGCTGATTTTTTTATTTTTCTGCAGGGAAGGGGTCCTGCTGTGTCACCCAGGCTGGTCTTGAACTCCTGAGCTCAACAGCTCCTTCTTCCTTGGCCTCCCAAAGTGCTGGGATTCCAGGAGTGAGCCACCGTGCCCAGCGCAAGCTGACCGCTTCCAAAAGTGTTCTTCACTCAGGCAGCTCATTCACTTAACGATATAACTTTTTCCCACACACCCTCTCCAAAATCCCTTCTGTGTCTTTGCAGAACCAGTTCCCTTAAAGAAATACTCCCCAGTCATATTTACAATGCGAATTTTAAGTAAAACTGCAATGCTTGCAAAAAAACAAAAATGTAGGATTCTGTGATGTCGATGGAAGTGACCTTGGAGGACATCTGCCGGGGGCCAGGCAAGACCATCGCAGTGGAGACCAGGCAGTTCACCCTGAAAGAGAAGCCGGCCAAGGAGACAAGACAGGGGCTTCCCAAGGGGATGAGCTGACCTCAGAGAAGAATGAAAAGGAGCTCAGTTGTTTTTGCAAAGTGACTCCCTTCGGCGTCATTCTATAACGGCCAACTGTGGAATGAAGGATGCTGCATCAGGCAATCCTATGATTTTATCGAAAAACTACCCATAAAATGTCCAACACTTGATTTTGTCTTTGTTGAATGCGTGTGGAGTTACAACTGTGTGTTAAATCTTGCTAGCAATCATGTGACATCTGTGCACTTTTAAGGAAGGTTTTTTTCTTTTGCTTTCTCTTCTCTTCCCCACACCACAAGCACAGACAGCCTTGGTTCCATTGGCCTATTTCCAGTGGATGTCCAGCAGCAGGCCTTTCTCTGGTGCCCATTACTGTGACAGGGAGACCCTCTTTGATCTGCAGGTCACTGGGTCCTACCTGGGCCAAAGACCGTCCTCTCTTCCCTTGGAGAAACCTCTAAATCACACAGCAAGACACAAATCTACCCACAGGAACCACAGGCCACGCAGAGAAAGCCAAGTGAGCCACATGGGGAGAAGTTTCTGGCGTCCTCTTTGGGACCCACTGACCCCACAGCAGCCCCTCCCACCCCAGTGGCCAGGCTGCCTGCCTGCAGTGTGGTCCACCCTCATGAAACCTCATCAAAGTGTACCCTTAAAGAGGGAGGGTTCCTTTCACTTGGGCTGTAACTGCCCTTTGCTGCTCAAAGGTCTTTTAAGTATTATCATTTACCAGGCAGAACTGAGAGCTCTAGCTCCCCAGGCTTTCTAGTCCTTTCCTTCTGGCTGGCAGACCAGCCGGTTCTTTCGGGCTCACCCTGCTCTTGTAATGCTTTGATAAATGCAGCCACAACGACCCACGCAGGAGTGGCATTCTGTGTTCTCAGCTCTTCCCCCAGGGATACAGGATCTGGGACAGTCTTACCAAATACATAATAACTACCTCTCTCGCCGCTGATAACTTTCGTTTCACCCACCCCCGACCCATAAACCAAGGCCACAAAGCTGTGCTTCTGTTCCTAGGTTTCTGGGTCAACCAGGAGAGACCAATTATGCTGCCCAAACAGGCCACCACCCCACGTGTCAGCGACTTCACACGACGCAGCTCACTTCTTGTTCACACCGCAGGCCACTGCACGTCAGCTGGTGACTCTGCTCTGGGCTTCGTCACTCAGACTCAGTCGGGAGCCGCAGCCACTGCCTGGAACGTCAGAGGTCATGGTGGGAGAAGAGACCGGGCATGCAGAAAACTGCAGCAGGTGCTTCAGACCGCGTCCCCCGGCTCGGGGAAGTCACACGACCACACCTAACTTAGAGAGGGCTCCTGGAGGGGCCACCCCACACCTGCCACCCGACCTGTTCCCAGAGGAGAGGAGAACCAGGATGCCTATAAGTCTCCTAGTCACCACCCCATTCTGTGCTGTGTGGAAACACTGCCAGGCGCAGAGATAGGTTTTTGGCTGAAAGAGCGTAAGCTTTCCTTTTTCACTCCAACATATGCGTTTAACCTATAAATTTCCCTTCACACACTGCTTTGGCTGGATGCAATACATTTGATAAACCCATGATTTCATTAGGGGTTACAAAATGGTGAGTTTCTAGTTCTATGATTTCTTCTTTATTTATAAACTGGAATACTTCCTCTGAGTTTTTGGTTACCGTATGATAGAGTTTGTATATCAGAGATAGAATACATGCCTGATTCTCTTCCTTTATTCACTCATGTTCACAGTAATGAATTGGTTCTTAGATCCTCTAAAGGCAGCTGAGTTTCACATTTTGCAGTGTGTGTATTATTATTTGTGTAAAATTCCTCACTCGTTTAAACATATTGATGTGCATCAGTTCATTTAAGAAATTGGGTGAGATTGTCCCATGTCCGTCTACTGAGAGTTTCTCCAGACTCTAGCTTTTTTATTATTTTGAGACAGAGTTTTGCTCTTGCTGCTCAGGCTGGAGTGCGATGGCACCATCTTGGCACAATGCAACCTCTGCCTCCCAGGGTCAAGCGATTCTCCTGCCTCAGCCTCCCAAGTAGCTGATCTCAAACTCCTGATCTCAGGTAATCCACCTGCCTCGGCCTCCCACAGTGCTCGGATTGCAGGCATCAGCCACCTGTGGGGCCAGGTGGGCCTGGAACTCCTACCCTCAAGAGTGCCCAGTCGACTCTTTATTTCTTTGGATGTGACTGCATTAGTCCTAGTTGTCATCTCTGCTCTCTGGGATAAGAAGATGTTCTAGATTATCTTGTTCACTTCCAGCCCATTTCACCAGCGAGGCCAGGTTCCATGTAGACACGATAAATGGCACTTGAAGACAATGTCCTTGCTGCTAGGAGTGCTCACTGCTACGGGATGGCTCATTATTTCTAAGTCTTCCAATAGAGGAGGAAACTATTTTTATTTGGAGAAAATAAATCATGATTTCCTAATGATGTGTCTAGTTCAAATTCAGGATGACAAGGTTTTTACTTAACCTCATCGCTTCCACACCAAAAATTCTAGTTTTGACACCAACCTAATTACGTATTAGCTTTTTCCATCCAACATTCACAGCAGGATAATGACGCCACACCACCGCCACTGTGACTGCTAGAAACAGCTTAGGATTTTCATTTTTGTGTTCTCTCTATGCTTAGGACATATCCCACCAATGAAGTGCTGTGTTTCCAGATAACTTGAAGTAATTCAACTCTATTAATATTGCCTCTCTTTTTGAGATGGAGTTTTGCTCTGTTGCCCAAGATGGAGTGCAGTGGTGTAATCCTGGCTCACTGCAACCTCCGCCTCCCAGGCTCACACCTTTCTCCTGCCTCAGCCTCCCAAGTAGCTGGCATTACAAGCACGTGCCACCACACTCAGCTAATTTTTGTATTTTTAATAGAGACAGGGTTTCATCACGTTGGCCAGGTGAGTCTTGAACTCCTAACCTCAAATGATCCACCTGCCTTGGCCTCCCAAAGTGCTGGAATTACAGGCCTGAGCCACTGCACCCAGCCAATATTGCCTTTTAAGAATTTTGGAAGAATGTCGTTGGGGTGGTGTGGTGACAGGGGAGACTTCAGAAGGGTGTTCCCTAAGGCCCCGAGTTTGGAAAACAGCCATTGTGCTTTCTCTTTCTTGGCAATTTCCCAAGCAGAGTGGAAGAAACAAGTGAAGGGCTCTGAGTGGAGATGTGCGAGTGGAGCCTCGTTCCTCAGACCAGCGGGCCTGTGGGAGTTTCTTGCAGCAAGAGGCTGGGTGCACAGTCCTCAAACGCAGAATCATAGCGGCTCTGTCTTCATGCTCAGTGTCTCTGGCCATATTGACTAAGACTTAGGGATTTCCCTCGATGGCAGCTGGAAAAAAGCAATCGCAGTGAGAAGAGTTTAGAAAGATGTCTATTTACGGAGGTAACAGGGCTGTTTAATAACAAAGACGATCAGAGTAAGTTGGTAACAAAAACTCCCCAAAGGAAGATGGCAGGGCCGGGGACCAGGGAACAGAGGCAGGTCTGAAATCCCTGGATTTTTCAGCTGCCTCTTCTGCTTCTGTGGCCCCGGCCCGAGGAGCAGTCCTGTGTCTCAGACCAACAGCTGGAAACACCTGAGGACTTCTGAGAAAACGGGGCTCAGCCGGGAAGGAGACGAGAGGCAGGGAGACAGCCAGTCTCACGCCAGCACCTCCAGCGACAGGACCATCAGAGCCATGCATCCGAAATACAACAACGAGAAGACAACAGCCACAGACACAGTAATGACGCAGAACAACAGAGGAATCAGGAAGACGTGCGTTTCAGTTTGTCCGCATGAGACTTTTATTAGCTTGCAACATTCCGTTTAAGAGAAAGCAGAGTGTGGGACGTGCAAAGCCACCCAAGGAAGCCTCTTAGACGCCCACCTTGTTCCAGGTGGAACGCGCATGCCCAGCTGCTCCTAGCTGGAAAAGACACCAGTGCAAGTGGGTTCAGGAGCTCAGCCTCCAAGTAGACGAGCAAAGCTGAGGCTCACAGGGGAGGGGTGACTCAGCCGAAGTTGCAGTCGACTTGAGAAGAGAATTGGTTAGGAGAGAGAACGGACGTTAACTAGGGTGGACTCTCCTTAGGAAAAGGAGATAGGGCTTCATTCTGCAACAGGGAATGGACCCTGAGCAGTGGTTTGGGGCTCAATGATGAAGGACAGGCCACAGCTTCGGAAGACGGGATTAGCAGGACTCCCATGAGGCCAGAGTCCAGAGCCTCAGATCTTGCACTGGCAGCACACGGGGACACAGCAGCTGGACTGGGAGCAGCAGGGCTTGCAGCAGCTGGACTGACAGCAGGATGACCCACAGCCAGAGGAACAGCAGCAGGGCTTACAGCAGCTGGACTGGGAACAGCAGGGCTTGCAGCAGCTGGACTGACAGCTGGATGACCCACAGCCAGAGGAACAGCAGTAGGGCTTACAGCAGCTGGACTGACAGCAGGATGACCCACAGCCTGAGGAACAGCAAGGATTGCAGCAGCTGGACTGGGAACAGCAGGGCTTACAGCAGCTGGACTGGGAACAGCAGGGCTTGCAGCAGCTGGACTGGGAACAGCAGGGCTTGCAGCAGCTGGACTGACAGCAGGATGACCCACAGCCTGAGGAACAGCAAGGATTGCAGCAGCTGGACTGGGAACAGCAGGGCTTACAGCAGCTGGACTGGGAACAGCAGGGCTTGCAGCAGCTGGACTGACAGCAGGATGACCCACAGCCTGAGGAACAGCAAGGATTGCAGCAGCTGGACTGGGAACAGCAGGGCTTACAGCAGCTGGACTGGGAACAGCAGGGCTTACAGCAGCTGGACTGGCAGCAGCCACAAGAGCCACCACAGGAGCCTCCTTTCGAGCCTCCACAGGAGCCTCCTTTCGAGCCTCCACAGGAGCCACAGCCACAGCCTCCCTTGGAGCCCCCACAGGAGCCACAGCCTCCCTTGGAACCCCCACAGGAGCCACAGCCTCCCTTGGAACCCCCACAGGAGCCACAGCTGGTGCAGGAACAGGCTGGCACACAGCAGCACACGGGCTTGCAGCAGCAGACGGGCACACAGCAGCTGGAGCCACAACCCCCAGAGCCGGAGCCACAGCCCCCACAGCCGGAGCCACAGCCTCCAGAGCAGCCACAGCAGCCCATGTTTTTGGCGGATTGAGGGTGGAGCAGGTGGAGGAGCAGAAGAGAGGGAGGTGCAGGTGTGGAGTCCCCTGAGCCTGGGCTCTCTATATACCTGTCCAGAGTCAGGCAAGACACAGGGGCCCTTCCTTGTGACTGTTTTCACTACTTTTCCAGAGCTCTATTTTTTTCCTCTTTGGTGGTGACTTCCTCCTGACTCAGATGAGCATCTATTTTCTTTGCGTGCTAAATTTGTCTTTTTCCCCATTTGTTTTGGCCCCTATAATTAAAACCTCAGCTGCAGGCTGTGGGTGCTTCCCACAGAGCCCCAGGGTGCTGGTCTCCTGCTCTCTGCTGACCACATGTGACCAGTGGGTGACAGCCTCTGCCCAAGAGCCCTCATGTTCCTGCGTTGACTCCCCTGATAATATTAACTTTACATGTTGAGATGTCAAAATACATCCATGGTCGTAACACCTTACTCGTGCCATTCTCAGCTTTCTGGGTACATGAGACTGTTCTTTGCATTGCCCTAAAGAAATGCTTGAGGCTGGATGATGTATAAAGGACAGAGGTCTGACTGGCTCGTGGTTCTGCAGCTCCACAGGCAGGGCACCCGCCTCTGCTCGGCCTCTCGGGAGGCCCTCAGCAAGCTTTTCCTCATGGCGGAAGGCGAAGCAGGAGCAGGCACGGCACATGGTGAGCATGGGAGCAAAGGGGGGACACACACTTGTGAACAACCAGATCTGAGTGAACACACTCATCACCGAGGGGACGGCGCTGAGCCATTCACGAGGGATGCACCCCATGATCACGATCCAAACACCTCGCCGCAGCTCCTCCTTCAACACTGGGGATTCCATTTCAGCAAGAGATTTGGAGGGGACCTCCCAGCTACATCATGATACCCGTGACCCCGAAAGTCTCATGTCCCTACATTGCAAAATACAATCATCTCTTCCAACAGTACTCCCAACATTGACTCATTCCAACGAGTCCAAAGTCCCAAGTCCACGTTCCTTCCACCTATGAACCTGTGAAAGCGAAGATACATTATTTCCTTTCAAGATAAAATGAGGGTGGAGACATTGGGTAAACATTCCCATTCCAAAAGGGAGATATCCGCCAAAAGGAAGGGGCTGCAGACCCCATGCGTGTCTGAAATCCAGCAGGGCAGCCATTAAATCTCAAAGCTCAAAATAATCTCCTTGGACTCCCTGTCCCACATCCAGGGTGCACTGGTGTGAGGGTGGGCGCCTAAGGCCTTGGGCAGCTCCAGCCCTGTGGCTTTGCAGGGTTCACCCCCCACAGCTGCTCTTGTGGGTTGGAGTTGAGTTCCGGCAGCTTCTCCATGCTCAGGATGCAAGCTGCCAGTGGCTCTACCATTCTAGGGCCTGGAGGGGGGTATCTTCCTTCTTACAGGTCAATTAAGCAGTGCTCCTGGGGGGACTCTGTGTCGGGCCTCCTACCCCACATTTCCCCTCTACACTGCCCTAGCAGATATGCTGTGTGAGGGCTCCGCCCCTGCAGCAGGATTTTTCCTGAGTGCCCAGGCGTTCTCATAAATCTTCTGCAATCTAGGTAGAGGGTGCCAAGCCTCCTTCACTCTTGCACTCTGCACACCTACAGGCTTAACACCAAGTGGGAACCACCAAGCCTTCTGGCTTGCACTCTCTGAAGCCAGAGCTGTATTTAGGGTCTTTTGAGCTGAGGCTTCAGTGGGAGCAGCCTATGTGTGAGGAACAGTGCTCCGAGGCGGTGCAGGGTAGTAGGGACCTGGGCAGAGCCCCTGACACCACGCAGTCTTCCTAGGCCTCTAGTTCAGTGATGACAGGGGCTGTCCCAAGCACCTCTGAGTTGCATTTGAAGGCTTTTCCCATTGTGTTGGCTGTCAGCACTTGGCTTTCTGTTTGGTTTGCTTATATCTCTAACAGGTGGTTGCTCTGTAGCGGGCTCGGGTTCCTCTCGCGATAATGCCTTTTCATTCTCTGCCACATGGCCGTGTTGCAAACTTTCCAAACGTTTACACTTTGATTCCCTTTTAAATATAAATTCCAATTTTAATTCATTTATATGCTCTTGCATATGAGAATAGGATGTTAGATTCAGTCTGACCATAGATGGAGTTTTTTGCTGCTTAGAAATGTCTTCCGCCAGATAACCTAAGTCACCACTCCTTAGCAGCAATTTTCAGATCCCCCAGGACATGAAACACAATACAGTCAAGCTCTCGTGCAGGGCAGTACACAGGTGACGTTTGTTTTAGCTTTCAATACATTCCTCGTTTCCATCTGAGATCTCGTAAGGCTGGACTTCACTGTCCTTACCACTGTGATTATTTTGGACACAACCACGTAACCAATCTCAAAGGAGTTCCAACCTTTCCCTCATCTTTCTATCTTCTTCTGAGCCCTACAAAATCTTCCGACGTCTGGCCGTTACCCAGTTTCAAAGTCACCCCACATTTTCAGGTGTCTTATAGCAACGCCCCACTCCCGGTGCAATTGTCTGCAGTAGGCTGTTCTGTGTGTTACTGTAAAGAAATACCCGAGGCTGGGTAATTTAGAAAGAAACGAGGTTTAATGGTCTCCTGGTTCGGCAAGTTGTACAAGCATGGCACCAACATCTGCTCCGCTTCTAGTGAGGGCCTCGGGGAGCTTTTACTCATGGTGGAAGGCAAAGCAACAGCTGACACACAACATGGTGACATCAGCAAAGATAGCGGAGGGAGAGGTGCCACACATCTTTAAACGAGCAGATATTCCTTGAACCTATTCATCACCAAGGAGATGGCGCTAAGCCGTTCCTAACAAATCTACCCTCATTTGTTATCCGAACACCTCCCAGCAGGCCTCGCCAACGTCAGATTTGGAGGAGGCATCCAAATTACATTACTGGGGATTACTTTTTTTGAGAAAAGGTCTTCCTCTGTTACCTGTGCTGGATTGCAGTGATGTGATCACAGCAGCTTCAAACTTTTGGGCTTAAGGAATCTTCTCACCTTGGCCTCCTGAGTACCTGGGACTATAGGCATGTGTCACCATACCCAGCTAATTTTTAAAGGTTTTGTAGACATGGGGTCTTGCCAGGTTTCTCTGGCTGGTCTTGAACTCCCGGCCTCCAGTGATCCTCCTGCCTTGGCCTCCCAGAGTGCTGGGATTGCAGGTGTAAGCCTCTTCACCCAGGCAATATCCTTTCCTTTTCTATCCAAATAAGAATAATCTAACCTCATCTTGATGTCTGTGGGGAATCTTTTCTTCTACTCAATTATTTCTGAAAATCTCACAAGTCTCTCTGCTGTTGTTTTCTCTCTTCCCCAGGCAGAGTGCTCACTCCTCTTGGGGTGCTTCTTCCAGTTGCTCAGTTGGGTTCCTGGCTCAGCTGCACTCCCTGTGGGGTAAGAGAGGTTCCTCCCTGCCATGGTCTGCGTGTGTCCCCCAACATTCATCTTTCGGAAACTTCAGCCCAAATGCAACGGTTTTGGGAGGTGGGGGCTAAATAGAGGTACTTGGGATGAATTATTGCTGCTTCAAGAAAGAGTCGAGGGAGGGCGTTCACCCTCTTCTGCTCTTCTGCGTGTGAGGATGCCATATTTATGCTCTCTTGTCCTTCTGCCTCCCAACATGTGAAGACACAGTAAGAAGGCCCACACCAGACACCGGCACCTTGAGCTTGGCCTTCCCAGCCTTCAGGACTATGAGAAAGTACATTTCTGTTCTTTATCCATTACCCAGGTTGGGTGTTGTCTCACTGCAGCAATAACTGCCCAGGACCCAGTAGTCAGCAAACCATTGTTTATATGAGGTTACGTTCTTTGTTGAAGGGATGCATGCTAAACCCTGAGGAGGGCATGAGAGGAGCACGTTACTGAAAAGGAACTGAACTGTGCCTCCCAGATGTCGTTGCTCCCCAGTTCTCCTGGCCATGCTTTTGGGCATTGTTTCACTAGTGTATTCACCTGAGAACACTCCAGCATGTCCCCAGTGCACTCGCCCAAGGATATAGCAAGATGTCCCTAGCACACTCACCCAAGAATATAGCATCACGTCACCAGTGTACTCGCCCAAGAATATGACAACATGTCACCAGCGCACTCCCGCAAGATTACAGCAAGTCACCAGCGTACTCACTCAATAGTACAGCAACATGTCACCAGCGCACTCACCCAATAATACAGCAACATGTCACCAGCGCACTCACCCAATAATACAGCAACATGTCATCAGCGCACTCACCCAATAATACAGCAACACGTCACCAGCACACTTACCCAATAATACAGCAACATGTCATCAGCGCACTCCCCCAAGAATACAGCAACATGTCACCAGTGTACTCACCCAATAATACAGCAATATGTCACCAGCATACTCACCCAATAATACAGCAACATGTCACCAGCGCACTCACCCAATAATACAGCAACATGTCACCAGCGTAATCACCCAATAATATGGCAACATGTCACCAGCGCACTCACCCAAGAATACAGCAACATGTCACCAGCGCACTCACCAATAATACAGCAACATGTCACCAGTGTACTCACCCAATAATACAGCAACATGTCACCAGCGCACTCACCCAATAATACAGCAACATGTCACCAGTGTACTCACCCAATAATACAGCAACATGTCACCAGCGCACTCACCAATAATACAGCAACATGTCACCAGCGCACTCACCAATAATACAGCAACATGTCACCAGTGTACTCACCCAATAATACAGCAACATGTCACCAGCGCACTCACCCAATAATACAGCAACACGTCACCAGCGCACTCACCCAATAATACGGCAACATGTCACCAGTGTACTCACCCAATAATACAGCAACATGTCACCAGTGTACTCACCCAATAATACAGCAACATGTCACCAGTGTACTCACCAATAATACAGCAACATGTCACCAGTGTACTCACTCAATAATACGGCAACATGTCACCAGTGTACTCACCCAATAATACAGCAACATGTCGCCAGCGCACTCACCCAATAATACAGCAACATGTCACCAGTGTACTCACCCAATAATACAGCAACATGTCACCAGTGTACTCACCAATAATACAGCAACATGTCACCAGTGTACTCACTCAATAATACGGCAACATGTCACCAGTGTACTCACCCAATAATACAGCAACATGTCGCCAGCGCACTCACCCAATAATACAGCAACACGTCGCCAGCGCACTCACCCAATAATACAGCAACACGTCAC
The DNA here is from genome assembly GCF_049354715.1 of Callithrix jacchus. Lineage (NCBI taxonomy): Eukaryota > Metazoa > Chordata > Mammalia > Primates > Cebidae > Callithrix > Callithrix jacchus. Next base: position 128,442,728 of record NC_133511.1, on the reverse strand, counting down.
CAGCGCACTCACCCAATAATACGGCAACATGTCACCAGTGTACTCACCCAATAATACGGCAACATGTCACCAGCATACTCACCCAATAATACAGCAACATGTCACCAGCATACTCACCCAATAATACAGCAACACGTCACCAGCATACTCACCCAATAATACAGCAACATGTCACCAGTGTACTCACCCAATAATACAGCAACATGTCACCAGTGTACTCACCCAATAATACAGCAACATGTCACCAGTGTACTCACCCAATAATACAGCAACATGTCACCAGCATACTCACCCAATAATACAACAACATGTCACCAGCACACTCACCCAATAATACAGCAACATGTCACCAGTGTACTCACCCAATAATACAGCAACATGTCACCAGTGTACTCACCCAATAATACAGCAACATGTCGCCAGCGCACTCACCCAATAATACAGCAACATGTCACCAGTGTACTCACCCAATAATACAGCAACATGTCACCAGCGCACTCACCCAATAATACAGCAACATGTCACCAGCACACTCACCCAATAATACAGCAACATGTCACCAGCACACTCACCAATAATACAGCAACATGTCACCAGTGTACTCACCCAATAATACAGCAACACGTCACCAGTGTACTCACCCAATAATACAGCAACATGTCACCAGTGTACTCACCCAATAATACAGCAACATGTCACCAGTGTACTCACCCAATAATACAGCAACATGTCACCAGCATACTCACCCAATAATACAGCAACACGTCACCAGTGTACTCACCCAATAATACGGCAACATGTCACCAGCGCACTCACTCAATAATACGGCAACATGTCACCAGTGTACTCACCAATAATACAGCAACATGTCACCAGCGCACTCACCCAATAATACAGCAACATGTCACCAGTGTACTCACCCAATAATACAGCAACATGTCGCCAGCGCACTCACCCAATAATACAGCAACACGTCACCAGCGCACTCACCCAATAATACGGCAACATGTCACCAGTGTACTCACCCAATAATACGGCAACATGTCACCAGCATACTCACCCAATAATACAGCAACATGTCACCAGCATACTCACCCAATAATACAGCAACACGTCACCAGCATACTCACCCAATAATACAGCAACATGTCACCAGTGTACTCACCCAATAATACAGCAACATGTCGCCAGCGCACTCACCCAATAATACAGCAACATGTCACCAGTGTACTCACCCAATAATACAGCAACATGTCACCAGCGCACTCACCCAATAATACAGCAACATGTCACCAGTGTACTCACCCAATAATACAGCAACATGTCACCAGTGTACTCACCCAATAATACAGCAACATGTCACCAGCGCACTCACCCAATAATACAGCAACATGTCACCAGTGTACTCACCAATAATACAGCAACATGTCACCAGCATACTCACCCAATAATACAGCAACATGTCACCAGCATACTCACCCAATAATACAGCAACATGTCACCAGTGTACTCACCCAATAATACAGCAACATGTCGCCAGCGCACTCACCCAATAATACAGCAATATATCACCAGCGCACTCACCAATAATACAGCAAGATGTCACCAGCGTACTCACCCAATAATACAGCAACATGTCACCAGTGCACTCACCCAATAATACAGCAACATGTCACCAGCGCACTCACCCAATAATACAGCAACATGTCACCAGTGCACTCACCCAATAATACAGCAACATGTCACCAGTGTACTCACCCAATAATACAGCAACATGTCACCAGCGCACTCACCCAATAATACAGCAACATGTCGCCAGCGTAATTACCTGCAGAAATCCTCGAGGAGGTGCTCTACTGAGATAAGAAAGAATCAGAAGAGTCCTCAGGAGGTGACTAATTTCTGTTATCCACAGAGGCTGTGCTGTGCAGTTTCCAAGTAACTCACCTTAAACCAAGTGATAGAGACATATTGAACATAAAAAGGGACATGGATACCAACAAAAAAGAAAAAGAAAAGAGCAGACAGCGGCAAGTTGGCAGTTGGGACTTAGGGTCAAAGCATCAAACAGGCTGAGGTCAGTGGCTCATGCCTGCAATCTCAGAGTGTCTGTAATCCAGGGGGGCCAAGGCAGGAGGATCACTTGGGGCCAGGAGTTCAAGACCAGCTTTGGCAACATAGGAAGATCCCATCTCTAGAAAAACACAATTTTTTAAAATTAGCCAGGCATACTGGTGCACATCTGTAGTTCTACCTACTTGGAGGCTTAGGTGAGAAAAATCACTGAGCTCGGGAAATCAAGGCTTCCATGAGACATGATATAAAAATAAATACATATCATAAAAATGAAAAATTATGGAGGAAGATTTAAAGATCTCACTTTCAGAATTGGGGACACAAAAAAGTAAGGACAGAAAGGAATCAAGTAAGACAACTGACAAGCCCAAACAAACGTTCAGTTTGGGAACTGGTCCCAGAGGATGGATGGTGCCTTCCCCTCACCGCCACCCCTCCTGCTCCCTCTTCTCCAGAACCTCCGTCGCTGTTTCTGTTACATGCGGGCTGCTATGCCTCAGCGACCTCTTCCCAATTTCTTCATGATTTTAACTTCTGGCTCACAACTACTTTTGCCAACACAATTTCTAGGTTCATTCTTAGTGATTTCCATACACAGGTACATGATCTTTCCCCACCTCTCACCCCTGTGGCGATATCTGTGACCTTGTTCTTAGCAGGGCACCCCACTGGGGTCTGTCCCATGCACCTGGCTTCCAGCCACCCTCCTTTTTCTAGCTTACTTTCTCCAGTGCTTTGATCTCACCGGAACTGTCCGTCTGTTGGTACAACCACCACGTCACTGCTCCCCGACGTCTCTGGTACCTCTTCTTTTTTTTGACAACAGCTTGATTGACATACAATTCATACACCACACAATTTTCTCCCTTCAGGTATACAATTCAATGCTTTTAGTACATTCACAGAGCTGTGCACCCCCTGCCACGATCAGTTATGGAACATTTCGTAAACACTGCCCCGCAGGACAGCTCTCCAGGCGGCTTCAGATCGACGCCGTTCTCCCTCGTGTCTCATTTGTGGCTCTGAGGCATAACTGCAGAGGGAGCTGAATGAACAGACGTTTCTGAAAAGAAGACATGCAAACGGCCAACGGGAGCTTGAAGAAGTGCTCAGTTGCAGTCACCACCAGGGACACGCAAGTCAAAACCACAGGGAGGTGTCCTCTGGTCCCACAGAGTGGCTGTGATCACAGAAGTGGAGAAAAGGCACATGATGCCGTTAGTGAGAGTTGTACAACCTCTAAGGAAAACGTTTGGAGGTTCCTCAGAAAGCTAAAAGTGGAGCCAGTAGACAACCCAGAAATCCCACTACGGGGCGTGCATCTGAAGGAAGAGAAGCCAGCGTGTTGGAGAGGTGTGTGCACCCCCATGTTGATGGCAGCACTGCTCACGACAGCCACGGCAGGAAAGCATCTAAGTGTTAACCACAGATGAACAGAAAAGACGGAAACGGGGGTGACCAGCATTCACAATAATTTATTGTACAGTTTCAGACAGCGAGAGGAGAAGGTATTGAGTGTGTTCCCAACACACACATGCTAAAGGTGTGGGGTGATAAGTGATCATGTTTCAATTAGAATATTAATGAAAGTAGGAAAAGAATAACTATAGAATAGGCTGGGAATGTAACATCCTGAGATGCCGAGGGACCGGCCAGAAGAGCCCAGGCTTTGTCCCCGTTCCTAGAAACAGGGTGTTCTTCGGTGCTTGAGTCCAGTGAATCCTGTATTTCTGGGGCATAAAACCCAGCTCAGGCGGCTCCTGGGATCCCTCAGCTGCGGTGTCAGAGATCACAGGTGGATGACACAGCTCACCTGGGAAGCTTTGCTGAGGCAGGAGGCTCCCAATGACTCCGAGGCTCCTGGTTGCTCCTGCAGCCTGTCTGTCACTAGTATACCCACTTCCTGTGACACGTGTGAGTGCCTCACCCGACTCCGGTAAGTGGGTAACCAGGGCACAGCCAGTCTGCCGGACACCCCCATCTCCAGCCGGAGGCTACCACCAATTTACCTGTGTTTCCCTATATGTGCCTGTTCTTGAAACCTCATAGGTGTAAAATCATACGGTTTACTTTCTTATTTTGACTATTGGGAGTTTTCTTCTGTGGGACCAGATGAATCGGGATATTCCTTTTGTATGTGGAGAAAGTCACTGGTAGTTTGGCAGGAATGCATTAAACCTGTAGCTCACTTTACGTAAGATAGACATTTTCACAATATTCATTCTACCAATTTGTGATAAAGAATATCTTCCTTTTTATTTGTTTTACTTAATTTAATTATCTCAAGCGGGGTCGTGCTTTGTGAGGGTGACCTAACCCTCCCACCTCAGCCTTCTGAGTAGCTGGGAGCAGGGCTGCAGGCTACCATGCCGGGCTAACTTGCCAAATTGTGTAGAGATGAGACCCCCATGTTGCCCAGCCCAGGTTGGGGAGGAGCGTTGAGGGAACACGGGCGCCTCGTCGAATCTCCACTGTGAGGCACCAGCCACCGGGGCCGGGTATTGGTGGAGGGGGAGTACAAAGCCCCAGGGTTGCCGAGGCAGCGCCCAGACAGGAGCAGCTTTGGTGGACACCGGGGCCCTGGTCTCCCTCCAGCTGCTCGGGAGCCTCCCGCTGCCCCACCCCACGCGTCCTGCTGCTTCTCTGATTGACTTTCCCGCTGACCTGTAGCTGAACCTCCCACCTGTACTTGAGGACTTAGTTTGAACAGGATCCTTTCCCAGGCCCTGTTCTCCTTCTCTCCCTCCAGAAGCCCAGCAGCCCCCTGCCCCCTACGCTCCTTTCCCTACTCCTCCCCTCCCCTCCCCTGCCATCCCGCCCCCATCCCATTCCCATCCCCGTCCTCTTCTCCTTCTGTCCCTCAGCCCTAAGCCACACCCACCTCTGTCCTGGCTGCTTCATGGAGCCCTCACAGGACCAGGACATGCAGCTGGGGAGGCTGCTCTTTTGGCTCCTCAGGTTGGGGGTTCCTGGCCATCAGTCCACCCACGTGAGTAGAGAGTGACCCAACGGGGTTCCTTCCTTTTTGTTGGTCTGTGTCACAAGGCATGAAATGACACAGCTCCTGCCTGTTATCCCAGCATTTTAGGGGGCCGAGGTGGGCAGATCGCTTGAGACCAGAAATTCGAGACCAGCCTGGGCATCAGAGCTGAGGCGGGAGGACTCCTTGGGCTCAGGAGTTGGAGGTTGCAGTGAGATGAGATCGCCTCACTGCACTCCAGCCTCAGCGACAGAGGACACCTTGACTCAAACACAACAAAGTGAAATGTCATTTGAGTTCTGTGTCATCTATCTGGTTTGATGACTTTCCAGGAACTTCGGAGTCATTGTGTCTTCTGCTCTTGGGAGCTGCCTCCAGGGAGTCAGTGTCCAGTCAGAGTGATGGGAGCCCCAGAAGCCCATCAGATGGGACAGAAAAGGGCTGCGCCCTGCGGGGGTGTTTGCAATGGGGCACTCACCAGGAGGGACATGACCAGGGTGTGAACGAGGACTGTATTGCCCTTTGTTCTCTCAAATGTGTCTCCTGCAGATCATTGATTTACCCAAAGCAGAACGGGTCTTAATGTCCTTATGATTGTCCAAATAGGAAGAAATCACAGGTTTCTGCTTTGAAAGTTTTCACGCTCACATTCTAAAACGTCTCCACTACGCTCAGGAGAGGGCACCTTCTAGAGAGGAGAGTGTTCTGAGCAGCGTGCACCTGATTCTCAGAGGGTTCTGGAAAAGTCTAGTGGTGGGAGCAACCACTACACAGAGGCAGAATCGCCCCACAGGAATCCTCCAATCAAAGGACAGCCTCTTGATTCTTTTCAGCCTATGAAGGAGGAAATGTCCTGAAAATCTTTGCTGGAATTTATTTCCCTTTACCTACCTGGTGGCATTTTCATAAATCAGTTAAACTCTTTCCCTCGCTCACCTTTGAAGACTTGGATAAAGGTTTCTCACTGCATATTCCACCTCCACCCTTGCTCATGGCCATCAACTGTCAGAACCTAAGCTTTTCCTGGCCCCGTGGGACCTAATCTGGGTAGAAGCCCACTGCTGATGACCCGCCTCCAGATAACTGTCAGATGTGACAGGAGTGCCCAGGACGGGGATGTTTTCCTGGTCAGACAAGATGGCCTTTGTCCTTCTTGTGCATTTGATCCACATCTTTCACCGCTGTGCCCAGAGCTCCTGCTTCCTTCCCGAGGGAGGCTCCTCAGGGACAGCGCGTCCCTCCCAGGAGCCAGGCTGCAGTCACCTCCACTGTGAGGCTGAAGACGAAGGTGTCTCAGAGGCTGCTTTCTGGAGAGGTTTCATTTGCACAAAACTGAGCCTTGGTATGTGGATTGGTCTGAATGGCACTTTGAATTTATTTTGTCCCCCAATACCTGTAAGTCCGGTGTTTGTGAAATAATGTGTGCCTTGTGTGGTGGTGGCCCACGTTCCAGAGAGTTTGAGTTGCTTTCCATGAGGATTCCCAGCGTTGCTCCTGAGCGCTTCAGGCTCAATGCTCTAAAATATGAAGGTGAGCTCTTGCTAGCCATTACTTGGTGCTGTGTCTCTCACTGACCTCAATTCTCGCCGTTTTAATCATAATGCCAAGAAGACCATGCTATGCAAATCTTTCTGGACTTTGAAAATCTGACACGAACTGCTCCGTTTGAGCGGTAGTGAACACTGATTTTCACAAGTTAATGATATAAGGAACTTGGGCTAAACAACAGTCTGATTATTTTTGCTGGAATATAACCTGGGTGTTCTCATTATAGCAGCTGCCCTCTCAGTTCTGTGTGGAGACAAACATATCTTTATGTAATATTTTCATCTATAACTTTGAGACTTTTGTCTTGGAATTTTCACATTTTCCACACAGCGTGGGCGTATTTTTGGAAATATTTCAGAGAATGAATGCAAATTTCTAAATATTTAAAAGAAGACCTTGGCTTCCGGGCAGTGTCTGTGTTTTCTTCTCTCCATTTGAAATTGAATGATAATTTCTAGGTAAAGTTGTATAATTATTTTGTAAAAACATTTGCAATGTCTTTTCAGATAATTAAAAACTAATGGTTTGTGTCCGATTTCCTTCCTGCTGTTTAAGTGAGTACAGTCCTGTGTATTAAGTAGCCTCTTTGTAAAGAATACACCTTGCTGACCTTTACATATGGATACAGCATTAAAGCATCACCGCATTCCAGATTCAAGATCATACACACATTCCTCCCTCTTCAGAGCTTCCTCCTCCTTTTGACCCATCTGTCCTTCTCGCTCCACCCCACTGTCCTCCCCCTGCACGGGTGCCCTTTCATGGCACAGAGTCACACAGGAGAGGGCTCTTGCTGTGCTGACCTCTGTAAAGTCAGCAGAATTGTGTTGACGTGGATTCTCAGTGTTTTAAATATTTTTGGTTTATTGCTGAGTAGCGTTCCTCTGTATGGACACATATATGGCAGTGCGCCTGTCCTCTCCCTTGGAAAGAGCTAGAAGGCTTGTTTTTCCCGTTTGGTCTTTGTCCTGGGAATGAAAACCCAGAAAGCAGCACCTCTGTGACCCTTCCCTGTGTACACTTGCATTTTGCAACACGGAGACCAACTGACAGAAAAAAACATCCAATAGATAGTGTGTGTGAAATTGCTCAAACATATAGCACATAAATAATAATCATTGGGGGATGCTTGTTTAAAGGGAGAAATTACTGACATGACCGAAGTGATTTTGGCAATGAGCATCAACATTGAATTGTAAAAATGTTTCTAAATACAGCCTCGATTTGTTAACGTTTTGATGAACATGACAACACATGTGGTCCCATCTTTCCATCCCTCTATCCCTCCATCAGCTCTTCCACCTCCCGCAGGTATCTGTCCTCTGGGACCTCATCCACCTCCCGCAGGTATCTGTCCTCTGGGACCTCATCCACCTCCTGCAGGTATCTGTCCTCCGGGACCTCATCCACCTCCCGCAGATGTCTGTCCTCCGGGACCTCATCCACCTCCCGCAGATGTCTGTCCTCCGGGACCTCATCCACCTCCCGCAGGTATCTGTCCTCCGGGACCTCATCCACCTCCCGCAGGTGTCTGTCCTCCGGGACCTCATCCACCTCCCGCAGATGTCTGTCCTCCGGGACCTCATCCACCTCCCGCAGGTATCTGTCCTCCGGGATCTCATCCACCTCCCGCAGGTATCTGTCCTCCGGGACCTCATCCACCTCCTGCAGATGTCTGTCCTCCGGGACCTCATCCACCTCCTGCAGATGTCTGTCCTCCGGGACCTCATCCACCTCCCGCAGGTATCTGTCCTCCGGGACCTCATCCACCTCCCGCAGGTGTCTGTCCTCCGGGACCTCATCCACCTCCTGCAGATGTCTGTCCTCCGGGACCTCATCCACCTCCCGCATGTATCTGTCCTCCCGGACCTCATCCACCTCCTGCAGGTATCTGTCCTCCGGGACCTCATCCACCTCCTGCAGCTGTCTGTCCTCCGGGACCTCATCCACCTCCCGCAGGTGTCTGTCCTCTGGTACCTCATGCACTTCCCGCAGGCGTCTGACCTCCGGGACCTCATCCACCTCCTGCAGGCGTCGGACCTCCAGGACCTCAACTATCTCCCGCAGGTATCTGTCCTCCGGGACCTCATCCACCTCCCGCAGGTATCTGTCCTCGGGACCTCATCCACCTCCTGCAGATGTCTGTCCTCCGGGACCTCATCCACCTCCTGCAGGTATCTGTCCTCCGGGACCTCATCCACCTCCCGCAGGTATCCGTCCTCCGGGACCTCATCCACCTCCCGCAGGTATCTGTCCTCCGGGACCTCATCCACCTCCCGCAGGTATCTGTCCTCCGGGACCTCATCCACCTCCTGCAGGTATCCGTCCTCCGGGACCTCATCCACCTCCTGCAGATGTCTGTCCTCCGGGACCTCATCCACCTCCTGCAGGTATCTGTCCTCCGGGACCTCATCCACCTCCTGCAGATGTCTGTCCTCCGGGACCTCATCCACCTCCTGCAGGTATCTGTCCTCCGGGACCTCATCCACCTCCTGCAGGTATCCGTCCTCCGGGACCTCATCCACCTCCTGCAGCTGTCTGTCCTCCGGGACCTCATCCACCTCCCGCAGGTGTCTGTCCTCTGGTACCTCATGCACTTCCCGCAGGCATCTGACCTCCGGGACCTCATCCACCTCCCGCAGGCGTCGGACCTCCGGGACCTCAACTATCTCCCGCAGGTATCTGTCCTCCGGGACCTCATCCACCTCCCGCAGGTATCTGTCCTCCGGGACCTCATCCACCTCCCGCAGGTATCTGTCCTCCGGTACCTCATCCACCACCCGCAGGTATCTGTCCTCCGGGACCTCATCCACCTCCCCCAGGTATCTGTCCTCCGGGACCTTATCCGCCTCCCGCATGTATCTGTCCTCCCGGACCTCATCCACCTCCTGCAGGTATCTGTCCTCCGGGACCTCATCCACCTCCTGCAGCTGTCTGTCCTCCGGGACCTCATCCACCTCCCGCAGGTGTCTGTCCTCTGGTACCTCATGCACTTCCCGCAGGCGTCTGACCTCCGGGACCTCATCCACCTCCTGCAGGCGTCGGACCTCCAGGACCTCAACTATCTCCCGCAGGTATCTGTCCTCCGGGACCTCATCCACCTCCCGCAGGTATCTGTCCTCCGGGACCTCATCCACCTCCCCCAGGTATCTGTCCTCCGGGACCTTATCCGCCTCCCGCATGTATCTGTCCTCCCGGACCTCATCCACCTCCTGCAGGTGTCGGACCTCCAGGACCTTATCTCCCTTCAGCAGGTGTCTGTCCTCCAGGACCTCATCCACTTCCGGCAGATGCCCATCCTCTCGGTCCTCAGCAATTTTCTTTTGCTGTGTGGCCTGTGGGACCTCAGCCTACTCCTCCCCTTAGCAGCCCATGGAGCCTCAGCCACCTCCTCTACCCCTCAATTACCACTTTCACATGAGTCTCCTCTGGTTCTTCAATACTTTCCACACATGGCCTGTGGGACTTCAGCCACCTTCTCCAGCCGGGTATTCTCTAGTGTATCATCCACCTCCTCTACTTGGCTGTCCTCTGCCATCTCAACCAAGGCCCTCACCTCAGTGTCCTGTGGGACCTCAGTCACCTCCTACATGCCTGTGGCCTCTGGGACCTCAACCGCCACCTTCACATGCACCACTTGGTATGTTTTTCTGAAGAGTATGAATTGACTTGTGAAATGAGTTTATCTTTCCTTTTTTTTTTTGAGCTAATTGAAATGTCACCGATGGTACGGCAGGCTTTATAGTACAGTGGACATCGTCACTCTTCTCACGTTTCTGAGGGTACATGGTCAGTTGCATTATTTCTTCATGATGACCTTGGCAGAGGTATCTCTTCTATCTCTTGTAGATGAGGAAATAGTATTTCATTACGTTGCTCAGGCTGGTCTCAAACTGCCAGACTCATGGCATCTGCCCTCTTTGCCCTACCTTAAAGTGCTGAGATTATAGGCATAAGCCACCATACCCAGCCAGAGATTGTTTATGGAAGCCAGAAATAGCAGGTCTGCAGCCTTGTATGACACCTGGGCCATATGACCAGCTCTGTGAGGGTTGAGACCTGACTTGCAGGGTGCCCTGTTTCTGTAGCAGAGCGATCCCCACTGAGGGGCACAGAGCTTCTGACCACCCGTAATGGAAGCACAGGGGAGGGACCCCACATTCAGGAGGCGCAGACAGCATCTCCAGGGAATAAAGAGGAGGCTGTGGAAAAGAAGGATGAACAGGGAGGTGTCACATGGGGGTGTGCTGAACTCAGGTGGGGCTGGAAGGCCGCTCCTGTCCAGGCGAGCAGTGTGAGCAGGAGCGTGGGGGCTGCGCGAGTGCCGCACAGAGCCGCCGTGGGAGAGCTCACATGGCACAGCGTGCTCAGGGAATTATCCCCCCAGCACTTCCCTGATGCCCTACCCGCTTAAGTCCGTTCTCTGTAGGAAAGAGGAATCTTTCCCCGGAAGTGTGAAGACTCCAGATCAGGCTGAATGAATACTTAGAGGTCTGGGAAATTGAACTTGGTTCTGTCAGGGGGTCCTGTCTCCCCGCATTTTTAGGGGCCAAGGAGACTAACAGTGATGATGGGTCGGGTTCAGTGGTGCTGTGGCCTCGGCCTTCAGAATGAGGCCACCTCCAGTGGGGAAATCAAGGCCCATCCTGGGCTGCTCTGGCATCATCTCATCCCCAGCACCCTCTCCTGCCCAGTGGTCACTCCCAGCTTTGCACCTCCCAAGCTTGGCATGCAAACTCCTCCCCCTTCCCTGTGTCCCTGCTGCCTGCACCAGACCACCAGCTCTCAGGGGGATGCAGAGCCCCAGCTTCCTAATAAATGAGCCAGGAATGAAGTGGTTAAGAGACCAAGCCTATGAGGAAAGCATCTTGCAAAGCAGCTGGCAGGTGTTAGACCCTCACTCCTCTCGCTGGTTCAATGAAAATATTCCCACTTAGAAGACCAGCAAAAGATACTCCCTGAAGTTCATTAAATAAAAGTTAGGTTGTAACAGCTCAGGCGCGGGATTTCCAATCTCTTACAAAAGATAAGGGAAAGCACCTGCCTCCAAGATTAAAATTCAGGTCCTTAGAGATGAAGAGATTAGAGGCATGCATACACAGTTAACCTCTGCGATCTGTAGATGGGTGTTTTCCATGGCATACAGGCACAGATGGACTCAGAAGGACTCACAGAAGGACTCAGCAGGGGCATCGATATTTCACAGCAGACAAAATGTATATTGGGCAGAAAAAAAGATCACATGGAAATAAAACAAAATCTTTCTAGGACAATTTTGAAATGGGAAGACTCTCCTGAGCCATCATATCTTGGAAAAGTATCCAGCATGTTTCATGGCCCATGCCTGGCGCCGCCTCCTCTCCCTGTCACTTCCATCATGTCTCCCTTAATAAACATCAGCAGTCCTATCCATCTGGGAGTCTGCTTCTTGGAGGACTGGCTCACACCCCAGCGTGTACCTGGGTGACTCCTCATACACTGTTCAAACCCAGGCAGATAGTACCTTGCTGGCCACAGAAGCAGGGTTAGCCTGTGGGTGGTGTTGACTGGGAGGGGCCTCCTGGGGTAGGGGGACATCTGTGTCAAGCCATGGGTGGAGGTTGTGCTTATTCATTCTAGAAATAGTCACTGTGAGCCCAGTGGCTGCCAGTGGTGTCTTGTGAGGAGAGAGACAGGAAGAGATCCCCAGGAGGTGGCCAACATCTCATGATAGGGAACAGAAGGGGGCCCAGCTGCAGCTGTGGCATCAGCAAGGAGACCAGCAGAGGCTCGGGGTTTGTCACAGCCCTTTCCCCACTGAGCCGGCTGCCCACAGGAGCACCAATTCCAGGCGGCTCTGAGGGGAGCTGAGCTGGGAGCAGACATTTCTCAATCAGTGCTCTACCCCCTACCATCTTCCTGTCATTTTTAAATTATAGCACCTGCACACTTGTGGCCCACACCTGTGCTGCCCCAGGCCAAGGCACAGTGCACTAGCTGGTGCCAAAAGCCACCTGCCCTGGCTCCACGCTTCAGTGCCACCAATGGCTACAACCTGAGTCACCTGCCCTGGCTCCATGCTTCAGTGCCACCAACGGCTACAACCTGAGCCACCTGTCCTGGCTCCAAGCTTCTATGCCACCAATGGCTGCAAGCATAGCCACGATTTCCACGTCACTCAGCTGCAACCTGAGCCACCTGCCCTGGCTCCACGCTTTAGTGCCACCAATGGCTACAACCTGAGTCACCTGCCCTGGCTCCATGCTTCAGTGCCACCAATGGCTACAACCTGAGCCACCTGTCCTGGCTCCAAGCTTCTATGCCACCAATGGCTGCGAGCATAGCCACGATTTCCACGTCACTCAGCTACAACCTGGCCCAAACCATCCAGCCCTGCAGAGACTCAGTGCACTGAGCCTCCAGCTGCAGTTTTCCAAGGGTCCTGGAGAGGATGGTTATAACTGCTCTCTCCAAGATGGAGTTCCTAAGCTTCATGAACACGGAACTGGCTGTGAGACAAGCAGAAGGACCCCAGTGTCCTTGACCGCATGACAAAGAGATTGGAGGCCAACAGGGACAGGCAGCTAGATTGCCAAGGATTTCTTAATTCAAGATTGGCAGCCCGGCTGTGGCTTGCCATGACTCCCTCGCTAGAAGCGGACCTGAGGGCCCCTTGGGCTTGGCCTCCACACCACCCCCTGTCCTTCCAGCTTCCTGTCATCATCTCCTCACAGCCACACGTCCCCTGTGCCCAGCACACTCACCTCCTTAGGCAGGCCCCACCTTTTATGACTGGGTAGTAATAAAACAATGTCACTTTTTTCAAATATGAAAAAAAAGCTTTTTACTGTGAAAAAATGAAAGTGTGTAAGTCTAGACACAGCAGCATACTGATCCCCACATGGTCATCACCCTGCTGTCCAATCATCAATTCAGGGCTCATGTGCTTCCTCAATATCACCGCCCACTCCTTTCACCCCTCTATTTCTTCGAAGCAACTCCTAGGTATAATGTGATTTAATTTCTCCCGATTTCAGCTAAGCAGCAAGGCCTCCTGGAAAAACGCACCATTATCACACCTAAAAAGTCTCAAAAATGGCCTAATAAACATCATCAGCTCTCTGACCAGTGGTCAATGAGGTCTCTCAAGTAAAGAGTTTTCCCCGGAGCTTCTGGTGCACAGCCAGGCTCTGGACTCACGGCCATGGAGTGACGGGGGTGCAGGCAAAGCTACATAATTGGGCCCAGATATTTTTAAAATGCTTTTTGTCCCATTATCTAAATGGATGTGGAGAAGGCCAAAATAATGAGGTAAACAATGACAATCTGATTTCTAGAACCACTGGAACTAATGGACTGGAATCGTAGGGGAAGGTGGGCCCTGCACCAAGGTCCCAACAGGAAGTACACGGTGTACTCAACAGGTGGCGGCTACTGGGGCGGGGGGGGGATTATAAGCTGGTAGAGAAGGTCAAGTGGGCACACGATTGTGACTGCCCCAGGGCTACCAACAGGGAAGCCAGTGCAGCCCTGGCCTCTGGAGGGCCGGTGGGGGGTGAGCCATGATTAGCACCTGGAATGGGTGGGCTGTCACCAGGAGCCAGGACTTTCCCACAGGAACAGTCACAGTCAACTTGTGGCCGGGCAGGAAGGACCCAGGGAGGGGCTCTGATCTCTCTCTTCCTCCACCCTCTGATCTCCTGACAGGGCGTCCCACTGATTGAATTGAACCAGAAGTCAGAGGGCAAGGGAGACCATGGCCAGGCGTGGCCCGGGAGTGTCACCCCCTCCTTGCCCCCACCTGGTACCAGGCAGGGTGGGCCGGAGGGAGCATGGATCTGAAAGGGAGGTGACTAAAGATGGCAGCGAAGAAGGCGGAGGAGGCACCAGAGGAGGGTGTCTTCGTCGTTCAGGCTGCCTTCACAAAACGCCCAGAAGGGGTGGGTCAGACAACAGAAGTGTATTTTCTCAGTGTTCTGGAGGCGGAGGCCTCAGGTCAGGAGCCAGGTTCTGGGGGAGGCTTTTCCTGGGTTGCAGATGGCACCTTCTCCTTGTGTCCTCCCGTGGCCCTTCTTCAGGACTCGGTGGAGGCACCAGCCCTCCATTAGCCTCCTCTTATTTTAATGCACCTGGACCCTGGTACAGGGGCCTACGTTCCCCTAGGACTCCAGTCCATTCATTTCAATGGTTCTGGGAGAGGGAGGCCAGGTCACTGTCCCTCCGTCTTCTTATCAGGCCAGTGATGCCAGCATTAGGGCCCCCATGACCTCATCTAGCCCTAAGCATCTCCCAAAGGCCCCATCTCTGAAAAGCCTCATCCTGGGGGACAGGGCTTTACCAGATGAACTCGGAGGGGACAGCTTGTGTCCACAGCAGACGGCAAATGACGGATCTCTCCCTACATTAACTCATGCAGAGGAGGAAGCGATCTTCCCACCTCAGCCTCCCGAATAGCTGGAACTACACACATGCCAACACGCCTGGCTACCTTTTGTATTGTTGTAGAGACGGGGTTTCGCCATGTTTCCCAGGCTGGTCTTGAACTCCTGAGCTCAAGTGATCCGCCCACCTCAGCCTCCCAAAGTGCTGGGATTACAGGCAGGAGCCACAGCGCCCACCCTGTTGAACTCTTCTCCCAAGCACGTTGCATTGTGGTGCTCGCAGCCGCCCAGCAGGGTCTCCTGGGTCACACTGTCCCCGGTGATACAGCCTGAAAACTGTTTTCATCTTCTGCTTTAAGGCAGTGAGTCCTCAAACTCACCTGTGGCCCTCGCAGTGCAAATCCTTCCTCTCTGTTTTCAAAGTTCTCTCTCAATCTCCGTCATTTAGGTCTTCACTTCTATTTGGTTTCTCCCTCAATTTTTAACGGACCTTCTCTGGTGGTTTCTCCAGTTTTGCCACCCTTCCTAAGCATCTAAACATTGTAAACCTTGGCTTACGTAAATGCCTCAAACTCTTAACAATCTCTAATTAGGGAAATTAATATTCAGCCATCCATATAACAATTATATTATTATAAACATTTTAATTCAGGGTATTAAGCTTACAATAGATGAGGTGTGTTTAATTTCATATGCTGTAAAGTTCAACCTTTTGTTAAGATTTAAAAAATGGCTCATGCCTGTAATCCCAGCACTTTGGGAGGTTGAGGTGGGAGGAGCATTTGAGTCTAGGGGTTCAAGTCCAGCCTTGGCAACAGAGGGAGGCCCCATCTCTACAAAAAAATAAAACCATTAGATGGGTGTGGTGGTGCACAGCTGCAGTCCCAGCTACTTGACAGGGTGAGACAGAAGGATTGCTTGAACCTGGAAGGCTGAGGCTGCAGTGAGCTGTGATTGTTACACTACACTCTAGTCTGGGTGACAGAGAAAGACCCTTTCTCAAAAAGCAGAAAAAAGGAAAAAAGAAGAAAAAAAAAAAGCTCAGAAATATGCACCATTCTCAAAAGCCCTCACACCTCTCACTCTGATCGTCAATAGTTAAGAATGAGTAGCATTTATTACCACAAGCTTACAAAATCATGGCACTTCAATGGTCTGCAGAAATCACGTAAAAACACAGGGTCAGAGGAAAGTATCTGATTGAAGGCAGTTACTAAGATGGCTATTGAGAGCTCTAGCCCAGATTCAGGGTTAGATTCAGGCCGCTCGGGAGAGATCCTGGTTAAGAGACAGCTCACCTGTGAAGCTCTCCGTTGCCCCGTGGCTTGGCTTTGACTTCTGTAAATGAAGAGATTCCTGGAGTTCCCCGAGCTTCCTGCATGTGTAAGTCACAGTCTTGCCATGAAACTGGGAAGTCTGCAGCCATTATTTCTTCCAACAATCCTTCTGCTCCTTTCCCCGTCCTTTCCCCTCTCTCTCTCCCCCTGGGGCTCCCATGACATGTATGTTGTTGTGATTTATGGCCTCCCAGATTTCTCTGAGGCTTTTTCATTTTTCTTCATTCTTCTTTCTCTCTGTTCTTCAGATTGTATAATCACTCACTCCATCTTGGAGTTCGGTGATTCTTTCTCCTGCCAGTTCCAATGTACTGTTGAACGCTTCTTGTGAATGTTTCTTCTGTACATTTCAGGTACTGTATTCCCAGCTCCAGGATACCCGCTCGTTTCTTTGCAAACCATTTCTCTTTATTGGTGGGATGTTGTCATCTCACCGTCCTTTGCTTCTTTAATCCTGGCTTCCTGTGGTCCCTGGAACCTGTTTGTAAGTTACCTTGAAGCCCTGCGTATTAAAGCCAGCATCTTATATCTCTGGCAGGCAGTGGATATGGTTAAGCTTTGTGTCCACCCAAATCTCCTCCTGAAATGTCACCCCCATAATCCCCAAGTGTCAAGGGAGAGACCAGGTGGAGCTCACTGAATCATGGGGGCTGCTTGTCCCGTGCTGCGCTTGGTTCTCCTGGCTGTGAGTTCTCACGATAGCTGATGGTTTTTTAGGGAGCTCTTCCCCCTTCGCTCGGCACAGCTCCCTCCTGCCACCCTGTGAAAGAGGTGTCTTGGTTCCCTTTCACCTTCCACCACGGCTGAGTTTCCTGAGGCCTCCCCAGCTTTGCTGAATCATGAGGCAATTCAACCTCTTTCCTTTATAAATTACCCAGTTCTCCGGCAGTTCTTTATAGCAGTGTGAAAACGGACTAAACGGTCTCAAGTTTTTTGTTGAAGAGTGGACATTTCAGATAATCTACTGCGGGAGCTCTAGATATTGGTACCCTCTCCTACGCAGTTCTGAGCGTCTACCACTTTGCCTAAACATCCCTTATTTATTTCGAGTAAACACTGAAGGTGTTTCTCACGTCATTAACTACTCTGCTTAACTCAACTCCTGACTTCATAGGTAGAGCTGACGTTGCTGAATGCCTGCTGGATAAGTCAATAAAAGAAACCACTTTGCAATAACAAAATAACTCACCTAATTGAGGATTTAACTGCAAACATAAAAACCCAGTAAACACACATTTGGACCAGTCTACAGACATCGCCGACCTGGTGTTGCTCTAGTATCAGCCCCAGCTAATTATTGGAAAAGGTCTTCTTTTTTTTTTGAGACGGAGTTTCGCTCTTGTTACCCAGGCTGGAGTGCAATGCTGCGATCTCGGCTCACCGCAACCTCCGCCTCCTGGGTTCAGGCAATTCTCCTGCCTCAGCCTCCCGAGTAGCTGGGATTACAGGCACGCACCACCATGCCCAGCTAATTTTTTGTATTTTTAGTAGAGACAGGGTTTCACCATGTTGACCAGGATGGTCTTGATCTGTTGACCTCGTGATCCACCCGCCTCGGCCTCCCAAAATGCTGGGATTACAGGCTTGAGCCACCGCACCCGGCCTGGAAAAGGTCTTCTTTATACACAAACGGCTGGCAGCAAAAGTGCCGTCATCTCATAAGCTGGGCACTGAAAAGATCTTGCAGAACAAGGAAAACGATGACACTCTTCTCACTTAGATTTGTTTTTATAAATTTATTTTTTCACAAAAATATGCTACTTGATGTTAACATGCAATGGGATTATTATTTTTAAGTGACTCCATTAAATCTATTTTTAGATTTCTCAGTTTTAATTTCTAAGGTAGCAAATGTCAGCAGATATCAGCCACATAAGCAAATGCTCTGGGCTCTTGACACTGAAATGTTTGAGAATCGCTGTCCCGAAGTGTTCAAGCATTGGGAAGGGGAGGGGAATGTGTGCCCCCGTTATGAAATGTGTCCAGCCGGAGGTTTTACTTGAACACAGCCAGGCCTGTTCATCGTGTACTGTCTGAGGCTGCTTCCGGCTGTGATGGGAGAACGTTTTGGGCGGATGCTGCTGGAGGCCGGTCGGATGGGGCTGAGCAAAGGCCGACTGGATGGGAACAGGAGGATGGGGCTGAGCAAAGGCCGACTGGATGGGAACAGGAGGATGGGGCTGAGCAAAGGCCGACTGGATGGGAACAGGAGGATGGGGCTGAGCAAAGGCCGACTGGATGGGAACAGGAGGATGGGGCTGAGCAAAGGCCGACTGGATGGGAACAGGAGGATGGGGCTGAGCAAAGGCCGACTGGATGGGAACAGGAGGATGGGGCTGAGCAAAGGCCGACTGGATGGGAACAGGAGGATGGGGCTGAGCAAAGGCCGACTGGATGGGAACAGGAGGATGGGGCTGAGCAAAGGCCGACTGGATGGGAACAGGAGGATGGGGCTGAGCAAAGGCCGACTGGATGGGAACAGGAGGATGGGGCTGAGCAAAGGCCGACTGGATGGGAACAGGAGGATGGGGCTGAGCAAAGGCCGACTGGATGGGAACAGGAGGATGGGGCTGAGCAAAGGCCGACTGGATGGGAACAGGAGGATGGGGCTGAGCAAAGGCCGACTGGATGGGAACAGGAGGATGGGGCTGAGCAAAGGCACCCATGATGAGAACAGGAGGAAAACCCACACGCTTGGTATCAATCAACTACAAATGGGCAGTGAGCCTTGGGGTCCCCTCTGCTGCCTTCAGGCTGCGTCTGCCTTTGAGTGAAATGTTTTAGCCAAAAGGCAGAGGGGAGGAGAAAGTCTCCTGCACACCTGTTCTCCACAGTGTCCTCAGGATGGGAGGAGGAGGTCCCCGAGACCTGAACGAGCTGGATTTGACCCAAGGGGATGTTTTCCTCTTGCTGGGTCATGTCAGTGATGAAGTTTAAGGACAGGGCCAGGGACCCTCAGCAACCTGGATATGGTTGGACAGAGGTGGCAGCTTCTCACTGGCCGAGCTCTGGTGCCTTCCCCAAAACTGAAGGTCAATTCCCTGTCCTAATCTCAGCTGGACTCCGGCCAGATGAGTTCCACTTAGGAGGACTTGGTAGTAGGCTATCCTACCACCGGGGGACACTAGGTTTTAACTGGAGACACTATGATGGGGGACTTTGTTTTGTTACTGGGGGGCACTATCCTGTTACTGGGGATGCTGGAGAGTAACTGGGGAACATTACCCAGAAACCGGAAGGACGCTGTCCTGTACTGGGGAACATTATGCTATAACTGGGTGATACCAGCTTATAATGGGGGACACTGCCCTATAATTAGGGGATACTATCCTGTTACTGGAGGACAATGGAGAGTAACTGGGGGACATCTTTTTTCCTTGTTTTGCAAACCCAGTAACTGGGGGGACATTGCCCTGTACTGGAGGAAAGTAGCTTATAACTAGGGGATACTACATTGGGGGGACACTATCCTGTAATTGGGGGACACTATCCTGTTACTGAGGGACACTACCTAGTAACTGAGGATACTACCTTATAAAAAGGGGATGATACTGTATAAATGGAAGACACTATGAGGGGACATTTCCCAGTAACTGGAGGGGACATCACCCTATAACTGGGGGACATCACCCTATAACTGAGGGACATCACCCTATAACTGGGGAGACATCACCCTATAACTGGGGGACATCACCCTATAACTGAGGGACATCACCCTGTAACTGAGGGACATCACCCTATAACTGGGAGGACATCACCCTATAACTGAGGGACATCACCCTGTAACTGGGGAGACATCACCCTATAACTGGGGGACATCACCCTATAACTGAGGGACATCACCCTGTAACTGGGGAGACATCACCCTGTAACTGAGGGACATCACCCTATAACTGGGAGGACATCACCCTATAAGTGGGGGACATCACCCTATAACTGGGAGGACATCACCCTATAACTGAGGGACATCACCCTGTAATTGGGGAGACATCACCCTATAACTGGGGGACATCACCCTATAACTGAGGGACATCACCCTGTAACTGGGGAGACATCACCCTGTAACTGAGGGACATCACCCTATAACTGGGAGGACATCACCCTATAAGTGGGGGACATCACCCTATAACTGGGAGGACATCACCCTATAACTGAGGGACATCACCCTGTAACTGGGGAGACATCACCCTATAACTGGGGGACATCACCCTATAACTGAGGGACATCACCCTGTAACTGGGGAGACATCACCCTGTAACTGAGGGACATCACCCTATAACTGGGAGGACATCACCCTATAAGTGGGGGACATCACCCTATAACTGGGAGGACATCACCCTATAACTGAGGGACATCACCCTGTAACTGGGGAGACATCACCCTATAACTAGGGGACATCACCCTATAACTGAGGGACATCACCCTATAACTGGGGAGACATCACCCTATAACTGGGGGACATCACCCTATAACTAAGGGACATCACCCTGTAACTGGGAGGACACCACCCTATAAG
This sequence comes from Callithrix jacchus, assembly GCF_049354715.1. NCBI lineage: Eukaryota > Metazoa > Chordata > Mammalia > Primates > Cebidae > Callithrix > Callithrix jacchus. Next base: position 128,421,911 of record NC_133511.1, on the reverse strand, counting down.
TGGGGGACATCACCCTATAAGTGGGGGACATCACCCTATAACTGGGGAGACATCACCCTATAACTGGGGGACATCACCCTATAACTGAGGGACATCACCCTGTAACTGGGAGGATATCACCCTATAAGTGGGGGACATCACCCTATAACTGGGGGGACATCACCCTATAACTGGGAGGACATCACCCTATAAGTGGGGACATCACCTTATAACTGGGAGGACATCACCCTATAACTGGGGAGACATCAGCCTATAACTGGGGAACATCACCCTATAACTGAGGGACATCACCCTATAACTGGGGGGACATCACCCTATAACTGGGAGGACATCACCCTATAAGTGGGGGACATCACCCTATAACTGGGAGGACATCACCCCATAACTGGGGGGATATCACCCCATAACTGGGGGAACATCACCCTCTAACTGGGGGAATAACACCCTATAATTGAGGGACATCACCCTATAACTGGGGGGATATCACCGTATAACTTGGGGACATCACTCCATAACTGGGGGACATCACCCTATAACTGGGGGACATTACCCTATAACTGGGAGACGTCACTCTATACTGAAAGACACTATAATGGGGATGATTGCCTTATAACTGGGGTATACTACCCTATAACTTGGGGGTACACTATGCTATGACTGGGGGGACATTGCCCCTATAACTGAGGGAACGCTATTCTGTAACCAGAAGATACTAATCTACAACTGGGGAACAGTATGCTGTAACCAGGGACACTGCCCTGTATCTGTAACTTGAAGGCCAGGGCCCCTGAGCTCAGCTCCTGCAGGTGGGGAGTTTCGGGGCCTCCAAGGGGAATTCCACCAAATAGGGCTGTCTTCAGGGTCCCAGCCTCACCTCATCATCTTTCAGGGGACACACTCCTGACCCTGTTGCCACACATGTGGGGTGCAGGAGTTCAGAAGCCTCCAGCTCCCATCCAAGGCCTAAGGAGAATCTTAGGTCTCCTGCTGGCTGCTCCTTGAGAAGGTGGGGAGTGCCAGCCACCCCAGTGCCCTCAGACCTTTCTGGACAGGGGCATCCACAGTGTGATGTGGGCAAAAGACTTTGGACAAAGTGATGGAGAAGACAACGATGGTGGTGACCACTAGCCCAACAGCACCTGCCGAGTGCCCCCACTTTCTGCTACCCCAGTAGCACCTGCCAAGTGCCCCCCACTTTCTGCTACCCTGACACCACCTGCCGAGTGCCCCCACTTTCTGCTACCCCAGTAGCACCTGCCAAGTGCCCCCCACTTTCTGCTACCCTGACACCACCTGCCGAGTGCCCCCCACTTTCTGCTACCCTGACACCACCTGCGGAGTGCCCCCACTTTCTGCTACCCTGACACCACCTGCCGAGTGCCCCCCACTTTCTGCTACCCCAGCACCTGCTGAATGACCCCCACTTTCTGTCATGCCACTTAGTGCTGCTATGACTTAGAGACGGTGAGACCAGGAGGGATCAAGGAGGTCTCTGGAAGCCACCCCTGGGGTTTGTCCCCAGTGGCAGCACACAGGGAGGAACAGGGGCTGCTGGAGACCCCCTCGGCCCCAGGCACATTATATTTGGAAAGCTTCCCGGTTGCCCAGGACCAAAGCATATCTACAGCCCTGGCTTAGGGAAAGAGGGACAGTGAGAGGGGACAGAGCAGGGATGGGGAAAAAGGCCACGCACAGACCTGCAGAGGCAGCAGGCTGGGAGTACCACTCCCTCACCCCAGCCCAGGGCCCCCAGTCACTCCCTGAGAAATTTGCCCTCGGCTGTGGCCTGCCTCTCAGCCTGGGTCCCGGGTTTGGTGTGGGGCTCTAGGTGAGGCTGGGAAGCAGGAGTGCCCTAGGCAGAGGGGCCAGGCATTGGGAGAGGAAGGGCAGACATCCAGTAGGCAGCACAGACCCCAAACCCACTCCACCCTCCTGGAGGTTCTAGCATGTGCACCCATCTTTGTCTCATCTTCACCCTCTGAGGAAGGGAGGCTGAGACTCCCTGGGGCTACCCTGGAGAGAGGGTTCGGGGACCATGGGGAGCTCTGGAGAGGATGGAAGAGTCCCTCCTCACCCTATTCCATAAACAGACAAAGGTGCCCAGAACGGCATGAAGCCCAGCAGGAAGGGGGACCCACAGGGCCCTGCCCCCACCCCGCCCCTGTCCCCATGCCCAGATGGCATGGGTCTCCCACAGGACAGTAGTAAGGACGACTGGTTCCCAGACACCCAGGAAGAAAGCTCTGTGGGGACCATCTCCCCAGAACCTTCTGGAACCCAGGACAGGAAAATGTACGTGGGTGGGAGAGGAGGTGTCCTCGTCTCCATTTGCTGCTCATGACACCCCTCCCTGCCCAGGAGCCACGGGTCTTGTTCCTGTAGCAGAGACGCCACACAGGGCGGCGGTGGGGCCCCTCCTACCAGGCGGCTTCCGTCGGGGAGTGCTGGAGTTCGTGGGAAAAAGCACAGGGGAGGGAGATCAAAATCACATGCACAGATGCCAGCCTCTTTTTAAACCTAGGCTTTATTCCAGCCTCCTTTGGAGGAGTTCGACTGAAAAGTTCCCTCTTTCTCGACTGATGCGCCACGCCGTTCTGGGCTCCTACCACAGGGCTCCTACCCTTGGTCCCAGCAACGCTGATGATGTGGCGCTGGGGTCCCCGAGGAGAGGAGGCCTCCAGGAAGGAACCGGTGTCAGTCCACACCGTCCAGGGACTGTGGCTCCGCTCTCTCGAGCTGTAGCACCTGGAAAGAGAGGCCTGTGATGCCACAGTCCCATGAAGACAGACTGTGTGGCTGTTGACATACTGGCACACACCAAAAGTGGGTCACAAGTCCCAGAGGTGAAAAAGCAAATTACCAGAGTCCCCACAGGATGCTGGGAGTGTGCACCGGAAAAGCACGGAGGGGCAGGTCCAGCACAGGCAGAGCAGTCCCCGCAGAGGACAGCAGGGCAGTGTCTCCACCTTTACCTGCAGCCTCTCTGATGTTCCCACGTGCGTCACTCTTTTGACGGCACAGCACCTGAACCCCCTTCCCAATATGGGGAAGCCCACCCCTGAGTGCATCTTGGTGGGAGCCAAGCCCCCACTTCCTACTACAGGGGCCAGAGCTGGGGCTGCCCCGTCCCTGCCCCAGGTGGCGGAATGACAGGGCCCGTCACCTGAGGCTTGGCCACTTTGCTGCCCCATGACCCAGGGACACTGGGATTCAGGGATGGCAGGGCACAGGCAGGGTGTGGCGCATAGGCTCCGTCCAGCCACAGTAGGGGACACAGGGTAGCAGCTGGCTGGCCCAAGTCCCACTTTCCAGCCCCTGCGACCCCTGCCCTCCCTTCCACCCTCTAAGTCACTCTTCCAGTAAGTTCCATTCCATGGAAATCAGCCAGACACAGTATCTCTTCCTTATAACCATGTGGCCCCAAACACCTTCCAGCCCCAAATGACAGCATTCCTTAGCCTCAGCACCACCAACACGTGGAACGGAGAATTCTCTGCAGGGCGTGAGGTTGGGATGGGCCCATCCTGTACATGGTAGGACGTTCAGCAGCACCCCTGGGCTCCACCCATGGGATGTCGGGAGCACAGACCCCAGCCCAGTCATGAGTACCAAAACCATCTTGGATCATTGCCTAACGTCCCCCCAGGAGGCTACTGGTGGCAGATGATGTAGAGCCCCTGCCACTGATCCACCCTCGTTTTACATGCCACCTGCTCACAGACGCTGTCACCAGCCACGAGGTACAAAGCAGCACCTCGCATCCTCTAGTTCAGCATAAGCAGGGTTTTCCTCATGCCCTTCGGGAAGAGTTGAAGACATCTTCCTGTTAGAAGGTCACCACTCTGTGGTCGTGCAGCACCCGTGTGTCTCTGCTGTGCACTAATCGTCCTGTGCTGCGATCACACTGTGCTCTGGCCTCACAGGTGCCAGAAGGACACGAGGCATCCTCAGGGTAGACTCCTCAGGATTTATCATTGTTTTTAAATTTTAAATTTTGTTTTGAGACAGGCTCTCGTGCTGTCACCCAGGCTGGAGTGCGGTGGCATGACCACAGCTCACTGCAGCCTCCACCTCCTCGGCTCAGTTGATTCTCCCCCCTCAGCCTCCCAAGTAGCTGGAAGCACAGGTGTGCACCACCATGTCTGGCTAACTGTCGTTAATTTTTGTAGAGACAGGGTTTCGCCATGTTGCTCAGGCTGGTCTCCAACTCCTGGGGTCAAGTGACCCTCTCAAAGTGCTGGGATGACAGGCGTCAGCTACAGCCGGCTCACAGTTTATCATGTTGACTGACTCATCGGCCAGCTCTCCCCTCTCATCAGATGATCCCCTGCGCTGGGGAGGCCACAGCCACCCTGCTCCGTCGTGGCTCCCACCTGGCTTTGGAAAAGAAAAGGACCTATCCTTTTTCATTGACTGTATTGGTCCTTCCTTGATTCTATGAGTAATTAATAAAGAAAAAGGAAAGCAGGGTGGGTTGGAAGCCACGGAGCCATCTGGATACCCCGGTTGTTTGGAAATGATGGTGGCTGGGCACCACATTCACAGAGTGGTGTCCAGCTGCTAATTTTGTTTTATGCAATGCCCAGCCAGAAGGAGTGCACGCCGGACTCAACACACTCGGCAGTCAGTGCAGCCATCGTGGAAAACAGTGCAGAGACTCCTCCCAAGATTAAAAATACTGCGGTAGAATCCAGCCACCCCGCTGCTGGGTGTAACTGACAGGAAATGAACGCATCTGCTGAGGAGACGTCTGCACAGCCACATTCACCGCACCCCCATTCACAAGAGCCCAGCTACGGAACCAGCCTGTGCACCCACAGATGGATGAGGGGACAGAGAAAACGCGGGGCGCACACACCATGGAGGAGGCCGCCGCCGTAGGAAAGGAGGAAATCCTGCCGTTTGCAACCAAAGGGATGAACCTAGACAAACCACATCTGAAGTGAAACGAGCCAGGCAGAGGAAGACAAACGCCGCACAGTACGGCTCATCTGCGGAATCTCAAAAAGGTGATCTTGGGCCGGGCGCGGTGGCTCATGCCTGTAATCCCAGCACTTTGGGAGGCCGAGGCGGGTGGATCACGAGGTCAAGAGATCGAGACCATCCTGGTCAACATGGTGAAACCCCGTCTCTACTAAAAATACAAAAAATTAGCTGGGCACGGTGGCGCGTGCCTATAATCCCAGCTACTCGGGAGGCTGAGGCAGGAGAATTGCCTGAACCCAGGAGGCGGAGGTTGCGGTGAGCCGAGATCGCACCGTTGCACTCCATCCTGGGTAATAAGAGCGAAATTCCATCTCAAAAAAAAAAAAAGGTGATCTCGTGGAAGCAGAGACCACAACGGGGGTTACCAGCGGGTGGGGAGGGGTCGGTCAAAGGACACAAACTTTCTGTTAGATTGGAGAAGTAAGTTCGACAGATCAGTGCACAGCGTGGCGACTGAAGTTGATACTGGAAAATTGCTAAGAGAACTTTTTAAAATATTTGTTGAGACAGTGTCTCACTCTGTCACCAGGCTGGAGTGCAGTGGCATGATGTTGGCTCACTGCAACCTCTGCTCTCGGGCTCCTACCTCAGCCCCTGAGTAGCTGGGACTACGGGTGCACACCATCGCACCCAGCTAATTTTTGTGTTTTCAGCAGAGACGGGGTTTCACCATGTTGGCTGGCATGACGGTCTCGATCTCCTGACCTTGTGATCCGCCTGCCTCGGCCTCCCAAAGTGCTGGGATTACAGGTGTGAGCCACCGCGCCCGGCCAAGAGAGTGCATTTTAAGTGCTGTCACCACACACAAATAATAAGCACGTGGGGTAAGGCATGTGCACGTGAAACGGCTGGGCTGAGCCGCTCCGCTGTGAGGCACGTATCAAAATGTCATGTTGTACACCATCAATATATAGAACTTTTACTTGTCAGCATAAAAAGAAGTAAATTTAAAAGACAAAAACCACTTTAAACCTATGTGTCCCTCTGCAGGAATGAGGACAGTAAACAATGCCACTGTGTATACAAGAAAGCTTTTCAATCCGTAATGGAAATAACCTTGTGTTCCTTCAACAGACGTGAAACACGGAGAAAGAAACATTTCTGCTGGACTTACCTGGTTTTCTATGCACCGGAACTGCCAGGGCCAGCCCGTGTTGTACAGAAACGGTCGCAGATCAAACCTGTTGTCATCGGGGCTATAGTTTTCGGCGTGGTACCCGGGTGTGAGCGTGGTCATCTTGTGCCTGTTGATGGAGTACTTGGAGAAAAACCGCTTCACTTTGTCGGCAACCTGGTGGGCATGCAATACACGAGCTTCGTGTTCGCAGAGCTGGAAAGGCCCCGGGCCGCAATTCCCTTGCTGGACCACACAAGCCGGCAGTTCATGGGCTACTCCCGGCACAGGACCTTCCCCGATGGCGGGGGTGGGGGATGCCCGTGCTCATGCCAGGGGCGCTGGCTGAGCTGTGAAACCGGGGTCCCCCTGCCTCTGATGCTATGGCATGCTGCCTCAAGAGATCTGAGATAGATCCCACGAGATTTATTTCATGAGGCTTCCAGGAGGTTCTATGGGACCACCACGCTTATGGGCTTCAGTCCCGGCGAGACTCACAGCTGGTAGAAAAGCAATACTATTCTGACGCTGAAGTTTACATTCTGCCTTCAAAAAAAGGGAGGGCTTGTTCCATGTTGTGTTTACCTGACTGTGGATGAGCCCCACTCAGGTTAACGTTGGGCCAGCAGAAGATCAGAACTGGTAAAAATAAGTGGAAAGGGCCAGGCACGGTGGCTCACACCTGTAATCCCAGCAATTTGAGAGGCTGAGAGAGTGGATCATGAGGTCAAGAGATTGAAACCATCCTGGCCAACATGGCGAAACCCCGTCTCCCTCCTGGCCAACATGGCAAAACCCCATCTCTACTAAAAATACAAAAATTAGCTGGGTGTGGTGGAGCACTCCTATAGTCCCAGCTATTCAGGAGGCTGAGGCAGAAGAATAGCTTGAACCCGGGAGGTGGAGGTTGCAGTGAGGAGCTGAGATTGCGCCACTGCACTCCAGCCTAGCGACATAGCGAGACTCAGTCTCAAAAAGCAAAGTGGCAAGTGTCACTGTGTGACACATGGTTTTATTATGTTAGGGTCACACCATATCTACTTGTTCCTACAGGTCAAACTGGCTTCTGGAAAGAGGACATTACCTACGGCTTCCCTCTGTGATGCATCGCATGGGCCTTACCTGTCTCGGGGTCCACATGTGCCTCCACATGCCGAGGAGTTTGCAGAACATGCTGTAGGGCCCCATCTTGGCCACCTTCCTGAGTCTCCCGTAGACCGAGAGCTCCGCGTACGTCATCCCCATATCTTCCTGTGCAGGACAAAAATGCATTCTACAGTGACAGCAAGTCACAGCTGGGGAGACCCAAAAGCTTCTTCTGGAGATGGGAACCAGAGGCCAAGGAGGCGAGACTTTCCCAGAGAGGCAGGAGCAGAGGCGGGTTTCCCTCTTCATCACTGGGCAGCAAGTAAGGAGGTAGCATTACTTGCTGCAACGAAGAATCGGACATTTGGTTTGCGGTGAAGTGAGGCTCACCAAGAGTGCTCACGTCTAAAAGCCCAGTTCCCAGGAATGTGACTTTATCTGGAAAAAGTGTGTTGGCCGGGCACAGTGGCTCACACCTGTAATTTCAGCACTTTGGGAGGCGGAGGTGGGAGGACGGCTTGAGCCCAGGGCTTTAAGACAGGCCGGGCAACATAGCAAGACCTTGTCTCTACGAAAAATTTAAAAAATTAGGCACAGTGGTGTGCACACCTGCAGTCCCAGCTACTAGGGAGGCTGAGGAGGGAGGGCCACCTGAGCCGGGACATCAAGGCTGCAGTGAGCCGAGATTAGAGCTTTGCACTCCAGCCTGGGTGACAGAGCCAGACCCTGCCTCTAAAAAAAAAAACGAAAAGAGAAAAAGATAAAAAGTCTTTGCAGATGTAATGAAGTAAATAATCTTTTTTTTTTTTCTTTTTTTTGAGACGGAGTTTCGCTCTGGTTACCCAGGCTGGAGTGCAATGGCGCGATCTCGGCTCACCGCAACCTCCGCCTCCTGGGTTTGGGCAATTCTCCTGCCTCAGCCTCCTGAGAAGTAAAGAATCTTAAGGTGAGATGACTCTGAATGTAGGGTGGACCCTGCAGCCAGTGACATCCCTTTTGAGGGCCAGGAGGATACAGGGAGGACGGGAGGAGGCCGCAGGAAGAAGGAAGCAAAGGTTGGAGTGAAGCAGCCACAAGCCAAGGAACACCAGAGTCCCCAGAAGATGCAAGAGGCAAGAAAGGATCCCCTAGCGCAGGGTCGCCAACCCCCAGGCCATGGATCGGCGCTGGTGCCTGGCCGTTTAGGGCCTGGATTGCACAGAGGTCAGGGACGGAGGTAAGCGGATGGGCGAGTGGGCATTCCTGCCTGAGCTCTGCCTCCCGTCAGATCCTGGGTGGCACTGGATTCTCAGGGGAGCGTAGGCCCCACTGTGAACTATGCAAGCGACGGATCTAGGCTTGGTCAGTCCTTGTGGGAATCCACTGTCTGATGACCTGAGGTAGAACAGTTCATCCCAAAGCCATCTCCCACCTCTGTTCCTGGAAAACATTGTCTTCCAGGAAACCGGTCCCAGGTGCCAAAAAGACCAGGGACCACCGCCCTGGAGCCTTCGGAGGGACCAGGGCTCTGCCAACACCTTGATTTCAGACCCTGGACTCTGGAACTGTAGGGGAAGGGATTCCTGTTGTTTAAGCCACCGGGTCATTAGTGACAGCAGCCCCACAAATCAGCCATGGGAGGCGTGGCACCCTGAGCAGACGAAGCCTATCTGCTGCCCTCCTGAGCCCATGCCCTGAAGTGTGGGGGACTCAGAGAACAGGACAGGGGCCTCACTGAAATCTGGGCCATGCTGGAGGCCATGAGGAGCCGCTGGTATCACTAGCACATCGCCAGGCAATGAATACCTCCAGCCAGGCTCAGAGGCCAATGTCATCCTGAAGCTCACACAACCCAGACCCTTTTCATCTTTCAGTAGCTGCTCCGATTCCCTCTCTGGGGTGTGTTCCTAGCACACCCCAGAGCTGTCATCAGACAATATGGCTAGAGCCAGAGCCCGGCCTCCTCATCCTTTTCTCCAGGGGACTGTAAGTGTTTTCCCTGTGGTGGCCATGTCTGTCTTGCTCACCAGGGAGTTCCCAGCACCCGACAGGTTGTGCACAAGTGGCTATTTGGTTTCTTTTGCAGGAGGTGACCATTTTCCAGTGTGACATTTAATGCCTGCAGGTCAAGCTATTTGACTGGTTTCTTTTGCAGGAGGTGACCATTTTCCAGTGTGACATTTAATGCCTTCAGGTCAACGGTCATAGCTCGAGACTTCAATACCCCACTTTCAATAAAGGACACAACAACTAAGATGAAAAATCAACAAGGAAACCAAAGATACAGACGACTCCATCAACCAGGAGGGCCGGCAGACACCTGCAGGGCACTGCACCCCGAGGCGGGACCCGCCTGCCTCCCAGGGACACACGGAACGCGTCCCAGGTCAGACCACCTGCTGGACTACGAGAGAAGCCTTCAGGCAGCTTCAAATGTTGAAATCATACAAAGTCTGCGTTCTTACCACAATGGAATAAAAGTAGAAATTCAGTCGCAGAAAGTTTGGACATTCACGGATATTTGGAAATTAAAGCAGAGACTCCTAAATAACCAGGGGATCGAGGGAGAAGTCACAAAGGGAGTCGGAAAATACTTGGATGGATGAAGTGAAGATGCAGCAGACCAAACCATGTGGGAGGCACTGGACACGGGCTGGGAGCGAAGCTTGGAGCTGCAAACACCTACCTTACAAAGGAAAAAGGATCTCAAGTCGATAACCTGACTTTCCACCTGAGACACCAGAAAAAGAGGAGCAGATGGAAGCCAAAGCTGGCGCAGGAAGGAAATGGCCAAGATCGGAGGGAAATGAAAGACAGACGGCAGAAAACATCAACACAACAAAAAGCTATGCTTGGAAAGATAAAAAAAAAAAACATGCACAAACCTTTACCTTTAGCCAAAGTGACCAAGAAGAGTGAAGACAACTGAAATCAGCAATGAAAGAGAGACACCCTCGTGACCTCATAGAAATCAGTGGATTGCAAAGAAAGTCAGGTGCGCGTGGCTTTGTTCTGAGATCACATCGGGGATGTGTTCTGAGAAACGCGCTCAGGCGACTGCGTCGTGTGAACACCCTCCAGGCACTCACATGCAACCAGACGCTCCCCCCGCCTATGTAACCTCGGCCACATAGTACGGCCTGAGCTCCCAGGCTACACACGTGCACAGCATGTCACTCTACTGAACACTCTGGGCTGGGCTAACACAATGCTAAGTGCTGATGTATCTAAACATAGAAAAGGGAGGTGGAAATACAGCAGGGAGGATAAAAAATGGGACCCCTGAAGAGGACACTTCCCGGGAACGGAGCTTGCAGGATGGGAAGCTGCTCCGGGTGGGTCAGGGAGTGAGTGGTGGAGAGGAGGGCAGAAGCGCCGTGGCAAAGCCACCACCATTACCTCGTCGGTCTGGGACACCTGTCCATCCGCCAAGGGCTCCAGCTCCGCGGTAGGCGGCGCTGACAGGATGCTGCAGCGGAAACACACAGAGGTCGGCAGGGCTGTTGGCCCCAGGGTCGGGGGTGCCCCTTGTGCTGTGTTGGGGTACAGGATCCAAGAGGTAGAGAGACAGAACACTGAAGAACTGGTGAAGAGCATCTGGCCCCGGGGGGGCCACACCACCTGTGAGTGGAGATCAGTGGCGGCCCTCAAATGCCCCAGAGCATCTGTATTTACTAGGTCCAAGCAGGGGCAGGGTCTTGAGTGAGGTCATCATCTATAGGCTTAATGATAGGACATACGTAATCACATGGGTTACAAGCGAGGGGGCCATCCCATTATGTCACCTGGGCAAAGGAGTGGGCCATGCGCAGTAGCAGAGGGTCATGTACAGAAAAGGGGTCCACCCCCATTAGGTCACCGAGGCAAGGAGGTGGGCTGTGTGCAGCAGGTGTCGCGCGTAACACTTCTTATCTGGGGGCTGGAGGCTTCAAAGGGTTTCTAATAGAAGGATACTGTAAGCCAGTGCAGTGGGAGCTGACAGACTTGTGCTCTTCTCTAAGATATTTATGGGAGGAAGATTTGAGCCAGCACAGAAGCGAGAAAAGACTGACAGGGTGAACAGCCGCCGTGACTGGTCACACCACAGGGTTCTTTTCCCTCCGTTACTTCCAGGATCTCAGGCCTGAGGCCGACTTTCCCCAGGAGCTGGATGCAGGTGCTACAGCTCCTTTATCATGAGGAGAGGCTCTTGCTCCAAGCCTGCATACAGCGTGTGCCCTTTCAGGCAGGGATGCCACCGCCTGGGTCTTTGGTTCTTGTCCTGGTCTGGCTGTTTTCCCATGTACTGCTCCTGTTCTGTGATGCTCTAGGCATTCCTCCTACTACGAACTACCATGTGGTTATATGGAAGGATTCTGTAAATCACACTAAATGTGTCGGTACAGCTCCGACTGCAGCACCTACATGATTATATAGAAAGATTGTATGGAACTAAGTATGCTAGATATAAGCATTAAGTACTATTATATAAACTAGATATATGTAAGCAAAGTTATACTCAGGCACTAATTCTATAAACTAATATATGATTATATGTGAGGGATTATATACAGGAAACAGCTGAGCAATAACACTATAAACTAAGATATTCTTCAGGCACTACTTATGCCTGGGGTCTGCACCGTTCTCCTTCCTCGGTGCCCATGGGGGGTGTCACCCACAGAGGCTGGTCAGCGAAGCTGCCAGGGTGCGTGAGCTCTGGGAGAGAATCCCCGAACTAAGTTTCCTGAGTACCCTGGGCGGAGGAGTGCGCGTGCTGCTGTGGCCTCCTGACCCAAGGAGAGGCAGAGACGGAGGCACAGCACAGGGCCAGCCCACCGGGCACCGTCCACACCCAGGCTGCGGGGACCGTGCTGCCGGGAATGTCTGTGCCCTGTGCCCTGCAGGACATTCAGGAGCACCCCTGGCCTCTACCCGCTAATGCCAGCGGCATAGCCCATGTAACAAACCTACTCAGAATGTCTACAGACACTACCTGATGTCCCCTGGGGGGCAGAGTCACTACACGGAGGATAAGCAAAGAGAAGAAACATGTATCCCTGTAACAGGGAACCATGGGAGCAAAGGCCAGGAAGGCTCCAGGCACTGATCCATCGGTAGTCACTGCTGAAGCATAGGCACTCTGCTCAGATGCAGCGAGCCTCGGTCTGCCTCGGTCCCTCAGCATGGGGATGGTGGGAAAGGGAGGCAGGGCGGGTGGGAGAGGCGGGAGAGGTGGGGCAGGTGGGGCAGGGGGGACAGGGGGGACGGGGGCGGGGGGAGGCAGGAGGCTGCAGCTCCCTGATCTGGCTGGAGCCTGGGGGCTGTTGGGGCATCCACAGGAAGAAGGGGCGGCCTTGTCACGGGCCTCAAGTGCCAGCTCAAGGGCAGGGCTGCTCAGCAGTCAACAGGAGCTACAAAGGCACCTGAGTGAGGCCCAGAGTGGCCGGGGCTGTGCTATGGAATGAGCCCGGTGGCTGTGGAACCATGGCCCACGAGCCTACTCACCTCTGCAGGGCGGGAAGCTGGAAGCGCCCGGTGCAGAAATGGACAAAGGCCCTCAGGTCCATCTTGCTGATCCCGCCTATGGGGTTGATATCCGCACTGGAGCAGTCGTACTTGGTAAGGTAGCCCAGGAGACTGCAGGGAGAGGGAGAGCGCATGGGTTCCCTAGGGGCCGCAGACTCCCCCAACCCTGGCCCTCATGGAGTTGCTTCTTCCAGGGGCCCTGAAGCCAGAATCATGGCAATTTCAAGGGTCCTAGAGAAGCCCCAGAGCAGCCGGCAAAGGTGGCAGGGGCTGCAGATGACCCAGGAGAGCCTCTGGGTGTACCAGAAGACACGCCAGGAATGGCAGGCAGATTTCAGGGGTCACCAGCACAGAGCTGGGATCAGCCATCTGAACGGACCTGAGGGACAGAAGTCCTGGGGGGTCGGGGGTGAGCAGGAACTCAGCACATATGGACACTCTGCTGCCTGGATAGCTGGGCCCCTCCCCTGCCCGTCAACTCTGAGGCCTGTGGTTGGCAGAAGAATCATAGGCAAAGATGCCCATGTCCTAATCCCCAGAACCTGTGACTCTTTCACCTTGCAGGGAAAAAGGGACTTTATAGATGGACTCAGTTGGGGACTTGAGATGTGGAGGTGACACTGGATTGCAGGGTGGGCCTGAAATGCAATTGCAGGGGTCCTTAAAAATAGAAGGGGGTGAAGGTGAGAGTCGGAGGGAGCCGTGACCACAGGGGAAAGATGGAGACGCACGGCTGCTGGTGGTGAAGGAGGAGGAGGGGTCATGAGCCAATGAAGATGGGGCTCCAGAGCCTGGAAACTGCAGGAAACAGATTCTTTCCTAGGGCCCCTAGAAGGAACCAGCCATGTGCACCCCTTGAGCCAGGGGACCCACACTGGATGTGTGTCCTATAGAGCTGAAGGACCACAATGTTGAAGGCACTAACTTTGTGGTCATGGGTTACAGCAGCCACGGGAAACTCCTGCAGCCGCTCCACACCTGTCCTCCTCACCCCGCCCCACAGCCAATGCCGGCGCAGGCCTCCAGGTTCTCCCCTGGCTCCTGGCTGACCACCCACACCAGCCCAGGCCAGGCGCTCCCACCATCTGAATGCCCTCAACGGTGTCCTTGACCTTGCAAGCCATTCCAGGCTGGCCCCTGCCTGTCCCACCAGTCACATTTCTCAGCACTCACAAACTCACACCTCTACGCCTTCTCACCCCTCCTGACCCTCACTGTGGTGCAATGTCCAGGGTATGAGATCCCCAGGGTCCCAACAGAGGGACGACTGAGGCCCTGTGCTGCCTTCAGTGGGGGCTGCCCCAGTCACCCCATTGCCTCTGTCCTGTCCCATCCAAGGGTCCTTTAGCAGGAGCCTGGATATGGGCCAGATGGGCCAGGGAAGATGACGGTCTTCATCTTACCACCTTTTCTCCTCCATCCCCAGTGACTGCCAAAGATGGGGGAAATCTGCCTGGGCTGACTCAGCACAGCCAGGGAAATCCCAGCAGTGCGGGGCTTGGCTCCAACTGCAGACCCATGGGGCAAGGATGCTGCCTCGTCTTGCTGGAATGAAACCCCAGCTGGGAGGTGGGAGCCCCATGGGGATGAGAGGCATGCTTATAGGCTGAAAACTGAGGCAGACTTTTTCTGGTGAAATCAAGACTGATTTGGTGGATTGGTGAGACTCTGAAGCCAGCAACAGGCGTGGCCACACAATTTCAATCGAGGACCGCTGAGTTCCAGCAGCCGGCCCCTCCTCTCACACTCCGCACTGATCTTCCCCCAAGCTGGTCACTTCTATCAGCTGAAATCATGTTGCTAGATGCCCACCTTCAGCACAGCCTCTCAGCTCTGCAGTTCCCATGCTGACCCCAACTTAGCCCCGCAGGGCTGGCTTCACTCTCCTCTCCCTTCCTACTCTCTCTGGAACCTTCTCCTAACTTCACTGAGAGGAAGAAAACCATTCAGAAGAGCAGCCTGCAGTGCCCTTGGAGGCCTGCCTCTGAACCCACCCCTCCTGCTGCTGTGGATGCGCTGGCTGGGCCCACAGCAAAGCCACCCTCCCGCCTGGTCACCTGCTCTCACCTCCTCGTCAGAAACATCCCCACCATCCTGCACCAGCAAATCCACTCACTCTCTACTGGTCCTTTCCTGACAGTATCTTAAAGCAAGAAAACAAATGGAGACCAGTCTGGCGGCACAGCAGAAACAAAAAATTTAGGTTGGTGGTATGCACCCGCGGTCCCAGCTACTTGGGAGGCTAAGGTGGGAGGATGGCTTGAACCCAGGAGGTTGAGGCTGCCGTGAGCTGTGACAGTGCCAGTGTACTCCAGCCTGGGTGACAGAGCAAGACCTTATCTCTAGCAATAAAGCAAACTCTGTTTCTTGTCTCCATTGATCTGTGCAGTGCCGATCCTGTGCCTCTCCTCCCCCTGAAAGTGAAATTTCTGGAAACAGCTGTCTCTGACTTCTCACACCTCCCCTGACCCCCACACTACACTCTTCCCAAAACCAGCTCTGCAGGTCTTTCAGTCCCCACTTAAGACCAGGCCTTTTAGGGAGACAATGACCAGTCCTCAGTCCTGGGGCAGTCACACGACTCAGGCCTTCTCTACCCACCCTCACCCTCATCTGAGTGTGGGAATTCACTCAGGGTGGTGGCAAAAACATTAAGGGGAAAATATTACAGAAAGTTCTAGAATATAGTTGCAAACCTTCTTGGAAGGCCAAGAAGTTTGCATAGTTTCAGTAGAAGTTTTGGCTGAAGGCAGCCTAAATCTCCTTTACCTTTAGTTAATAAGAAAAGCAAATACCTACGGTATGTGGGAATGTTTATCTGAATAACTTGTTTACTCATGTGGTCTCAAAACGAAGCTCTGAGCTGGACGGCCCTCTTGGGGGTAGGCTGACCAGGGAGATTACCTTCTAATGGTGTTTGCCTTGGGCTTAGAAAGTCTACAAGTGTGTTGACTTAGAACCTCTGCTATTAAATCTCCCCATTTGGGGAGATGGCGAACTAGTCAGCATCATGTAGGTGGGCTCTCTCTCTGTGAGTGGCTCACAACCCCACAGACCACTTGCTCACTGTATTCTGTGTGTGAGTGAATTTATTCGTTTGTCACGCAGCTGGGGCCTACGGGATGGATCCTGGCACTGAAGGCCTTTATGAAACTCGCTTCTCAGCAGGGCCCTCCCTGAGCAAGCTGCCTACAAACTCCCAGCTCTCCCTTTCCCTCCTCGAGCTCTCTCAGCAGACGTTTCCTACAATACACACATCATCAGCTGGGCTATCACTGTCTCCTCCCACTTGCAGAGAACAGGAATTGTTTCTGACTTGTTCACACCACAGGGAAGAATGCCTGATGGAGAACAGGTGTCCAACAGGCCCCTGAGGAGCAGACAGGCATGCAACTGACCTAGAATCAGAAGCAATTAAACAACAGAATTACAGAGAAATTTTTAAAAATCAACACTATACACCTGAGATTCTCCCCAGAATGGAGAAGAAGAAAAGGACTGGCTGTGACCAGTGAGAAGGCGGTGGCAGAGGTGGGTGCAGCATGTGAAACGGACAGAAGGGCTTCACTACAACATCACGGGGGGAGTGTCCGCAGCCACAGAGCTTTCTGTCCAGCAGCTGAGGGATGAGAGGTGATTACCTAGGTTTGTTTATTTTCTAAATGGGATCTAGAAGCCTTCAAGCTCCCAGAACCCAATCTCACCCTGGCAACAGTATCTGTTTCTTTGTTAACATTTTAAATACTAGAAAATGATGGACAAGAGTTGTGATGGGGAACTGTGACAACACAATTTTATAACAGATCAAATTCTTCCTCATCTGCAAAAGCAATGCCATCAAAAACGAAACATCAATATCCTCAACTACAGCAGAGCTCAGAATATACAGCAGCCATCACACCCCTCCTGAAGTCAGTCCCTCACGAAGGCATCAGAGGCACCAGAAAAGCGATTCACAAAATATGCATGGGGAGGATGAGAATTTTTACCCAGTATCGGGTGTTAACTTCAATTTTCTGTAATTAGAAAATTAAAATAGGATTTAAAAGCCTAAGATTTAAAAGAGAACACATCCGCAGACAGGCAAGAATGCAGAGTGATTAAGACACTCACACCATAGAAAAAAGAAAAGGACTGATAGATGGAAGGAAGGAAATGTGGACAGATAGGTAGACGGATGGATAAATGGAGAGATGCGTAGATGGATGAGTAGGTGGACAGATGAAATGGTAAATGAACAGATGGATGAATGAGCAGATAGACTGATGGGTGGATGGACAGACACGTGGGTGGACAAGTGGGTGGAAGGATGAGTGGGGATTAATGAATAGATAGATAGGTAGATGAATGGATGGGTGGGTGGGTGGATGGATGGATGAATAGATGGGTCAAAGATGGGTAGATAAATGCATGGATGGACAGACAGCTGGGAGGGTAGATGGATGGATGGATGAATGGATGGACAGACAGATGGGTGGATGAATGGACAGGTAAATGGGTAGATGGGTGGGTGGGTGCCTAGATGGGTAGACGAATGGATGGATGGATGGCTGAACTGACATATGGATAGATGGATGCATAGACAAACAAATGAATGACAAATAGTTTTTGAAATTCCTCAGCTACTAAGGAGCAACTAAGAAGAGCACAGACGAGCTGAGACGGGCAGAGGCTCACCTAAGGGAAGTGGGGAAACCAAGGCTGGAAAAGACTCTCTAGCAGCCTCCACTGCTGGGTTTGATAGGCAGCTTGAATTTTAGCTGGAAAACAGCAGGGAGGCACTGAGTTTTGTTGATCAGGGAAGCAGGATGAGAAGGGGAGTACTTTTAGTCCACATAAAAAATGAACTCTGGTTTGGAGGTAAAAATGAGTTGCAAAGAAATGACTTAAGATGCAGTGGAACAGCCTAGAAGAAAGAGGGGAGCCTGTCTGTTGCAGGGAAGGGGGAGATGAATTCGAGGTGCAGCAGAGAGAGAGGAAGGACCACAGGGCTGATGAGAGTGGTGAGCACCAGGAGCCGCCTGCAGGAAGGCGATGCCATCCGCTCTGCCACTCCGGTTGGGTGAAATTCTAGAGGAATGTTGCCCCAGGCACTAAACCTGCCATGAGAGGCACAGGATGACAGCATCTCACAGTGCGTCACCGTCAGAGATCTGAGAGGTTCCAGGACCCACCACTGCCTGGGCCACACTCACCTCTCATCCACATTGGCGGATCCCAGCACGAGGAGCCTGCCATGGACGCCCCGAGACCAGAGGCTCAGCTGAGCAAACAGATAGGTGAGGACCATCCGTATTCGAGCCTGGACAACACAACGGAGGAAGTAACGGGTTACCTTGCAAAGCGGGGACGGGGAGACGCACACCTGCACCCTCCTGAAAACAAGAAAAATCACTCAGGAGCTCTCTAGTGTTCTGGGAACATCCGAGCCTCCGAGTCCCACAGCGTCCTGAGGCCTTTCTCAGGGTGGTCCCACCTCTGCAGAGCTCATACGAGCACAGCGGGACCTTGTCTTCAAAGATGGGAGCACCTGGAGCCCAGGAGGGCAGAGGCAGCATGGGTGGCAGAACTGAGCTGTGGGTTCCCTGGGAGAAAGCTTGGCAATGGCATTTCTGTCCCTTTCCCACTGATAGGAGGGGAGAGGCCACCCAATGCACAGCAGAAAGGGGACAGGGAGAGACAGGACAGATCCCAGCGGCCAGAGCCCCCAGCTCCAGCCCAGCCTCTCTGCTCTTCCGCCCATCATGGAGCATCCAGTGAAGTGCAGTAACCCAGGAGGCAGACAGCATCTGGGCTGTTCCCTGAGGATACAAGAGGCACGCACTCACACAGTCACATGCACACTCTTGCAGTCATGCACACCCACCCACGTGCTCACAGGCATGCACGTACACTCAGGCAGACTCGCACACACCTGTGCAATCACGTTTGTGCACACACTCAACCTGCACATCCACATCTACACTTACGCACAAGCACACCCACACTTGTGCATACTCACACGCTTGTACTCACACTCACGTGCCCTCATGCTCACACGCTGAGACATACCCTCTTGCTCTTGCACTCACACTTCTGCAGACACTCAAGCATGCACACTCTTACACCCCTGCTCTTGCTCTTACACATCACATGCTCAGGCACTAACACACACACACACACACACACCCATCCTTGTTAACAAGGCTGCATGACTGATGTCTTCAGCGAGGCACACAGGCTGTGAACCCCGGCACTGGCTGTCCCTGGGTGCCCTGTGCCATGACTTTCATGGAGATGACGGCCCAGGCAGGGACACCTGCGCATCCTGTACCAGGTGTCCCAGGGTTCCCTGCACCCCCATCCCCAGGGGACACCGGCCCAGGCCAGGGCACCTGCACATTCTGGAGCGCCAGGTTTTCCCTGCTGCTTCCTCCATGAGCTGCAAACAGAGGACTCTTCCCTGTCACCAGGCTGAAGATGCCCATGACAGCCTTCACGGCTGGATCGATGCTGAGACTGATGTGGTGGCTGGAAGGAGAAGGGGAGGCGTGGAGGGCAGCATGTGCAGGTATGCGTGTGCATGTGTGTGTGCATGTGTGCACGTGCAAGTGCATGTGTGCATGTGTGTGCGTGTGTGCAGGTACGCGCGTGTGTGCGCGTGTGTGCATGTATGTGCGCGTGGGTGGTGGAGCCCTGGTGACACTGTAACCACTTTAATGTGTACGATTGGTGGCAGTTAGCAATCCACAGTGCTGTGCAGCCCTCACCACCATCTGGCTCAGAATGCCTGATCACCCGAGAAGGAAACCCCATCCCACCGGCAGTCCGTCCCCACTCCCTCCTCCTCCAGCTCTGACAGTAGTGATAGTGACAGATGTGGAGAGTGACACACACCCTCTCTATGCTGCTGCCTGTTCTGGACACTGCATGGAAATAGAATCAAACGCCACATGGCTTTGTGTGGCTCCACTCCTTTCACTCCGAACCATGTCTTCAAGGTTTCTCCTCACTGTGTCACATGCCCATGCTCCACTCCTTTTTCTGGGTGAATAATATTCCACTGTGTGAATGGACCACAGTTTCTTTCTCCATTAATCTGGGATGGACTTTGGGCTGACCCTACCTCTTGGCTTCTGCGAATGGTGTTGCTACGGACTTTCCTGAACAAGTATCTGTTTGGGTCCCTGCTTCCGATTCCTCTGAGTACGTCTCTAGGAGGAGGATTGCTGGGGGGCAGGGGGCAGCTTTTAGCTGAGCTCAGCAAACAGGATGGGCAGCTGCTCATTTTCTCCTAAGAGCTATGTAGATGGAACATTCTAGATGGAACCCAGTCTCCCTTCTCCGGAAAGCTGCCCTCCCTCCACTGTCCACGTAGAGAACCGCCCTGTAGAAGAGGCAGTGAGGGCAGGGGGAAGGGACAGGAGGAGGGGTATGAGTCAGCCCACAGCCAACTCCCATATGAGCACATACGACCTGCAGCCTGCACTGGGAATGCAAGAGTGGAGAGAGGGAAGGGCGGAGATCGTAGGCACAGTCAGAG
Organism: Callithrix jacchus; assembly: GCF_049354715.1. NCBI lineage: Eukaryota > Metazoa > Chordata > Mammalia > Primates > Cebidae > Callithrix > Callithrix jacchus. The sequence goes on along the minus strand of NC_133511.1, from coordinate 128,401,716 downwards.
AATGGGGTGGGTCAGATAGGGAGGACTGATACACAGTCCCTGAAATCTGCCTCAGACCAAGAGAACGCAGAGCCCCGAGAAGCTCCCAGCTGCACATTTAAGCAGTTGTTGGTGACTGGAGAACAAATCAGGGTTTATCACACAGTGGAATATTATTCACCCACAGAAGGGATGGAGCGCTGACATCTTACCCACGTCGTGGATGACACGACGCCGAGTGAACGAAGCCGGTCACCAATGCGCTACAGGCACAGCTTCTGGTGGCTCTGAGCTGGCAGCTGCCTGCCACGCCCAACACCAGGGACCAACCCTACCTTCCAATCTGCTGGGCCAACTCTCTGGCCCGGCTGCACGTCTCCTGGGAGGAGTTCTCGCTGGCCATGTAGCAGGTGGTCAGTATGCGCCCACAGAGGTCTCGGGGATCCTGCGGGGTGTAACTGCTCTGGTTCACGATGGTGCGGACGTCAGCCAGCACTTCCTGATCTGAAAACCATCAGGACAGAATGGGTAGAAGCCACCTGAGTGTTTGGGGTGTCTACACAGTTCCACCCCAGTCTCCGGTAACCAGGGGCCTGCGCAGCTCCATCCCCATCTACACCCCCAGGTGACTGTGCAGTTCCACCCCCAACTACACCCCCAGGTGACTGTGTGGCTGCACCCCCGTCTACACCCCCAGGTGACTGTGCAGCTCCATCCCCATCTACACCCCCAGGTGATTGTGTGGCTGCACCCCCGTCTACACCCCCAGGTGACTGTGCAGCTCCATCCCCATCTACACCCCCAGGTGACTGTGTGGCTGCACCCCCGTCTACACCCCCAGGTGACTGTGCAGCTCCATCCCCATCTACACCCCCAGGTGACTGTGTGGCTGCACCCGTCTACACCCCCAGGTGACTGTGCAGCTCCATCCCCATCTACACCCCCAGGTGATTGTGTGGCTGCACCCCCGTCTACACCCCCAGGTGACTGTGCAGCTCCATCCCCATCTACACCCCCAGGTGACTGTGTGGCTGCACCCGTCTACACCCCCAGGTGACTGTGCAGCTCCATCCCCATCTACACCCCCAGGTGATTGTGTGGCTGCACCCCCGTCTACACCCCCAGGTGACTGTGCAGCTCCATCCCCATCTACACCCCCAGGTGACTGTGTGGCTGCACCCCCGTCTACACCCCCAGGTGACTGTGCAGCTCCATCCCCATCTACACCCCCAGGTGATTGTGTGGCTGCACCCCCGTCTACACCCCCAGGTGACTGTGCAGCTCCATCCCCATCTACACCCCCAGGTGACTGTGTGGCTGCACCCGTCTACACCCCCAGGTGACTGTGCAGCTCCATCCCCATCTACACCCCCAGGTGATTGTGTGGCTGCACCCCCGTCTACACCCCCAGGTGACTGTGCAGCTCCATCCCCATCTACACCCCCAGGTGACTGTGTGGCTGCACCCGTCTACACCCCCAGGTGACTGTGCAGCTCCATCCCCATCTACACCCCCAGGTGATTGTGTGGCTGCACCCCCGTCTACACCCCCAGGTGACTGTGCAGCTCCATCCCCATCTACACCCCCAGGTGACTGTGTGGCTGCACCCCCGTCTACACCCCCAGGTGACTGTGCAGCTCCATCCCCATCTACACCCCCAGGTGATTGTGTGGCTGCACCCCCGTCTACACCCCCAGGTGACTATGCAGCTCCATCCCCATCTACACCCCCAGGTGACTGTGTGGCTGCACCCGTCTACACCCCCAGGTGACTGTGCAGCTCCATCCCCATCTACACCCCCAGGTGATTGTGTGGCTGCACCCCCGTCTACACCCCCAGGTGACTGTGCAGCTCCATCCCCATCTACACCCCCAGGTGACTGTGTGGCTGCACCCGTCTACACCCCCAGGTGACTGTGCAGCTCCATCCCCATCTACACCCCCAGGTGATTGTGTGGCTGCACCCCCGTCTACACCCCCAGGTGACTGTGCAGCTCCATCCCCATCTACACCCCCAGGTGATTGTGTGGCTGCACCCCCGTCTACACCCCCAGGTGACTGTGCAGCTCCATCCCCATCTACACCCCCAGGTGACTGTGTGGCTGCACCCGTCTACACCCCCAGGTGACTGTGCAGCTCCATCCCCATCTACACCCCCAGGTGATTGTGTGGCTGCACCCCCGTCTACACCCCCAGGTGACTGTGCAGCTCCATCCCCATCTACACCCCCAGGTGATTGTGTGGCTGCACCCCCGTCTACACCCCCAGGTGACTGTGCAGCTCCATCCCCATCTACACCACCAGGTGACTGTGCAGTTCCACCCCCATCTACACCCCCAGGTGATTGTGTGGCTGCACCCCCGTCTACACCCCCAGGTGACTGTGCAGCTCCATCCCCATCTACACCACCAGGTGACTGTGCAGTTCCACCCCCAACTACACCCCCAGGTGACTGTGTGGCTGCACCCCCGTCTACACCCCCAGGTGACTGTGCAGCTCCATCCCCATCTACACCCCGCCCCCCCCCCCCCGTGCCCGTGTGGCTCCACCCCATCTACACCCCCCGGTGCCCGTGTGGCTCCACCCCATCTATACCCCCAGATGACTGAGTGGCTCCACCCCATCTACAGCCCCAGGTGACTGTGCAGCTCCACCCCCGTCTATACCCCCTGGTGCCCATGTGGCTCCACCCCATCTATACCCCTAGATGACTGGCTCCACCCCATCTACACCCCCAGATGACTGTGTGCTCCCACCCCCATCTATACCCTCTGGTGCCCGTGTGTCTCCAGCCCACACTATGGCCCATAGCCCCATCCAATGGGTATCACTGCCCCGTGCTGTTGCACATGCTAACGTGATGTCCGATGCCACAGCACACAGGGGAGAATGTGAACCTCCCACGCCTGCATGTTTCCACCCGGCCACACTGTGCACAGAGCAGGCAGGTGCAGCTCTGGAGACTCAGCCGCATGTGCCCAAAGCCCCAGGAAGCTGCCGAGGGCGAAGCTGCCGAGGGCCTTGCTGCAGGACTGGGATGTGACGCTTGTCATTTGTGCATGGCCACAAAGCCCCCTTCACCCCGATGTCCATGGCCCAGGTGTTTCCTCTGCCCCCTCCTAGATCCCCCACTCAAGCAGCCTGAGAGCTGGTTCCCTGGAGCCTCCCTCGTGCCAATAGATGCCACCTACTTCCGCTTCTCACAGCCTCGCAGACCTGGCAGCACATGGAGTAGACGAGGCAGGCAGTGGCCGCGCTGTCCACCCCACCACTCAGGGGCAGCAAAAACCCCGCCTGGAATGAGCCAACCAAACACGGTGTGAGCAGAGCCTCGGAGAAGCAGCGTGTCCGAGGATCAGCCTAACTCCGCCCGCAGACCTCAAGGAGGCATCCACAGAAATGCACGTGGGTGTTAGCGCTTTCCCTGAGGTCAGGACAAATGCCCACAGGGTGAATGGATTTTCCAGAGGGAAAAGAGATGCTTCGGGGGGTGGGGCCCACTGCACTGATGAATCTCGGATACGCATGATCACAATGGTGACCGTGACGCTGAACGTCAGACCGGGTCCTGCCGCGCCTCCAGAGCTGGAACTGACCCACCAGCCGCTGTGCCCACCTTGCCTCTGGCTAGCAAACACTAAGCTCCCCATGGAGGCAGAGTGATGAAATGCTTTTTATTGTTTTCATTAAAAAAAAACAAACCCTGCCCTGCCCCAGAATAAAACCAGACCAACCAGTAGCACAGCAAGATGGGCTCCCTAGAAACTGGGAGTCTTACCTGTTGGCTTCGCCTTAAAAAGTCCCAGAGCCAGCAGGCAGGTCCAAGGCTGCAAGGCAATCAGAACATGGAGCCTAGAGGGCGACCCTGGCCCACAGCACCCCTGGCAACCCGCCTGGACAGCCCCAGGAGGCTGCAGTGCGAGTCGACGCAGGGCTCTCAGGAGGCCTGACTGCTTCAGGTACCCGGTGTGAAGGGATGCATGTGATTCTCAAGACAACCCGGGGACGCAGGTATTATCATCATCATTTTAAACTGGGGACACTGAGACACAGAACGGACGGCACCTTGAGGCCCAAGTCGCAGCACGGGGAAGCAGCAGGGCTGGGGGTCACACCTAGGCAGTCAGACTCTGGCCTCCATGCCCTCAACCCAGGGAGGCACAGCCCGCTCCTGCCAAGTCCCCACCTGGGTAGGTTCTGAAAACCCATTGTGTGACCTCCAGGGGTCCCCACCCCAGAGGTGTGGCCACGCAGACACCAGGTCCCTCCCAGGAGTCAGGGGCCACACACCTTATCTCCTCCTCGGGGCTGTGGTATTTCCACTCGATGGGCTCAGAGACGGGTGCCAGCAAGTCCTCGTGGCATGAGAGGGCGAAGTCCACCTTCACCCGGGGGTAGGGGCTTGCCCTGCTGGCCTGGCGATGGAGATTCAAGACAGAATGACTCCCAGCTCCACGGAAACCCTCCAGGTCCCCAGGACCCACAGACAAGCAGGGCTCCAGCAGCTATGGAAAAGCACATCAAAACCACAGTGAGGCTGCCCTCACTCCGACGAGGATGGCGAGGAGCGAAATGACAGATGGCAACAGGAGCTAGAGGGTGACGAGAAACTGGGATTCTCATCTCCGCCTGCCGGGAACCCACCATGGTGCCACCTCTCGGCAAACACTCTGGCAGCTCCTCAAAAGGCTAAACAGTTACCATACGACCCAGCCAAGTCCGCTCCTGGACAGACACATCCAAGAAAATGAAAACACGTCCCCTCCAACGGATGTACATGCATGTCTGTAGCAGAATTGATCTGACGGGAAGGGGAAACGTTCCCAATGGCCAGTTGGGAATGACTAGTGGAGCAACAGAATGTGAACATCGTGGCTACGGAACTCTCTGATGACACAAAGGGATGAACTACAGCCACACCCCGTATCTGCGGGTTCTAAACCCCCAGGTTCAACCGCACACAGATAAAAGGCACAGTATTCTCAAGATCTGAAACCCATATACAGAGGGCCGACTCTTTGTAACAGTGAGTTCTGCGGGGTGGACTGTGGGGTACGGGCATCCCTGCAGGGGGTCAGTGGGGGCTCCGGGATCCCATCCCCATGGATACAGAGGGGCGACTGCACCGACACACAGATGAACCTTGAAAACAGCATAGCAAGTGCGGGAAGCCAGACACCGAAGGCCATACGCTGTGATTTCATCCCGATGCAATGTTCGGAATAGGAAAATGCAGAGAGACAGAGAGCAGACCTGTGGCTGCCAGGGCCGGAGGAGGGGCATGGCGGTGCTTAATGGCTAGAATTTCTTTCTGGGGTAATGAAAATGCTCTAAGACTGTGGCTGTATAATGCCATGGGTACACTAAACACCACCGAACAAGGTGCTTGCACGGAGACACTGGGTGATGTGGCAAATACAGCCTACTAAAGCTGTTATAGAAAAGGCTGAGCCCGGCGTCTCACACCTGCAACCCTGACACTTCGGGCGTCTGAGGCCAGAGGACTGCTTAAGCCCAGGACTTCAAGACCATCCTGGGCAACAGAGTGAGAGTCTGTCTCTACTAAAAAACAAAAGCAACAAATCAGTTGGGCTTGGTGGCGTGTCTGTTGTCTCAGCTACTCGGGGAGGCTGAGGTGGGAGGATCACTTAAAGCCCAGAGGTCCAGGCTGCCATCACAATGGCACCACTGCACTCGAGCCTGGGCGACGGAACGAGACCCTGTCTCAATCAATCGACCAACAGCAGAAGGGTCCACTCTGCTATGAGCATGACACTTCTTCAGAGTTTGCAAAAATCACTGTCTCGTGACAGCTGCACAGTTTGATAAGCTATTTGTGAGGGCGTCCTGCACAAACGCACGGCTGCAGGTTCCCAGCAGGACCTCGGGCAGGAGGAGGGGCGTTATCTGCATCCCGGGACTCAGACACGGGCTCGTGTGCGCCGTGGACCTTGCCCCTGACTTCCGAGGTGGGGGCCAGCCTCAGCTACACTCTGCGTGCCTGTCCCCACCACACTTGCCACCCGCCATCTCAAGGCTTTCCTGGCCTCCAAGGCTGTCTTGTCGGCCTCTCTGCCTGCCTGCCCCGCTCACCCCAGCTCAGGGCCTGGCTCCAGCAGAGGACGACTGGGAACAGATGGAAGCAGTTTCCGTCTGCAGCACCAGCCCCTTCCGCACTCGGGAAGCCCGGAACGTCCCCATCAGAGTTTTCGGGCACTGCGCCCTCACGGCCTCCACCACGCCCGCACAAATGGGGCGACTTTCCACACCTGTGATGAGCATCCCACTCGGGTATCTACTGGAGCACTCACCGCCAGGTTTCGAGACGAAATCTCTGCCCTGTAGCTCCGGACGTCCTCCAGATCCAGCGTGGCCGTCAGGACTTCCTGGGGAAGGAGATTTCAGAGAGAACCTGCTCCACTCCCCCGTGTCATTTGGCCACTGCCACAGGTGTTGCTGCACCTTCTAAAGCAGGGGCTAAGACTCCTGGATTCCTGGGGACCCAAGGACAGGACAGACAACATTGAGGCCGACCCACAGCCCTACCCCCTCACTGTTGCCACCAGAACCTCCACTGCATTCAGACACTTGCCAGTCACCCACTCAGCACTGCACAAGACGCCACCCTGTCAATCAGCCCCTGCCGGGGACTTCTGGGAACACCTCTCTCATCAAAAAGACACAAGGGAGCAAGGCCCCTTTGCTGCCTCTGCATGTGGCAGTGTGAAGACGGGGTGGGTGGAGCTGGGGAACGGCAGAGGCAGAGCCGCAGCCCCGGCATCCACACCAGGGTCCCGGCCTGTGCCGCCTGTGTCTGTGACGCTGTCCTGCCTTTGAACCTGGCTCTGGTAGGGGATCTGCCAATTGCAGTATATGCAGAAATGACGTTTTAACTCATAGGGGTTATTCCTTCATGAAGAAATGTCTTTATCCAATTGTGTTTCTGACAGTTGCCTTGCCTAGTGCAAGTGTGGGAGAGCAGCAAGTGTGGGCACCACTGCGGCGGTTCACAGGACGGCCGCAGCCGCCTGGCACGCCCCTCGCTCCTGCCGCCGTCACAGTGGGCCAGACCTGGCTGGAAATGCCGGGAAGACCAGGAGACCAGTTCACACATCCTGTGGTTCTCTGGCTGCTTTCCAAAGCGTTGGCACCGCGGCCACCAAATGTCCATGTGTTAAGCCACGGTAAGTGTGAAGCCTCAAAGCAATAGAGACGGGGTGGCAGGGGTCATTCGTGAGAAGGTGGCTGTCTCTTGCTCTCCCCAGGGCTAGGTTCACCATAGCAGGATTCCAGGTGCACAACAAGCCAGAAAACCCAGGGGATTAGGAAGACCCTGAGGAACGTGGCCCAGAGGGGGATCGGCAGGTCAGTTGCTTGAGCTGGAGGCAGAAGGAACGACTAAATGATTCCACACGTCACGAGGCTTCTGCCGACCATTTCAGGTGCAACACAGAGGACCTGGCGGAGGGCAGTGGCTAGAGCCTGAGGACGGCAGTGTCACCCTCAACGTGGCAGGCCCGTGGCTGCAGCCTAGGACGGACCATGCGGGCACCACCAGAAATTCTAGTGATGCGTAAAGCAGTGGCTCCTGGATTCCAGTGTGTGGAACAATCTCCTGATGATCACTAAAAACGCAGACCCCAAGGACTCTGATCGGGGGGTCGACGTGGGGCGGGGAACCCTGGGGGGTCCTGGGGCAGGTGATTCCTAATACACCTGCCAATCAACACGACCAACGTGCCTGTGGCTTTGACACGGGCAACAGGGAGAGGACCATACTTCCCATCAGCAGGAACTTAATCTTCCTCCTCAAAGCCCTTCCAGCTCGGTCATGCTTAACCACGAAGAACAAAGAGGCCTTTTGGGGACACTGTCACGTGGAAAGCAGGGCCTGGGGCCGAGACGGCCGCACCCTTGCCTACACCCTATGCAAGAGAGCCCTGAAAAGACCATGGAATCCTGTTTCACGCTGAAGTCCACCGAGTCCACTTGAAACTGCTTTGGTTCCGTAACCAGCTCCATGCTGACCGCACGGATGCTGTGCAGAAAGCACCAGAGAGAATCACACGATGGGAATGCAGGGGCAGCAAAGCAACGAAACTGCTCTGAGAGCCTGGCCGAGGTGGTGACACCAGGACACAAGTGCGCCCTGCTCCTGCGAAGCCAGCTGCGGAAACGTCTCCCCTGCTACCGCCTGCCTCGGTGAATCTGCCGCTTTAATGCCTGTCCCCAAGAAGAGCAGAGCAGAAGGCCATCGGGGCCAAAGGCCAGGCAGGTGGCACTGTGTGGGAGGGAGCGCTGGGGACCCTCGCATGTATGTGTGGCTTTGGATAGCAACGGCACTTCCGAACTCTGACTCATAGCTCCCCCGGGGCTGTCCCCATGCCGCCGGCCAGTGTGTGCTCAGAGAGCCCCACAGAACATAGCCTCCCCGACCAGAGTGTCCTGGGGTCTCCACTCCTGCTTCCCAGGATGCAGGGGCGGCGTGGCCTAAGGCCTAGGATGAGTATATGTGCCCTCAACAGGACCTCCAACGGACTCACCATGAGCCCCCCGCCAGCTCTGCTCCCGTGGATAAGACCCCCTAACCAGACACGGCATCCCTAGCCCTGTCTTGGGGGCCATGGAGCCTGCTCATTTCAAAGGAGAGGCTTTGGTTCCCTCCAGCCCTCAGAATTCAAACCAACCAACTACACCCTCCTGCCGGGACCAGGCGGCACCCACCCTCTCCTTACCACAAAGCCTGCCTCCCACAGCAGAACCATCCCCTCGGTTCCTGTGTGGCACGGCGCCCTCCTCCCGGACTGTGGGTACACGGGACTGGTGAGCTGCCCTCGCCCCCATCCATCCAGGGCCATGGGTCATGTGTCAGGGTTCGGCTGTCCCCAGATCCAAGGACAGGAGGTCAACCTCATCACAGGGGCCCTCACTAAGCACCCGGCTTACAGGGGAGGGCAGGGGCTCAGCCTCTGCACAGGGAACCCTCCTCCAGTCACGTCCACACCCGCTCATTACCACGTCATCCAGAGAAAACTGGGATCCCTGAGCAAAGATGCTCCCGTTCATGGCAATCATGGCGCAGCCGTCGTAGTAGAGGCGGTCCCCGTCACAGCCCTTCTGGTTGGCCAGCAAGTAAATCCCACCGTTCTGAAAGAGGCGGAGCCACCGCGGAGGGGTCAGCTGTGGTCCACCAGCCTTGCCTGCCACCTGCCCACATACAGAACGTCCCCCCAGTCCCGCTAGGTTATGGTGAGTGGCCCCACTGCTACAGAGAGAAGGCACATGTGCAGCGGGGCACAGAGCCGTGAAGCCTCAGCAAGCCTGGCCTTGCTGGGTACCAGCCTTTACACAAGACGTTGGCTTCATTTGTTTTTTGCTTCATAACAACCCCGCAAGGCAGGCTCCGTCACCTCCCTCAGGCACGATGCGGTTCAGACAAGCCAAAGAGAGCTCCGTGGACAAAGCCCAGATCCAAAGGTGGCTTAGCTAAACCCACGCCTGCACCTGAATGACTAACGAGCACCACCCCTTGCACGCCTCACTGGCCAAGAGCAGGATCAGCAAATGCACGGTGGCAGGCATCTCCCATACCCTGCCGTGATGCCATGTCCCTGTTCCTGGTCACTGCAGAGAGGGGGACCAGGTCTGTTTCACGAGGGGGGGGCTGTGTAGGTGAGACGGGCTATGCCGGCGGAGCCCTGGAGGGCAGCAGGGCACACTTGCTGAGTACAGACTGTAATTACAAGCCCGGATGCCCATCGTGCATGGGCTCAGCCCTGAGTTGGGCACTGAGGACGCAGGAGTGCTTGAGACGCAGCGCCTGCCCCATGGCGCCCACTCCCCAGCCCGAACCGACCCCTACCTTGGTGGTGGCCATAGTCACAAGATCCACCCTGGTGTTGGCTTTGCGTAGCACATGGTGGCTGCTGGAGGCATTGGTGACAATCTCCACGCCATCCAGGCCCATGTCGATGTGCGGGCTGCGGGCAGGGGCAGGTGAAGAGAAAAGACTACCAGATTCCTCCAACCCAGCCTCCCAGGTGGCCCCTCGCACTTTCCACGGCAGTTCCCAGCCCACAGCCACGGCCCCAGGAGGTCTGCAGTCCCAGGTCCTCCCAGCTGGCCCGCGTGTGGTGGGGACTGGACAGCATGGGGGCGTGGGGCTGACCTGTGGGGTGTCCAGAGCTCCTCACAGATCTCACTTCCAATGCAGGTGTCCCACGTCGCCAGCACCGCGTCTCCGAAGGGCACGGTTTCCTGCATTTGGAAGGGAAGACTGCGTGAGACTTGCTGGCCACACCCCGTCCGGGCCATGCACTACCCCTAGGACCATGGACATCTCGCAACCACATGGCTCTGGGCTCTCACACATGCAGAAGAGGTGGGTGCCCTGCGGCTGCACATGGAAACACGAGTGGTGCCAGGCAGAGGCATCTTTAGGAGTCTACGTGCAGAAGAAGGGGACGCCTGTACTCTGAGCAGCCAAGGGGACACTGACGGGGCTGCCAGTCGGGGCCAGCAGCTTCTGAAGCGGCCCTGTCCTGTGATCACATCGAAACAGCTGCTGCCCTGGGCGGTGACGCAGCCCGGCCCCCCACTCCCAGCCACAGGGCGGCGGCTGAGCAGGGGACACCAGGGCGCCTTCTCTTAGAATTCAAAACTGAGAACACGGCATTTTGTTGTGGGTCTAGATAAGGCTTAAATGTGGGAACACAGTCCCTGGGGGTGGAGCAGGCCGTCCTCTGCCACAGGGAGGGAAAAAAAGAGGAGGAAGCCAGTGTGAGCGGAGGCAGGGAGGGAGGCATGGGTGGAAAAGCAGCCCCGAGGTAAAGAGAAGCCACCCCGGCCACTGCCCTCACTGTAGGAAGCTGCCCCCTTGGTCTGTTTCGGACCTGGGCGCACCGTGGTGCCTTCCGTTTCCTGGATCCCAAAGAGTTCCCGCCCCACCCCGTGCACTGTTGGCTGAGAACAGCCACGACTGACGGAAAAACGGGCTCCACACTCAGGGACTCGCCTGCTTCGTCAGGTCCCGTATCATCCGAGGCAGAAAGTACTCCTCTGTGTGCCTGGAGAGCAAAACACCGCGGGTCTGAGGAGGAGCATCTCAGGACAAACGAGGAATGGCAGCTACATTCAAACAAAAAGCAAACTGAACCCTCCAAATGGGCCAACTGGCAAAGGCCCTGCCAGCCGCTCCCCAGTGCAGTCAACAATCATGTTAAGATGAAGAGGAGAGTGTGGAGGTGACTTGAGACGTGTGACACCATGGGGGGCTGGGCTCTGCAAGCATGGGGGGGGGTCTCAGTTTCCCCACACGCTGAAGTTCAGCTTTACCAAGAGACATGTCACAGGGGATAAGCTGAGAACCAGAATTTTGCTCCAGAGATGATCTAGAACATTGTTCCAGAAATGCTGCCAAGAACAGTGAAGCAAATGAACCGAGAGATGTAAATCCTGAAGGAATAGGAAAATGTGTTGCAGATTACATAAGTTCAACTCGACAGAAAAACTACAAAAATCAACAGACCAACCACCAGACACGAGAGGGGAATTTAGTGGTCAATGACAAAAGTGACATAAAAATAAAGTGTTCCTACACAAAATGCTAACCGCTTAAAAATGCGGTATTACAGAGTCCATTTACAGTAACAAGGATGAAACATGGGAAAAACTTTAGAAACAGCAGGACTTCTCAACTGGGCAATTTTGCCCCCCGGGGACATCCGGTAATGTCCGGGGACATCCGGTAATGTCTGGGGACACTTTTGGTTGTCAGAACTGGGAGCATCTGTTGGGGGACCAGTGATGCCAGTAAATGCCTGAGGATGCACATGGTGGATGCCCCATTGTGACAAAGAACGACCCAAATGTCACCCAGGTGAAGACGTGACACCTGACATTCAGTATCACATGAGATGAACGTGGTGCTTCACCCGACATGACTAATATCCCTGATGGAGAACCTTGAGTTCCACGTGATCTGCGCTGAGCCTGGCCACAGTGTAATCAGCGGCAACAATCAGACATGTAAGGGGGTGGCACCAGGGGGCGGAGACCTGGCCCGAGTTCCTGCGCATCTCCTACCTGGGGAGGCCTGATCAGGTAAGGAAGCAAGGAGGGAGGGGCTCCAGATGTGGGACACCCAGGAACACGTGTTCCGAGAGAATACCCTGAGGGCACGATGACCTCCACAGGCACAATGACCTCCCTGTCCATGGTCCCTGCAGGTCCACCTCATCCCCTGTGTAGCCCCCTCCAGCACAACCCCATACAGCTTCCCTCCAGCCCTGTCTCTGCAGACAGCCCCTTCTCTGCTCTGCTGCCTGTTGCAATCCTGAAATGTATTTTCATATGTTCTCCAACAAATCTGCCTCCTTCCATACAACTGTCTTGGTAAACCCCTTTACCACCTGCACCATCTGCCCCAGCTAGTCCCTACCAGTGACACTGCTGAGAAGGGCCTGGGGGCAGGAAACCTAAGGACTTCCTAGAAGTAAGTCAAACAACAAACCCCGGCTTTCTAAGGCCCAGTAAGTACTTTGGAGCCACGTCTGCCAGGAAACATCCTCCTTATCTGCGTAGTGTGTACGCCAAGTAAATCCTCTGCAACTTCCCTTCGCGTCTTCCTCTGCACAGGATGCAGCCCAAGTCACCAGTGGGAGGTCTCTAGAGGATATTTAAACCCCAGAACATTCTGGAACCAGGCCCTTGAGCTGCTTGTTCGGCCCACTCTCACCCTGTGGACTGGGCTTTCATTTTCTTTATTTTTTCTCTTTTCTCGAGATAGAGTCTCACTCTGTTGCCCAGGCTGGACTGCAGTGTTGCAATCTCAGCTCACGGCAACCTCCGCCTCCCGTGTTCAAGTGATTCTCCTGCCTCAGCCTCCCGAGAAGCTGGGATTACAGGTACCTGCCACAATGCCTGGCTAATTTTTTTTTTTTTGTATTTTTTTGTTTGTTTGTTTTAGTAGAGATGGGGTTTCACTGTCTTGGCCTGGCTGCTCTCGAACTCCTCACCTCGTGATCCACCCACCTCAGCCTCCCCAAGCGCTGGGATTACAGGTGTGAGCCACCGCCCCTGGCTGGGCTTTCGTTTTCCATGAATCTCTGCTTTCATTGCTTCATCCTTGTTTTGCTTTGTTTGTACTTTCTGTCCAATTCTTCGTTCAAAACACCAAGAACCTGGCCACCCTCCACCAGTAACACTCCCAGATCAGGACCTGAGGCTACACACGGCGGAGGGGCTTAACACATATCCCAGGGCTGTCGGGTCCCGACTCACCGACTCCTCGACCACGGGGTGAACCAGCGCAGCTCGTGGTAGTTGGCCTCGTTGGCCAAGGCCATCTTGGGTCTGATGAGCAGGATCTTCCTGCAGGCAGGGGAACGGGGCCATGCACATGGGGCTCCTGAGACGCATGTGCCACTGCCGGTGGCCACGGCCACCAAAGGACAAGGTGATGCGTGCAGAGTGAGCTCGAGAATGGGGCCGCAAGCCAATCTCTTTCCTTCACTGCGCTTCAGCTTTCTGTCTATGACTCGGGTCCCCGTGGCTGCATCCATCCCTGACTGTCAACCATGAAGCAGCTAAGCTCCAGCAGGTGTGTACCTCAACAGCAGCTGACGACCAGCGTTGGAGCTCACCTGGAATGGCTTCTAGGCCACAGGGACCAGGGTGCTCACACCCTTGTCTCTCTCATTCTGATACCTGAGGATGCCTGTGTCGGTGGTGGTTGGGACCCAGAGAAGCATAGGACCCTGGATCACCTGCCAGGTGCACCACCCTCACTGAGCCCAGGTACTTCCAGAAGCAGCCTCCCAGCAATGGGTCCCCAGGGCACCAGAACACGTCCCGGCAGTCCTCGGCTGAGAGCCAGGAAGAGGCGCCGGTCGCCCTCCCAGGGGTAGGGGCAGGGAGCCTACCTGCTGAGGAACGTCACCCTGCAGCTGTGGGAAGCCTACCTGCTGAGGAATGTCACCCTGCAGCTGTGGGGAGCCTACCTGCTGAAGAATATCACCCTGCAGCTGTGGGGAGCCTACCTGCTGAGGAGTGTCACCCTGCAGCTGTGGGGAGCCTACCTGCTGAGGAATATCACCCTGCAGCTGTGGGGAGCCTACCTGCTGAGGAGTGTCACCCTGCAGCTGTGGGGAGCCTATCTGCTGAGGAATATCACCCTGCAGCTGTGGGGAGCCTACCTGCTGAGGAACGTCACCCTGCAGCTGTGGGAAGCCTATCTGCTGAGGAATATCACCCTGCAGCTGTGGGGAGCCTATCTGCTGAGGAATATCACCCTGCAGCTGTGGGGAGCCTATCTGCTGAGGAACGTCACCCTGCAGCTGTGGGGAGCCTACCTGCTGAGGAATATCACCCTGCAGCTGTGGGGAGCCTACCTGCTGAGGAACGTCACCCTGCAGCTGTGGGGAGCCTACCTGCTGAGGAACGTCACCCTGCAGCTGTGGGGAGCCTACCTGCTGAGGAACGTCACCCTGCAGCTGTGGGGAGCCTACCTGCTGAGGAATATCACCCTGCAGCTGTGGGGAGCCTACCTGCTGAGGAATATCACCCTGCAGCTGTGGGGAGCCTACCTGCTGAGGAACGTCACCCTGCAGCTGTGGGGAGCCTACCTGCTGAGGAACGTCACCCTGCAGCTGTGGGGAGCCTACCTGCTGAGGAACATCACCCTGCAGCTGTGGGGAGCCTACCTGCTGAGGAACATCACCCTGCAGCTGTGGGGAGCCTACCTGCTGAGGAACATCACCCTGCAGCTGTGGGGAGCCTACCTGCTGAGGAACGTCACCCTGCAGCTGTGGGGAGCCTACCTGCTGAGGAATGTCACCCTGCAGCTGTGGGGAGCCTACCTGCTGAGGAACGTCACCCTGCAGCTGTGGGGAGCCTACCTGCTGAGGAACGTCACCCTGCAGCTGTGGGGAGCCTACCTGCTGAGGAACGTCACCCTGCAGCTGTGGGGAGCCTACCTGCTGAGGAACGTCACCCTGCAGCTGTGGGGAGCCTACCTGCTGAGGAACATCACCCTGCAGCTGTGGGGAGCCTACCTGCTGAGGAATGTCACCCTGCAGCTGTGGGGAGCCTACCTGCTGAGGAATGTCACCCTGCAGCTGTGGGGAGCCTACCTGCTGAGGAACATCACCCTGCAGCTGTGGGGAGCCTACCTGCTGAGGAATGTCACCCTGCAGCTGTGGGGAGCCTACCTGCTGAGGAATATCACCCTGCAGCTGTGGGGAGCCTACCTGCTGAGGAATGTCACCCTGCAGCTGTGGGGAGCCTACCTGCTGAGGAACGTCACCCTGCAGCTGTGGGGAGCCTACCTGCTGAGGAACATCACCCTGCAGCTGTGGGGAGCCTACCTGCTGAGGAACATCACCCTGCAGCTGTGGGGAGCCTACCTGCTGAGGAACATCACCCTGCAGCTGTGGGGAGCCTACCTGCTGAGGAACATCACCCTGCAGCTGTGGGGAGCCTACCTGCTGAGGAACATCACCCTGCAGCTGTGGGGAGCCTACCTGCTGAGGAACGTCACCCTGCAGCTGTGGGGAGCCTACCTGCTGAGGAACGTCACCCTGCAGCTGTGGGGAGCCTACCTGCTGAGGAACGTCACCCTGCAGCTGTGGGGAGCCTACCTGCTGAGGAACGTCACCCTGCAGCTGTGGGGAGCCTACCTGCTGAGGAACGTCACCCTGCAGCTGTGGGGAGCCTACCTGCTGAGGAACGTCACCCTGCAGCTGTGGGGAGCCTACCTGCTGAGGAACGTCACCCTGCAGCTGTGGGGAGCCTACCTGCTGAGGAACATCACCCTGCAGCTGTGGGGAGCCTACCTGCTGAGGAACATCACCCTGCAGCTGTGGGGAGCCTACCTGCTGAGGAACATCACCCTGCAGCTGTGGGGAGCCTACCTGCTGAGGAACGTCACCCTGCAGCTGTGGGGAGCCTACCTGCTGAGGAATATCACCCTGCAGCTGTGGGGAGCCTACCTGCTGAGGAATATCACCCTGCAGCTGTGGGGAGCCTACCTGCTGAGGAGTGTCACCCTGCAGCTGTGGGGAGCCTACCTGCTGAGGAACATCACCCTGCAGCTGTGGGGAGCCTACCTGCTGAGGAACGTCACCCTGAAGCTGTGGGGAGCCTACCTGCTGAGGAACGTCACCCTGCAGCTGTGGGGAGCCTACCTGCTGAGGAACGTCACCCTGCAGCTGTGGGGAGCCTACCTGCTGAGGAACGTCACCCTGCAGCTGTGGGGAGCCTACCTGCTGAGGAACGTCACCCTGCAGCTGTGGGGAGCCTACCTGCTGAGGAACGTCACCCTGCAGCTGTGGGGAGCCTACCTGCTGAGGAGCATCACCCTGCAGCTGTGGGGAGCCTACCTGCTGAGGAATATCACCCTGCAGCTGTGGGGAGCCTACCTGCTGAGGAGCATCACCCTGCAGCTGTGGGGAGCCTACCTGCTGAGGAGCATCACCCTGCAGCTGTGGGGAGCCTACCTGCTGAGGAATATCACCCTGCAGCTGTGGGGAGCCTACCTGCTGAGGAATATCACCCTGCAGCTGTGGGGAGCCTACCTGCTGAGGAGCATCACCCTGCAGCTGTGGGGAGCCTACCTGCTGAGGAGCATCACCCTGCAGCTGTGGGGAGCCTACCTGCTGAGGAATATCACCCTGCAGCTGTGGGGAGCCTACCTGCTGAGGAATGTCACCCTGCAGCTGTGGGGAGCCTACCTGCTGAGGAATGTCACCCTGCAGCTGTGGGGAGCCTACCTGCTGAGGAATGTCACCCTGCAGCTGTGGGGAGCCTACCTGCTGAGGAATATCACCCTGCAGTTGTAGCGGACGTTTCGGTGCACCACAGGCCTGCAGGACAGAGGGGAGGTAGGTGCGTGTCTGCAAAGTTTTGAAAACACAGAGCAAGCGGAGGAGGCAGCTGCAGCCCCAGAAGCCTGCATTTTACTTCCATATGAAGCTTCCTCCGATCCCTTCAGAGAACTGCAGGGCTCTTCCGAGAAGCCCTCAAATCAAAACTAAGATGAGCAAAGATGGTTCTGCCATGCAGGCAGCACAGACTCTGAGACTAGACGGCCGCTTCTCAATGGACGGCAAAGTCATTCTGCCGCAGGGGTCTTCCCTCTCCTCCTGTAATGTTCAGGCCTCTGCTGCCTCCTCCCCATCCCTTGCCCTCCTCACTGACTCACCTTCAGCTGTGGCACCCACTTTCCAGCCCCTCTCCACCCTGAGCCCATTTTCACCACCTCCTGGGACAGGGACCCATCCACCCATCACCCAGGTGGGCGCTTTCTCAGGACTGGGCATGGACTTCACGCTCCCCTCACCTCGGCCTCTGGAGTGTCTCAATCTCAAACTCAGCACATGCAGAGGCCTCCACAGGGACAGCTATGCAGGGCACAGCACACATACCATCATGGAGCGTGCAGAGGCCTCCACGGGGACAGCTGTGCAGGGCACAGCACAGACACCATCATGGAGTGTGCAGAGGCCTTCACGGGGACAGCTATGCAGGGCACAGCACATACACCATCATGGAGTGTGCAGAGGCCTCCACAGGGACAGCTATGCATATGCAGCTTAGGCCATGAGAACCACGTGGTGACACGTGGACGTGGAACTAGCCTGAGACTCCCCATGAACTAAGGCTCTTTGCTCGCAATGGGATGACCACTGCATTCTCCTTTGTGCAGAGTATGCTGATGTGTGCACGGGACCTTCTGGAAGAGCTGACACATCCTGCTTCTAGGAGCTACGTCCTTGCAGGGGAAATGAGGTGGCTCATAGGGCTGGGACAGGAACAAAACCCCCTTTTCAAGCATAAGGCCTTTGGGATCCCTGGACGCAAGTAGGTTCCACACCCTGGACGGAGGCGGTTGGGTGGCTCAGGCCCTGGAGCTTGCCCTTGTCCCGGGCTTGCCCTTCCACACTCAGGCTGGCACTTACATCCCGACGTCGCAGATGATGTCCTGAGTGACAGGAGACTCCAGAAGGGCAGCGAGGACTTGAAACGAGTGCAGGAGTGTGTCCGACTCATAGTAATGATCCCAGCATCCGTAGCCGCTGCAGAGCCAGAGAGAAAGTGAGCTCCAGAAACAAGCAGGTGAGCGTGGAGGGGCAGGGCTGTGGGCCAGTGCAGTCCAAACGTGTGTGGGGGGCGGGGCTCAGATGAGTTCTCAAAGCGTTCCAGGTGATTCCAAACAGCGGCCAGCATAAGCAGCACCGCCACCGCACGATGCGCTTAGGTGACGGTGAAGAACACGGCCCCCGCTCCTCCCGCTGAGTTCCGAGTTACTACAAAAACTGGCTGTGGCTCAGGAAGTGCCTGCCCTTGGGTTTCCTTTTAACCTTTATTGTGGCGCAAAGGACACTGATCTACAAGAGAAGAACCCCAAAGGAATGAAGCTGGACCCACAGAAATACATTTTTTGCCAAAGAAGATCACTAATAACCATTCGGAAAAACCACCCACAAAGCCACCCCTGAGTTTTTTGCTATAGATGCTTGCAGTGGGCGGAAGGATGGACCCCAAAAAGGTCTGTCCATCTCCCAACCTCAGAAACCTGCGAATGTGACTTCATTTTAGAAAAAGAATCTGCTGATGTAGCTGACTGAATTCAGGATCCCGGGATGAGATCACCCTGGCTTTTGCAGGTGAGCCTAAATCCAGTGACAAGTGTCCTTGTAAGAGAAAGGAGAGGGGAGACAGGGAGAACGGGGGGAGGCAACGTGAGGACGGAGGCAGAGCGGGGAGCGATGTGGCCGCAAGCCAAGGGGTGCCTGGAGCCACCGGGAGCTGGGAAAGGCAGGAGGGACCCTGCCCCAGAGCCTTCGGAGGGAGCCGGGCCCTGCTGCCATCCTGACTGTGGACTTCCGGCTTCCTGAACTGTGAGAGAAGAAATTTCTGTTGCTTTAAGCCACTAGCTGTTCCCGTCTGTTCGGCAGTCACTGGAATGAATTCAGTGACCCGTGGTGTCATAACATGTGAAGACTGGGCTGCTTAGCATTGGGGTTCCCATAATAAACTATAGTATTTGTAGCTCACTTACAACTCTTCAGGAAGTCTTCTTTTCTGCTATGCTTCAGCTGGGAAGGCACATTTCAAATGCTCAGCAAACCTCGCACACAGCCGCATAAAGCCCCAAACCGGCAAGTGTAATTTTTAGTATCTGGGAAAGCATTGCTGTCTGTCCTTGGCTCTGCTAAGAGGAAACGTCCAGTTCTCGGATAGAAGAGGTATCCAGGAAATGCCCCAGTATGGAATGGAGTCTTGGCAGGGCGCGGTGGCTCACGCCTGTAATCCCAGTATTTCGGGAGGCTGAGGCGGGCAGATCACAAGGTCAAGAGATCCAGACCACCCTGGCCAACATGGTGAAACCTCGTCTCAACTGACACAAGAACAGAAAATGAAACACCACATATTCTCACTCATAGGCGGGTGATGAAAAATGAGAACACATGGACACAGGGAGGGGAGTAGTAAACACTGGGGTCTATTGGGGAGAAAAGGGGAGGGCCAGTGGGAGGGGAGAAAGGAAGCAAAACACACTGCCATGTGTGTACCTATGCAACTGTCTTGCATGTTCTGCTCATGTACCCCAAAACCTAAAATGCAATAAAAAATTAAAAAAAAAAAAAATACAAAAATTAGCTGGGCCTGATGATGCGCACCTGTAGTCCCAGCTACTTGGGAGGCTGAGGCAGGAGAATCGCTTGAAGCCAGGAGGCGGAAGTCAGAGTCAGCCACTGCCCTCCAGCCTGGCAACAGAGCAAGACTCCATCTCAAAAAAAAAAAAACACAAAAAAAACAACGAAGTCCTGAGATGTCCTTTGTCCTCCAACATATCCCTGTTTCCTGGCTTTTCACACCCTGTTGGCGTCCTGGCCCACATGTGAAACCAAATAACATTACAACGCCAAGCATCCCGCTCCATGGTGTCCGGTGACCAGAGGCCTCTCATCCCTTCGATGTGCCAGCAGCTGGAGGGGGATGGTCATCCCACAGGGGATGGTCAATCAGTGTCCAGGGCCCACTTGGGTGGCAGCCTTCCCTCTCCAAAGCCTCCAGCATTGGCTCAAAGGAAACGCCAACCTTTCCAGCTGAGGGTCTGTGGTCCATGAGTCAGTCTGCTCTAAAGCCAGTGGGCCTCTCTCTGTATCAGGTGCTGGACTTCCGACCAGTAAGAACAAGTGGCCGGGCATGGTGGCTCATGCCTGTAATCCCAGCACTTTGGGAGGCTGAGGTGGGTGGATCACAAGGTCAGGAATTCAAGACCAGCCTGACCAAGATGGTGAAACCTCACCTCTACTAAAAATACAAAAATTAGCCAGGCGTGGTGGCCGCTGCCTGTAATCCCAGCTACTTGGGAGGCTGAGGCAGAGAATTGCTTGTACCTGGGCAGCGGAGACTGCAGTGAACTGAGATCTGGCCACTGTACTGCAGCCTGGGTGACAGAGCGAGACTCCGACTCACAACAACAAAAAGAACAAGAGTGTGCTCAGTAAAGTGATGTCCCTCTTCCCCTGCCTCGGTTTCTTCTTTGTAAATTGTTGCAATATTTAATAGGAGCCTGCTCAGCAGGTTGTGAGCTGTGTGGAGCCCTGCTCAGCTGGGCCCCTGTCGCTGCTGGATACAAATATTTCATCCCAGGGGTCTATAGTTAGACATCCTCCCATTCTGAAAATGAAACAGATCTATATTTGGAGGAAGGAGAGAGGTGGGTGTAACTTTTATAGAAGGGAGAGACTAGAACAAAGGAAGAAAGGAAGACTTACACTCTAAGTATCAAGGTCAGGCCAGGGGTCCTGGGCTGACACCACTGCAGCTCCTCCAGGGTTAGCAGCAGACAGGACACGAGGGTCGAGCCCCAGGGCCAGCCCAGGAGAGGTCGGGCCCATGAGACAATCAGGCCTTGAATCTGGCCCAGGAGAGGATCGGGCCATGGGCCAGGAGGGGACCAAAGCTTTGAGACCTCGGACGACCCAGAATCCTAGATCCCCTGGCGCTTAGGTGAAGAACTTCTTTTTTTTTTTTTTGAGACGGAGTTTCGCTCTTGTTACCCAGGCTGGAGTGCGATGGCACGATCTCGGCTCACCGCAACCTCCGCCTCCTGGGTTCAGGCAATTCTCCTGCCTCAGCCTCCTGAGTAGCTGGGATTACAGGCACGCGCCACCGTGCCCAGCTAATTTTTGTATTTTTAGTAGAGACGGGGTTTCACCATGTTGACCAGGATGGTCTCGATCTCTTGACCTCGTGATCCGCCCGCCTCGGCCTCCCAAAGTGCTGGGATTACAGGCGTGAGCCACCGCGCCCGGCCGGGTGAAGAACTTGTTAAAGAGTCAATCAAATGAAGACAAATTAAAGAACAGAGTCAACCTTCTTGGATATTATGGGGGGAACAGGCCTGTTTGAAGGTGAGATTCTAAGGAGAGAAATCAGCTGAATGAAGGAAAGTAACTTGGAAGGACTGAGAGGAAGCTGCCTCCAGAGTCACACAAAACCTCCTAAGAGAAGACACTTCCCGCTTAGTCTAGGTCCAGAAGCAAGAGCACACACTAAGGCAGGGGACAAAGGCTGAAGAGGGACTTCCCGATTCCACAGCGGGCCAGGGGCCTCAAAGACCAACAGGAAGCTAGCAGAGCACAGAGGGGGGCAGCTGACATCCAGAATGAGAAAGGACTACAGCTTACGAGAGACCTACCACGTGGCTACGCATTGATTTTGTGAAGAAGGGACAGGAAGAGAAGCAATCCATTTTCCTGATGTTTACAAAAAGACATATAAGAAACGACTGCCTAAGTTTGCTGGTGGAAAGATGTTGACAGCACGGGAGGAAATCCTGTGGGGCCAAATACAGACATGAAAGCCTGGGTCGATGTCTTGGGCCTTCAGGCTGCTATAACCAAACGCCTTGGACTGGGCGATTGACAAACAACGGAAATGTACTTCTCACTGTTCTGGAGTCTGGGAAGCCTGCCATCAAGGTGCTGGCAGATCTGGTATCTGGTGAGGGCTGGTTATCTCCTCTGCCCTCACATGGCAGAAGGGGCCAACAAGCTCCTTTCGGCCTCTCTTGTAAGGACACTAATCCCATTCATAAAGGCTCAAAGACCTCATCTCTTAATACAGTGACCTGGGGGTTGGGTTTCAACACAGGAATCTTAGGGGGATGCAAACATTCAGAACACAGCAAAAGGGCAGCAGTGGGAACACGGAAGCTGCCCGTCTTTGAAATCAGCCTTAATCTGGTCAAAGTCAGTTCCTCTAATTACGCGGGATGGCAATGTAGACTTATTCAGCCTCCCTGGGCCTGCTCTTGCTCAGGTGTTCAACGGCACTGACCAGGCCCAAGAGTGGGCGTGGCATGTCCGCAGCTGGCATGTCCCGCTCCATCCTCGCCTTCTCAGCTGGGGACGGCTGATGCAGGCATCGCTCCCCGACCACCCCAGGGAGTCTGTGTCTGTTCTCACCATATTTCCAGCTCTGGTCCAAGTCTGTATCTTGCTCCTCTGTTTTTGGCAATTTCGATACCTGAAAATACAGAGAGAAAAAGAAAATGGGGCAATTTCAGCACCTATATGTTCAAAGACAGATAAAACAACCTTCTGCTGTAGGTATGATTTAAAAAAAACAAAAACAAAACAAATAAAACAAATAACAAACAAAAATCCCCTGGGCCTTCCCGGAGCGGGAAGAAGTCAGGCTTCCTGTTGACAGCCTGGCAGCAGGGGGCAGCACACACGTGTATACACCCGTTTACTCCTACACATGCTCATACTTTCATGTATCTGTCTATACCTGCAGGAAACGAAAACAGGGAGAGCTTGCAGGGTTGAGCACCGCGGAGGAGGCGGAGGAGGAGGAATAAGTCACACCCTGGTAGTTTATTAACAAGGAGGTGCTCAACACCATCCCGAGGAAAAAGAACAATCCAGCAGTGGTGCCACAGGCAGGAACCATTAGCTTACTGCTCTCGGCCAGCAGCTTCCAACAAGCATTTAGGGAGGAGAGGCTGGCAGAATGGAAACTTAGCTCTGGCCACCCAGCCTCCTTCAGCCCAGCTGGATTTGCACTGAGCAAACGAGGTGAAAGCAGGTTGATATATAAAAAACACTGACTGTGGTGGCTCAGCCTCTCGAAGTGTAATCCCAGCACTTTGAGAGGCTGAGGAGGGTGGATCACGTGAGGTCAGGACTTTGAGACCAGCCTGGCTAACATGGTGAAACCCTGTCTCTACTAAAAGTACAAAAATTAGCCATGTGCGGTGGCAGACGCCTGTAATACCAGCTACTCAGGAGGCTGAGGCAAAAGAATCACTTGAGCACAGGAGGCGGAGACTGAGTGAGCCAAGATGGCACCACTGTACTCCAGCCTGGGCGACAGAGTGAGACTCTATCTCAAAAAAAAAAAAAGGTCTATGCCGATAAAATGCCATCTCTTGAAACATTCTGTTTTTCTTGCTCCTGGCAAAGGCTCTTGCAGTCAGCAGACCAGACAGGGCAACCTGCAACCTGAGCACACCTGCAGGCTTGCCCATTTAGGTGCAGGTGTATAGTTTGACTTTTCATCCTCCAAGATGCGTCCATAGAAACGAAAATTAGATGGTGGCCTTTCAACAACCACACCCTGTCTTCCAGGCCACCTGGCTAATCTTTGCATATTTAGCAGAGTCAGGGTTTCACCATGTTGGCCAGGCTGGTCTTGAACTCCTGACCTCCGCTGATCCTCCCCCTCCCCAAAGTGCTGGGATTACAGGAGTGAGCCACAGCGCCTGGCTCTTTTACCACTTCCCTTTCTGCGATGCCTTCTCCCGATGCCCACACACCAGGAAGGCCGACGGGGACCAGAAACCATCAATCTCTGGTCTCTGCACACCGTGCACCCGCCAGTGGGCAGCCATTCCGTCCAACTTAGATATCTCCGAGGATGGGCAGCTCAGCCCCAGGCACCGGACCCCAGTCCATCCCCAGGTCTGCCACCTAAACCGCCAGGCTTTTCTTTTCTTTTCTTTTTGAGATGGAGTTTCGCTCTTGTTACCCAGGCTGGAGTGCAATGGCGCGATCTCGGCTCACCGCAACCTCCGCCTCCTGGGTTCAGACAATTCTCCTGCCTCAGCCTCCTGAGTAGCTGGGACTACAGGCAAGCACCACCATGCCCAGCTAATTTTTGTATTTTTAGTAGAGACGGGGTTTCACCATGTTGACCAGGATGGTCTCGATCTCTTGACCTCGTGATCCACCCGCCTCGGCCTCCCAAAGTGCTGGGATTAGAGGCGTGAGCCACCGCGGTATCCCGCTTGTCCCCAGGAACTATAAACACTTCCCGAGGAGGACCTGAGCGCGTTATCTCACTTGATCCCACGCCCAGGGCCGCGAGTGTCCCAGGGCAAGGCTGTGAGCGCGCCCCGGCAAGCCCCGGCCCGACCGTAGTGCCCGTGCGCCACCCCCACCCCGGGCCCCCGCCGCCCCCAGACTCACTCTTCAAAATCCTTTGCAAATTGCCCTCGAAGTCCAGGGCCCACTGGTTGAGTGCGCAGGTGGCCACGGTCACCTTCCGGCCCATCCTGGCTGCAACTGCCCGGGCGGGAGGCCAGCGGGCGATGGCAGGACCCGGGTCCCGGAGAGATAAGGGACCTTCCGGGTTGCCAGTCCTCGCCCCGCCCCTCCGAGGATGGCCCCGCCCCCTACCCCGCCCATCCGGTGCGGCTCCGGCCAAGGACTACGGCTCAGGTCCCGCCCACGGGTCGCTCCGCCCGTCAGCGGAGCCCAGGACTGCGCCTGCGCAGCCCGCCGGCCGCCGAATTCGAGGCATCGCGAAGGGCCCCTCCCCCGCCTCGGCTCCACTCCCGCTCCGGGCCCCGGCCCCGCCCCCGCTCTCGCAAGCAAACCTGTCCCGGCGCAGAGGTGTGTGTGTGGGGGGGGGGGGGGGTGCCCGCCCAGGTGCCGCACCCCCCCATTTTATCCCACACCCCCTCCCCCAAAGCAGCTTAGCCCCGTTTTAACTTTACTACACCGTGAAACGTTCCAAACACACCGAAAGAATGCAGCAGGGTAGGAGCGCTGCGCGGCCCTGAATTCCTGGGACTCCTCTCCTCCCTCTTTTCCTCGGGTCCCACGTGTGTAAGTAGCAGGTGGAGCGCTGCGCGGCCCTGAATTCCTGGGACTCCTCTCCTCCCTCTTTTCCTCCTGCCCCACGTGTGTAAGTAGCAGGTGGAGCGCTGCGCGGCCCTGAATTCCTGGGACTCCTCTCCTCCCTCTTTTCCTCCTGTCCCACGTGTGTAAGTAGCAGGTGGAGCGCTGCGCGGCCCTGAATTCCTGGGACTCCTCTCCTGCCTCTTTTCCTCCTGCCCCACGTGTGTAAGTAGCAGGTGGAGCGCTGCGCGGCCCTGAATTCCTGGGACTCCTCTCCTGCCTCTTTTCCTCCTGCCCCACGTGTGTAAGTAGCAGGTGGAGCGCTGCGCGGCCCTGAATTCCTGGGACTCCTCTCCTCCCTCTTTTCCTCCTGTCCCACGTGTGTAAGTAGCAGGTGGAGCGCTGCGCGGCCCTGAATTCCTGGGACTCCTCTCCTGCCTCTTTTCCTCCTGCCCCACGTGTGTAAGTAGCAGGTGGAGCGCTGCGCGGCCCTGAATTCCTGGGACTCCTCTCCTGCCTCTTTTCCTCCTGCCCCACGTGTGTAAGTAGCAGGTGGAGCGCTGCGCGGCCCTGAATTCCTGGGACTCCTCTCCTCCCTCTTTTCCTCCTGCCCCACGTGTGTAAGTAGCAGGTGGAGCGCTGCGCGGCCCTGAATTCCTGGGACTCCTCTCCTGCCTCTTTTCCTCGGGTCCCACGTGTGTAAGTAGCAGGTGGAGCGCTGCGCGGCCCTGAATTCCTGGGACTCCTCTCCTGCCTCTTTTCCTCCTGTCCCACGTGTGTAAGTAGCAGGTGGAGCGCTGCGCGGCCCTGAATTCCTGGGACTCCTCTCCTGCCTCTTTTCCTCCTGCCCCACGTGTGTAAGTAGCAGGTGGAGCGCTGCGCGGCCCTGAATTCCTGGGACTCCTCTCCTGCCTCTTTTCCTCCTGCCCCACGTGTGTAAGTAGCAGGTGGAGCGCTGCGCGGCCCTGAATTCCTGGGACTCCTCTCCTGCCTCTTTTCCTCCTGCCCCACGTGTGTAAGTAGCAGGTGGAGCGCTGCGCGGCCCTGAATTCCTGGGACTCCTCTCCTGCCTCTTTTCCTCCTGTCCCACGTGTGTAAGTAGCAGGTGGAGCGCTGCGCGGCCCTGAATTCCTGGGACTCCTCTCCTGCCTCTTTTCCTCCTGCCCCACGTGTGTAAGTAGCAGGTGGAGCGCTGCGCGGCCCTGAATTCCTGGGACTCCTCTCCTGCCTCTTTTCCTCCTGCCCCACGTGTGTAAGTAGCAGGTGGAGCGCTGCGCGACCCTGAATTCCTGGGACTCCTCTCCTGCCTCTTTTCCTCCTGCCCCACGTGTGTAAGTAGCAGGTGGAGCGCTGCGCGGCCCTGAATTCCTGGGACTCCTCTCCTGCCTCTTTTCCTCCTGCCCCACGTGTGTAAGTAGCAGGTGGAGCGCTGCGCGGCCCTGAATTCCTGGGACTCCTCTCCTGCCTCTTTTCCTCCTGCCCCACGTGTGTAAGTAGCAGGTGGAGCGCTGCGCGGCCCTGAATTCCTGGGACTCCTCTCCTGCCTCTTTTCCTCCTGCCCCACGTGTGTAAGTAGCAGGTGGAGCGCTGCGCGGCCCTGAATTCCTGGGACTCCTCTCCTGCCTCTTTTCCTCCTGCCCCACGTGTGTAAGTAGCAGGTGGAGCGCTGCGCGGCCCTGAATTCCTGGGACTCCTCTCCTGCCTCTTTTCCTCCTGCCCCACGTGTGTAAGTAGCAGGTGGAGCGCTGCGCGGCCCTGAATTCCTGGGACTCCTCTCCTCCCTCTTTTCCTCCTGCCCCACGTGTGTAAGTAGCAGGTGGAGCGCTGCGCGGCCCTGAATTCCTGGGACTCCTCTCCTGCCTCTTTTCCTCGGGTCCCACGTGTGTAAGTAGCAGGTGGAGCGCTGCGCGGCCCTGAATTCCTGGGACTCCTCTCCTGCCTCTTTTCCTCCTGTCCCACGTGTGTAAGTAGCAGGTGGAGCGCTGCGCGGCCCTGAATTCCTGGGACTCCTCTCCTGCCTCTTTTCCTCCTGCCCCACGTGTGTAAGTAGCAGGTGGAGCGCTGCGCGGCCCTGAATTCCTGGGACTCCTCTCCTGCCTCTTTTCCTCCTGCCCCACGTGTGTAAGTAGCAGGTGGAGCGCTGCGCGGCCCTGAATTCCTGGGACTCCTCTCCTGCCTCTTTTCCTCCTGCCCCACGTGTGTAAGTAGCAGGTGGAGCGCTGCGCGGCCCTGAATTCCTGGGACTCCTCTCCTGCCTCTTTTCCTCCTGCCCCACGTGTGTAAGTAGCAGGTGGAGCGCTGCGCGGCCCTGAATTCCTGGGACTCCTCTCCTGCCTCTTTTCCTCCTGCCCCACGTGTGTAAGTAGCAGGTGGAGCGCTGCGCGGCCCTGAATTCCTGGGACTCCTCTCCTGCCTCTTTTCCTCCTGCCCCACGTGTGTAAGTAGCAGGTGGAGCGCTGCGCGGCCCTGAATTCCTGGGACTCCTCTCCTGCCTCTTTTCCTCCTGCCCCACGTGTGTAAGTAGCAGGTGGAGCGCTGCGCGGCCCTGAATTCCTGGGACTCCTCTCCTGCCTCTTTTCCTCCTGTCCCACGTGTGTAAATAGCAGGTGGAGCGCTGCGCGGCCCTGAATTCCTGGGACTCCTCTCCTGCCTCTTTTCCTCCTGCCCCACGTGTGTAAGTAGCAGGTGGAGCGCTGCGCGGCCCTGAATTCCTGGGACTCCTCTCCTCCCTCTTTTCCTCCTGCCCCACGTGTGTAAGTAGCAGGTGGAGCGCTGCGCGGCCCTGAATTCCTGGGAC
The DNA here is from genome assembly GCF_049354715.1 of Callithrix jacchus. Classification (NCBI taxonomy): domain Eukaryota; kingdom Metazoa; phylum Chordata; class Mammalia; order Primates; family Cebidae; genus Callithrix; species Callithrix jacchus. The sequence continues at coordinate 128,373,799 of NC_133511.1, read as the reverse complement.
TCCTCTCCTCCCTCTTTTCCTCCTGTCCCACGTGTGTAAGTAGCAGGTGGAGCGCTGCGCGGCCCTGAATTCCTGGGACTCCTCTCCTCCCTCTTTTCCTCCTGCCCCACGTGTGTAAGTAGCAGGTGGAGCGCTGCGCGGCCCTGAATTCCTGGGACTCCTCTCCTCCCTCTTTTCCTCCTGTCCCCCGTGTGTAAGTAGCAGGTGGAGCGCTGCGCGGCCCTGAATTCCTGGGACTCCTCTCCTGCCTCTTTTCCTCCTGCCCCACGTGTGTAAGTAGCAGGTGGAGCGCTGCGCGGCCCTGAATTCCTGGGACTCCTCTCCTCCCTCTTTTCCTCCTGCCCCACGTGTGTAAGTAGCAGGTGGAGCGCTGCGCGGCCCTGAATTCCTGGGACTCCTCTCCTCCCTCTTTTCCTCCTGTCCCACGTGTGTAAGTAGCAGGTGGAGCGCTGCGCGGCCCTGAATTCCTGGGACTCCTCTCCTCCCTCTTTTCCTCCTGCCCCACGTGTGTAAGTAGCAGGTGGAGCGCTGCGCGGCCCTGAATTCCTGGGACTCCTCTCCTCCCTCTTTTCCTCCTGTCCCCCGTGTGTAAGTAGCAGGTGGAGCGCTGCGCGGCCCTGAATTCCTGGGACTCCTCTCCTGCCTCTTTTCCTCCTGCCCCACGTGTGTAAGTAGCAGGTGGAGCGCTGCGCGGCCCTGAATTCCTGGGACTCCTCTCCTGCCTCTTTTCCTCCTGCCCCACGTGTGTAAGTAGCAGGTGGAGCGCTGCGCGACCCTGAATTCCTGGGACTCCTCTCCTCCCTCTTTTCCTCCTGTCCCACGTGTGTAAGTAGCAGGTGGAGCGCTGCGCGGCCCTGAATTCCTGGGACTCCTCTCCTGCCTCTTTTCCTCGGGTCCCACGTGTGTAAGTAGCAGGTGGAGCGCTGCGCGGCCCTGAATTCCTGGGACTCCTCTCCTCCCTCTTTTCCTCCTGCCCCACGTGTGTAAGTAGCAGGTGGAGCGCTGCGCGGCCCTGAATTCCTGGGACTCCTCTCCTCCCTCTTTTCCTCCTGTCCCACGTGTGTAAGTAGCAGGTGGAGCGCTGCGCGGCCCTGAATTCCTGGGACTCCTCTCCTGCCTCTTTTCCTCCTGCCCCACGTGTGTAAGTAGCAGGTGGAGCGCTGCGCGGCCCTGAATTCCTGGGACTCCTCTCCTGCCTCTTTTCCTCCTGCCCCACGTGTGTAAGTAGCAGGTGGAGCGCTGCGCGACCCTGAATTCCTGGGACTCCTCTCCTGCCTCTTTTCCTCCTGCCCCACGTGTGTAAGTAGCAGGTGGAGCGCTGCGCGGCCCTGAATTCCTGGGACTCCTCTCCTGCCTCTTTTCCTCCTGCCCCACGTGTGTAAGTAGCAGGTGGAGCGCTGCGCGGCCCTGAATTCCTGGGACTCCTCTCCTGCCTCTTTTCCTCCTGCCCCACGTGTGTAAGTAGCAGGTGGAGCGCTGCGCGGCCCTGAATTCCTGGGACTCCTCTCCTCCCTCTTTTCCTCCTGTCCCACGTGTGTAAATAGCAGGTGGAGCGCTGCGCGGCCCTGAATTCCTGGGACTCCTCTCCTGCCTCTTTTCCTCCTGCCCCACGTGTGTAAGTAGCAGGTGGAGCGCTGCGCGGCCCTGAATTCCTGGGACTCCTCTCCTCCCTCTTTTCCTCCTGTCCCACGTGTGTAAGTAGCAGGTGGAGCGCTGCGCGGCCCTGAATTCCTGGGACTCCTCTCCTGCCTCTTTTCCTCCTGCCCCACGTGTGTAAGTAGCAGGTGGAGCGCTGCTTGCGTTTTCTGAAACGACGGGAACTGACTTTCATGTGCTTCTGCAGCTTGATTTTTCCCCCCCTGTAATTTGAGATCTGCCCATGTAATGATTTTTCTGCGGTTCGGTATTCCGTGGCAGGAACAAAGCAGGTGTATGCAACAGCGGTGGGCATTGAAGTGACTAGCAGCGTTTTGCCGGCAGGAGCACGCACGGCTGCCAGCTTCCTTTCCGGCCAGGTTTCCTTCCAGGCCTGGTTCCTGCAGGTCCTACAGCAGCTTTGCGGAGCGGCAGGGTTTGTGCCGTCTCTTCTCCAGGGCGCTTCGCTACCACTAGTTTCGCAGTTTTTCTTTAATTTTTTTTTTTTTTTTCTTTTGAGACGGAGTTTTGCTCCTGTTACCCAGGCTGGAGTGCAATGGCGCGATCTCGGCTCACCGAAATCTCTGCCTCCTGGGCTCAGGCAATTCTCCTGCCTCAGCCTCCCCAGTAGTTGGGATTACAGGCACGCGCCACCGTGCCCCCCTAATTTTTTGTATTTTTAGTAGAGACGGGGTTTCACCATGTTGACCAGGATGGTCTCGATCTCTTGACCTCGTGATCCACCCGCCTCGGCCTCCCAAGGTGCCGGGATTACAGGCGTGAACCACCGCGCCCGGCCATTCGCAGTTTTTCTTTTTCACGTTTCCTCTTTAGTCCACCCCGGGTACAGCCCACTTTCCCCCTTGAACAGCCCATCCTTCCGTCATTCATGTTAATTTAAAAACACACACAATTTATACATTTGGAAAAAGAGGAGGCTTTATTTCTTGTAAACGGTTGCAGCCTACACGGCGGCAGCCATCCCTCAGGCTGGGAATGGTCTTCAGCCAAGGCCAGAGACAGGCACTTCCAAGGAGGGGTTGGAACAGGAGCTCTATGCTAAAGGCATTGGCAAAACATACATATTCAACAGGTCACAGGAGGAGCTATGAATATTCATGAAGCTGGTCCTGACACATGCCCTCTCGGTGAGCAAAGCATGTAATATATGACCCATGTTCACTTTGGGGTGGAGTCTTAACATTCACCATCTTTTAGGGCCTTTACGGCCAAAGGTCTTTTCAGGACAGAGGCATGCAGGTGCGTCATCTCTATAAACCCGTCAGAGCCAGTCCAGGGTCAGTGGTCTTTTATCGGGAGAAAGTCATTGAAGTCAGTCTCTTGTCCAGTCACAGCTGTCAAGGCTGGTGAAACAGGGTCAGTCAGTGAGCATGTCCTGGAGCTGCAGTTGTTTTAATATTGCTGATCCCAAGGCCAGCGCTTTTCTTTTTTTTTTTTTTTTTGAGGCGGAGTTTCGCTCCTGTTACCCAGGCTGGAGTGCAATGGCGCCATCTCGGCTCACCGCAACCTCCGCCCCCTGGTTCAGGCAATTCTCCTGCCTCAGCCTCCTGAGTACCTGGGATTACAGGCACACACCACCATGCCCAGCTAATTTTTTGTAATTTTTAGTAGAATTACAACGTGGTTTCACCACGTTGACCAGGATGGTCTCGATCTGCCGACCTCGTGATCCACCCACCTCGGCCTCCCAAAGTGCTGGGATTACAGGCTTGAGCCACCGCGCCCGGCCAGGCCAGTGCTTTTCTATCAGCAGAAAGGGAAACAGAAAAACCTTGTGGCGGTTACAACAGTTTCTTCTCTAAGTGTGGGATGCCTGACCGACCCTTGCCTCGCATGGCTTCAGGTCCTGTTTATTAACTCGGTATCTTATTGCCAGAGTCCATTCTATCAGTCTTACGATTTCTGTTTTAACGTGAATGCTAGCCAGTTGTGTCTAAACTCCAAAACGAAGGGCTATACCCAGGTGTGTCTCATGTCTCGTCTCCCCTCCTGTCATATCTGGGAACTCAGTTGTGTTTTTTTCTTTTTTGAGACGGAGTCTTGCTCTGTCACCCAGGCTGGAGTGCAGTGTCTCAATCTCAGCTCACAACCTCCGCTTCCTGGGTCCAAGCGATTCTCCTGCCTCAACCTCCTGAATAGCTGGGATTACAGGTGCCCGCCACCACGCCCAGCTAACTTTGGTATTTTTAGTAGAGATGGAGTTTCACCATCTTGGCCAGGCTGGTCTCAAACTCCTGACCTCATGATCCACCTGCCTCAGCCTCCCAAAGTGCTGGGATTACAGACATGAGCCACTGCGCCCAGCCTGGGAACTCAGTTTTAAGATTTTCTGTTGTCCCCTTGGTCAAGATGGGGGGTCCCTTTGATCAATGAGGGGGCTTAGGATTTTATTTTTAGCTTATGTACATACACTTGTTTTCACATTTTTAATCATGTTTTTCCTGTCTGTGAAGTAATGCTTGTTCATGACAATCTGGAAACGAACGCCACAGAAGCACAAGAACGTTACACATGCCAAGTTACTTAATCCTCACACAACCTTGGGGTAGTTTTCATGCCTACGAAATCCCACGATCTGCTCAAATTATCCCCTGCCAACAATGGCTGACGCAAGGCCTGGGCAGAGAAGGTGAGGATTCTTGAACATCTGGTTGTCCCGGAAAATAAGGCAGTTATGAAAGGATGTAGGGACATGTCATTTGAAAAAAGAAGCCAATTTGAAGGGGTTCCCATTAGCCAAATATAAGACAATACAGTAAGAATCATGCCGTGTGCTATGGCTCACGCCTGTAATCCTACCACTTTGGGGGCCGAGGCGAGCAGAACACCCGAGGTTGGGAGTTTAAGACCAGTCTGACCAACATGGAGAAACCCCGTCTCTACTAAAAATACAAAATTAGCCGGACATGATGGCACATGCCTGTAATTCCAGGTGCTCGGGAGGCTGAGGCAGGAGAATCACCTGAACCTGGGAGGTGGAGGTTGCAGTGAGCCAAGATTGTGCCATTGCACTGCAGCCTGGGCAACAAGAGCAAAACTCTTGCCTAAAAAAAAAAAAAAGTCATAACTCAGTTAAAAAATCCATTAGGGCATACAATAAAAATAAATAAAACAGGGAATTCTCTACAGAAGAATGCTTGTTAATAAATAATAATTTATTAATAAATGTCAAGGGAATAAAATTAGAAAATTAACACTTTGTCCCAAGAAATAAGGGATTCAGACAAGAGTCTTCATTAAATGCTAGTTTACTGGGTGAAAGGTAGTTCGGGAACAGAATATTTACAGTCTCAAAGTGTCACTACACCAATTACTAATTAATCATAAAAGGAAAAATAGAGACTTCTGGCAGAAACCACTGAGCCCCACTATCAAACTTACTATCCATCCTGGAGCACAGTGATGTGTTGCCTTAGAAAAGAAAACTAGGACTCTCAAAATTTACTATGTGAACCTAAGCAACAGAGCAAGGGCTCATCTCTAAATAAAAATGAGTAAATAAATGTATTATGTCCAGGGGGAAGCTACGTCCTAGAAACCGGGTCACATGACCTGTTCACAATGTTGTCTTTTAGAGTACAGGTTAATGTTTTTCTTTATCATTTAGGTTTTATAAATGACTAGGAGAGACCACAGACACCTTCCCTTTTAATTATTGATCTTTATTATAGATTGTGTCTTATTCTCCTGTATTTAACTCAGACCAGACTCCTACATGTTCAGTGTAAAATGTTAAATATACCTTCCCCCGCAAAAAGACCGCCTCTCCTGGTCAGATGATCACTTTATGCTAAACCTTACATAAAGGAAGTTAAACTTCTCTGAAACTTCCCTAAGCTCTGTCTACATAAAGGATCCCGAAAAGCTACGCTTTGAAACACTGATTTCCATTCTTTAAAATCTGTGCTTCCCAGGTGCCCTGTGCTCAAACTTTGCGCTCCAGTGAACTCTCTTTAATCTAAATTCCGACCTGTTTGGCTATATCACGTTGACTGCCTCTGACAAGATGAAACATGCTTTATGTAGTGTATTATCCTGCCAGGAAAAGAGCATAGCCTGAGTGCACAGTGTGGCTCCCTGATTAGATCCTGAGGTTTAAAAAGGGCTGCAGGCCAGGCTCAGGGGCTCACACCTGTAGTCCTAGCACTGTGGGAGGCCATGGTGGGAGGATCTCTTGAGCCCGGGAGTTCGAGACCAGCTTGGGTAACATAGTGAGACACCTGTCTCTACAAAAAAAAAAAAAAAAAAAAAAAAGCCGAGTGTGGTGGTGTGCTCCTGTAGTCCCAGCCACTCAGGAGTCTGAGGGAAGAGAATCGCTTGGGCCCAGCAGTTCAAGGCTGCAGTGAGCTGCGATTGTGCCACTGCACTCCAGCCTGTGTGGCAGAGAGAGAGCCCGTCTCAAAAAGCAAAACAAAACAACAACAGCAAAAGGGCTGTAGAGGGCATTATTGGGACAACCAGGGGAAACCAGAGATGGGGACAGATAACAGCTTTGAACTGATGAGGGCACTGTATTTTGGTGATGTAGAAGGTTCTAGTTCTTAGGAAATGGATACTGAAGTATTGGTGGGGGAGGAATCATGGTGTCTGCAACTAAGGAATGGTGGGAGTGAGTGGGGAGGAAAAAAGAAAACAAATATATAAAGAGAGAGGGAGAGAAATGAAACGGGGCCGCCTGTTCACCCTGCTGACTCCAGGACGCTGCGTGTTCACTTACGTTCAACTTGTTTGTATGCTGAACACTTTCAAGATAAAAAGCTGCAGGGAAAAAAGAGAGCATGATGTCTTTGAGGGCCACAGAGATGTGGCGACCAAACCGCTCTGCCGGTAAGTAAGGCCTGTTGACCCGAGCTGTTGGGTGTGGGGTCAGCAGACACCTTCGGCTGTCCCCACCTCCAGGGCTGCCACGCCACAGGTCATGCCCGCGCAACCAGGCCCGTGTCCAAGAGCTGGCGCGCGTGTCTGGGTCTCACTATGGCTCAGCTTCTCCCTTTGCCCAGTCCTGCTGCTCCCTCCCCCATGCTGTCATTAGCTGCAGATGCCATGATACCCCCTGTCCCGTCCTCGCACAGGTGTGCCCCCTAATAAGCAGGCCACCCAGACTCCATCTCGGGTCACTTTGGCGGTCTCCCAGCGGCGAGCCTCCCCTGATACCCAAGTGTTTACCTGGTGGTTAACGGACGATCCCCTTGGCCCCAGGACGTGAGCCCCAGGAGGAGGGATTGTGTGTGTTTTTCTCCTCGCGGTGCACGGGCGCCATCCACGTGCGTCGCGAGCCGCGGAAGCCCTATTTGCAGAGGAGGAAACTGAGGCACGGAGGCCCAAGATCATCCAGGTGATGAGGAGCCTGGCGCGTTCTCCACGCGGCCCACGTGGCCTCCCCGCGTTGCCTCCCGCGGGAGCCCCAGACCTGACCTAGTCACACCTCCGGCAGGTCCGCGCGGATCCGGACAAAGCGCCTGAGTCTGCGCCCACCCGCGGGGGCCGGGGCGGGGCGGGGCCTGGGCTGTCAGTCTCGAGCCCGGCCGCTGCCGAGTGGCGGGCGCGGTGGGCCCGGAGTCAGCTCAGACGCCTCGGCCAATCGCGGGGCGCGGGGCTGCCGGGCCTGCTGGGTCCGCCTCCGATTGGCAGGCGATCGATGACGTCATACAGGGGCGGGAGCCCCTACCGGACCTAGGAGACTGGCCCCTGGCTAGGGACTCGGCGGCGAGGAGCCGCGCTGGCGACGAAGTGGTGCGTGCGCAGGTGAGTGAGGGGCCGAGGCGTGCGCAGTGGGGGACGCGTGGCCAGGTGAGCAGGTGCCCACGCGCGGGGCGAGGATGGGGTCGGGGTCAGGGAGTGTGCGCGCAGGTGGGGAGAGGGTCCCGCTCACAGGCAAGGGGCCGCTGGGGCTCCGGGGAGGCGGGGCGGAGGCTTGGGGGCTCGAGTCGCCCCCTCCCCACGAGCCGACCCCCTCCCCACCAGCCGAGCCCCCACCATGAGCCGACCCCCTCCCCACCAGCCGACCCCCGCCATGAGCCGACCCCCTCCCCACCAGCCGACCCCCCACCATGAGCCAACCCCCTCCCCACCAGCCGAGCCCCACCATGAGCCGACCCCCTCCCCACCAGCCGAACCCCTCCCCACCAGCCGACCCCCTCCCCACCAGCCGACCCCCTCCCCACGAGCCGACCCCCTCCCCACCAGCCGACCCCCTCCCCACCAGCCGACCCCCTCCCCACGAGCCAACCCCCCACCATCAGCCGACCCCCTCCCCACCAGCCGACCCCCCACCACCAGCCGACCCCCCACCATCAGCCGACCCCCTCCCCACCAGCCGACCCCTGCAGGATGCTCTGTCCCCGCACGGTCTGGAGCTCCCCCGGGCGGGGGCTGCCTGGCTCCGGGGTCGGCCCCTGGCCTGGTTGCCGCGCTCTGCTGCGGCGCCTTCCCGTGCCCCACCTGTTGTTCGCCTCCCTCTGTCAGTGGCGAGCCGGGCACGGAAGCTCTACCATGGGACTGCGCTCCTTGATTAGGGCTGTTGAGGCCCTGAGCGCTGAGCTTGTGCCTCTTGCTCGACTCCAACTGTGGGCCTTGAGGGTCTGCCCTCTCCTGAAATGTCAGCTCCCTGGGGGTCTTCATCCTTGTGTTCCCTGCAGGACTTTGTGTAGCCGGTTGAGAAGGATCAAGCGGGCATTTGGAGCACGGGTGTCAAGAAACTTTTAAGGGGCCAGTTCAAGAAGGAAAACTTCCCTTCTGCTGTGAAACTACTTGGCAGGAAGTAAGTGTGTCTCAGTCCCCTGGATCCTGGGCTCAGGCTGTGGGTTCACAGCGTTGCAACAATACGGACAGACTGGTCCACCAGCTTTCAAATGCCAGCGGCTGTCTGAGCCTCCTATGAGTAAAATGCAACATACCCAGGGTACCTCCCCTTTGTTCGCAGCCATCCATTGAAAGGATGTTACTTAGGTGCCTATTGCTAAACTCAGTGCTTGTGACTAAAGAGCTGACTCCTGGGTGAGTGAACTCTGTCATATGCTAAAGCGACTTTTTAGGTCTGCTTTTAATCCTTTTTGACAACATTCTCCCCGTGGCCCTTTCACGCTTCAGCTCTGAGGTTACACATCCCCTAACCGTTTTTGCAGTTTCCTGGTATGTTACATGATCGAATGTTGGTACCAGGCATTGTCTCCGGGTAGCTTATCTATGACTTGGGGCAAGCAGGATGCCACCCCATTCTGCTTAGCCTCCCTGTAAGGCAAGTTTGCACGTGGGTGGTCCGGATTAACATGAGTCAGTGTGGAAGGAGGGACGGGAGGGAGTGGGGCACTGAGCTGGTGAGTTTGGATTGGGAAGAAACTAAAGTTGAATCTTATCTTGATGAGAACCTGGGGCAGAGGAAGTGTCTAAAGCAAGCTGGCAGGTGATCTTGAGATCAGTCTCACTAGGGCGAGGGTGCGGTGATCTTGATATCAGTCTCACTAGGGCGTCAGCTCTTTTCAGAGGCACTTTTCTTTTATCCACTTTGATTTTACAGATAAAAGACTGACTGGCACACACCGGGCTCTGTATTAGTATTTGGAGCTGGAGAGAGACAGGGCCCCTTCCCATCAAGACCTCTTGTCCTGCTTTGTACATCACAGGCACTTCATAAACTTGTGTAAATTGAATTAAGTGCTGCTACTGCAGTTCTCACACCACACAAGGGAAATGGCTTTTATCGTTGAAGTTTTTTAAATGAATGTAAATTTTTATTAAGGTAATTCATGCTCACCTTTTTTTCTTTTTGAGATGGAGTTTCGCTCTTGTTACCCAGGCTGGAGTGCAATGACGCGATCTCGGCTCACCGCAACCTCCGCCTCCTGGGTTCAGGCAATTCTCCTGCCTCAGCCTCCCGAGTAGCTGGGATTACAGGCACGTGCCACCATGCCCAGCTAATTTTTTGTATTTTTAGTAGAGTTGACCAGGATGGTCTCAATCTCTTGACCTCGTGATCCACCTGCCTCGGCCTCCCAAACTGCTGGGATTACAGGCATGAGCCACTGCGCCCGGCCACACTCACATATTTTTAAATATCAGTGTTAAAAGCCTTCAAAAGAAATAGTCTCTACCACGTCCCATATTCTTGCTTGTGAGCAGCAAACACTTGTTTCATTCTTTTAGCTACTTTTGTACTGTTTGTACCTACTTATTTCTAAGGAATTTGCTTTAAGCACCCCCAACTCTGCAAATTTCCTTGTGCGAATACAATAGTCATCAATAGAGTATACATTGTTATGACAAAGTTACAGTTATTCAGTGTTGAGCCAGAGTAAGGGCCTATAATTACGGTTGCTTGTTTACTTCCTTGCATGACTCTCTATTTCTCCTGGAGTTAACAGTTGCCTCACTTTTTTTTCATTTGGTAAGGTTTCCATGCGTGGGTCATTCATTTTCTTCTGGCTGCTCTAACCGAGCTGTCACACATATCGATAATTTTCCTGCACACTCAGATGCAACAGAATTCATCATTTGTATTTCCTGCCTTTCCTGGCCATTCATCTTGTACCAGTGCAGACTGGCTCCTGACTAGTCCTCCTGCGTAGCTGTCCTCTTGGGACTTGCCCTTGCCCTTTCATGGACGTTGCTTCAGCAGCTCCCTTTGACCTCCAGTTTCCTGGACCCCACTTGCCCTTGAGTAACAGTTCACTCGGGAATAGAATTCTAGGTTGCAAAACAGTTTTCCTCAGAATTGTCAAGTTTTTCATCATTGCCTCTAGAATCCAGCTTGCCGTTGAGAAATCTAAGGCATCATGATTCTTACTCCTGGGTTTTCTCTAAAAGCTTTGGTATTTTAAAACTCGTTCTGGAAGTGGGGTTGTCGCTGCTTCCCCCAGATTATAACCATGTAGAGCAGCTGTGGGTACCTAGAGACATTCTGTTTTCTCTCTCTCTTTTTTTGTAGAGTGATTATTGAGGGTCGCGTATAGGCCACTGTTCGAGGCCCTGGTAGGAGACAATTAAGAAGATACACAGTTCCTGCCCTTGGGAAGCTTACATGCTAGTGAGGGGAGGCAGACTACACACCCACACGAATGAATAATTCTAGGTGATGGGCAGAGTTACTAAGAAAATAAAGTATGCGGTGGAGGGCCTTGGCAGGGAACCTGGGGTGCAGCTGCTTCAGATGGGCTGGGAGGGAAGCCCTCCCGAGGAGCGGACATTTTATGTGAGCCATGGGCAAGGACACCTGCAAACATGCTCTAAGCAGAGGAAGTCCGTGAAATGGACGACTTAAGCCGCGTTCAAGGATGAGGAAGACCCCTGTGTTCCTGGAGCCGAGGGGGATAGGGGAGCATGATGTGCAGGAGGGAGGGAGAGAGGAGCCAGTTTGTGCTATAAGAGGGAGGGGTGTTCTGCCATGTTTGGAGAATGAACTGAGGCAAGCAAGAGCAGGCATAGGAAAGCCAGGTGGGAGGGGATTGCAGGGTCTAGGGGAGGAGAGAGAGTCTAAGACAGGATAATTTCTTCCCTGCCTGGAATCTGCTGTCGGGGACAGGGTACTGGGAAGGTGTGCGAAGGAGGCCAGCCCCACCAGGCCCAGGAGCAGCGGTGGATGCAGGAGGGAAACGTGGTGTCTGTTCCTGGAGGGATGATGTCAGCAAGGTTCTCCTTCCTATAGGGCCCAATGGCTGCAAAGTCGCAGCCCAGCACTCCCAAAACCAAGAGTCTGGACGGCGTCACCAATGGCAGAACCACATCTCAAGGGCAGTGGGGCCGGGCCTGGTAAGGATCTTGCCTGTTCTCCCAGCTAGCAAGTCAAGTGTAGTTTCACAGCTTTCCAGCCTTTGGAAGTGTATGGACCCAAAGGAATGAACGACCTATTTAAAAAAAAAAATTATTTTTGTCAAGACTAGTGAAAGGTAAGCAGTTTTCCACTTTATAAAGTAAGGAATTAAGAAAAAGAAACTAGAAATCATGGTCAGTCAACAGTGTTGGAAAGAGACGGGCTTAAAGGACAGCAGGGGCCTTCCCACCACCCTGGGGTGTTATGTGTGTCATAGCTCCCATTTTGCCATAGGGCCATGGGGACTTAACATGGGCAAGTGTCCTCCCCGGCCCGGGACTGGGGAAACCGTGGCCTTGGTGGTCATGAAAGGCCTACCCACACTCACATTCTGGGCTCTGGGCCTCAGTGGGGGCTGGAGGTGGGGCCTCAGGGGGGGCTGCAGGTGGGGCTGCAGGTGGATCCACTAGTTAATTGACAGTAGTAAAGCAGGATACTGAGTGGCTCCTCTGGCAGCAAGGAGGGCCCATGCCAGGAGCTAACGCTGCCTTCTCTTGTGGGGCTGCTGGTGGGTTTGAGCATCAGGCCCCCACACACAGCCTCTCAGGGTCCTGGCGAGCCCCGGGGCGGATGGGCCCCAGTGTGACTGCCCGTGTCCGCCCTGGCAGGGAGGTGGACTGGTTTTCCCTGGCGAGCATCATCTTCCTCCTGCTGTTCGCGCCCTTCATCGTCTACTACTTCATCATGGCCTGTGACCAGTACAGCTGCGCCCTGACCGGGCCCGTGGTGGACATCGCCACTGGGCGTGCTCAGCTCTCAGACATCTGGGCTAAGACTCCGCCTATAACGAGGGAAGCCGCCCAGCTCTATGCCTTCTGGGTCACCTTCCAGGTCAGCAGCCCCTGCCCTGGAGTCGGGCACAGCAGGTGGGCAGCGTGCCCTCCTGCTGGGGTCATTCTTCTGTTTGTCTCGTATATGGAACCTGACTCAGGTTGAAATCCAGGTTCCCAGGACCCAGCAGGGCAGTCCCTGCACTCTGGCATCCTCAGATGTGGGGCAGGGGCACCTGTCATGTCGACATTTGATAGACCTCCCGACCATTCCCAGATGCGGTTTCTGGGCACCTGCAGCTCTGCAGGGACGAGCTGAGGATGGGAGCAAGACTCCTTGGGAGGGCAGGGCTGGCCCAAGGAAGCCCTACGATCGGTAGGAATCTCGGCTCGCACCAGGCCTGCAAAGGAGCGTTTCAGTCCCCAAAGGGACGCTCTCAGTCATGAAATGCCACTCAGCAAAGCCAAGGCTGCGTCTCCCCGCAGGAGTCGTAGCAGGTCCAGGATGTCCCCACTGGCCTCCGAGTCCAGAGGGAGTTCCAGGAAGGGGTTGTTTCTACAGAAAACCTGGCGCACACAGGGGTGGTGCTCCTCACCCGAACCAGAAAAAGGTTTTCAGGGAAATGGTGCTAGAAGGAGGCCTGGGTTTTCCTTCCTGGGAGGGAGGATGGCTCAGATCATAATTTTTTATTTTTTTTTTGAGATGGGGTCTCACTCTGTCACCCAGGCTGGATTGCAATGGCGTGATCTCGACTCACTGCAACCTCCCCCTCCAGGCTCAAGTGATTCTCCTGTGCCAGCCTCCCGAGTAGTTGGGACTGCAGGCTCGCACTATCATGCCTGGCTAATTTTTACGTTTTTATTAGAGGTGGAGTTTTACCATATTGGTCACTGGTCTTAAACTCCTGACCTCGTGATCCGCCCGCCTCGGCCTCCTGAAGTGCTGGGATGACAGGCGTGAGCCACTGCGTCCGGCCCAGATCATGGTTAACTGTTTCTCCCCAGAGTCCAAGCTTTTGGGCTCCAGAATCCCTCTCAGTTCAGATCTCTTGGTCCCTTTGAGTGAAAAATGTCAGGGGCAATGTGGATGACAAATAGACAAAAAGCAGGAACCCCCACCTGTCCCTCTGCAGACGAAGACACACAGAACAGAACACTATTTGGCAGTGGAAGGGAATGAGGGAGGCTCCGATGCAGGCCGCAAGGTGGATGACCCTTGAAGACAGTGCTGAGCCAGAGAAGCCAGTCACAGACACCGCATACTGTGTGGTTCCATCTACGCAATGCCCAGGACAGGCAAATCCGCAGGGGCAGAAAGCTCGGTGGTAGCCAGGGCAGCAGGGGCAGGGAATTCAGAGTGACCAGGACGGGAACCACGTTTTTAATGGCGATGAAAAGTTCTGGAATGAGTGGCGATGACTGCACAGCCAACCACGTAAATGCACTAAATGCTGCCGAATCGTGTACTTTAAAAGGGGGGATTTTAGCCGGGGATGGTGGGCACAGCGGTAATCCCAGCTAGAGGGAGGCTGAGGTGGAAGGATCACGAGCTCAGGAGGTCAGCACTGCAGTGAGCTATGATTGCACCGCTGCATTCTAGCCCGGGGGGGTAGAGCAGGACCTCGTCTAAAAAAAAATTTTTTTTTTTTAAGGTGAATTTTGTAGGATTCTCCTTTTTTAAAAGGTAACCGGGAAGGGCCTGTGCGCTCTCCTGAGGGGTGAATGGAGCCGTGTGGGAGAACGCGTGGGTGCTTTTCCTGGTTGATGAGTTTACTGTCCCAGAAACCCCTTCAAAACCGGTAGCCCAGCAGTCTGAGCTTCGAGGAGCCGTAAGCGCTTCCAGAAGAAAAAGACCGTGATTACGATTCTCCTGTTCTGCTGTGCATCCCCCTTAGCAGGTGGCTTCCAGGCGGGGGTGACCAGGCTGTTTCTGTGTTTCAGGTGCTTCTCTACACATGTCTCCCAGACTTCTGCCATAAGTTCCTTCCCGGCTATGTAGGAGGCATCCAGGAGGGGGCTGTGACTCCTGCAGGTAGCCCCTGCCCCCACCCTCCGCAGGCTTCTGTTCCTGTCCCTTCCTCTCAGGGACCTGTCCTCTCCCATGCTGCTTCCTAAGACTTGTCACAGAATAGAAATCCGTTGTGTTTGGAGATTTTTCACAGCACCAGACCTCAAAAACCATTGAGGGACACTGGGCTGTCCCACACCCAGGCTAGAAATCACTTTCCTGGGTAAGGAGGGAAAGGATGGGCCCAGCTCCTTCCCAGCCCCATAGCAGGGGGTGCACTGGGCCCCGGAGCTTCCCGCAGAGACTGCCACGCCTTCCTCAGGGCTGTCCGGGGGAGGCCTTATCCGTTCATTCCTTGCCGTCCTTGGAAACCCAGGAGGGGCCTGGCTTCACGCCTTGCATATAGGTGCAGACTGGAACCCCACCTGACTCTGCCCCAAGAGGCTCCCTGTTTTAGGGCATGAGTGGGCCGAGGCACTCCCCAACAATTACAGAGGGGGTCAGGGACACCACAGGGCCATCCTCACTTGCTTCTGCCCCTCGGCCCTGACTACCTTGTCAGACTGCGTACCTGTCACTCAACCTATGGCCAGTTAACAACATGCAGAACCAAAGGATGGATCAGCCTCCTCTCCCACTTCCCGGGACTGATCGGCCTCCTCTCCCTCCTCCCGGGACAGATGGGCCTCCTCTCCCTCCTCCTGGGACGGATCGGCCTCCTCTCTCGCTTCCCAGGAATTAGGAGGAGCAGGCAATTCCTTGGCCAAGGGTGTAGGGGTCTCAGAGATGGTGCCTGGGACCGTGGATGAGGGTCTGCAGCAGCAGAGGCTCAGAAAGTAACCAGGGCCCCCGCCAGGCATGCTTCAACCCAGCCAAGCTCCTCACTGCAGGCTGGGAAAGCGCCTTGATTTCTGAACCCTTGTCTGCAGGGATTGTGAACAAGTATCAGATCAATGGCCTGCAAGCCTGGCTTGTCACGCACCTGCTGTGGTTTGTGACTGCTCATCTCCTGTCCTGGTTCTCTCCCACCATCATCTTCGACAACTGGATCCCGCTGCTCTGGTGCGCCAACATCCTCGGCTACGCGGTCTCCACCTTCGCGATGGTCAAGGGCTACCTCTTCCCCACCAGCGCCAGAGACTGGTACGTTCTTAGCAGTGGGTCCAGCCTGAGGTGGAAAGCGGAAACTTCACCACTGGGCTTTTTTTGCTGCCTGGGTGGGTTGTTGTAAAGCATCGAACTTGCTTCGCCCTGGGGAACCTCCTGAGTGTTGGGTGGCTGGATCACATCCTTTAGGGCTGTCGTGGGGGTAGGGAAGCCAGAAAGAACTTCCGGCTTGGGACACGGGCAGCCCATTGCCTCTTTGGACTAGCTGGTGAGGCCCAAAACAACCTTAGTGAAGAGTCTTGTTATCCCTGTGGCTTTAACAGCTTTGCAGGAGAGCCCTGCTGGTCTATACCCAGCATGGAAGCCTTGGCTGGTCACACACACATCTGTCTGTCCACTCATCCATTCACCTGCCCATCATCTACCCAGCCACACGCCAACCTATTTACCCACCCTTTATCCATCTACCTCTCCATCACCCACACCCACCCACCTATCATCCATCTGTCCAAACAGCCCTCATCCATCTATCCATCCACCCATCATCCATCCACCTATCCGTCACCCACACCCACTCAGCCATCATCCATCTCTCCATCCACCCATCTATCCACCTATCCATCACCCACACCCACTTGGCCATCATCCATCTGTCCATCCACCCATCCATCCACCTATCCATCACCCACACCCACTCGGCCATCATCCATCTGTCCATCCACCTATCCATCACCCACACCCACTCGGCCATCATCCATCTGTCCATCCACCTATCCATCACCCACACCCACTCGGCCATCATCCATCTGTCCATCCACCCATCCATCCACCTATCCATCACCCACACCCACTCGGCCATCATCCATCTGTCCATCCACCCATCCATCCACCTATCCATCACCCACACCCACTCGGCCATCATCCATCTTGTCCATCCACCTATCCATCACCCACACCCACTCGGCCATCATCCATCTGTCCATCCACCCATCCATCCACCTATCCATCACCCACACCCACTTGGCCATCATCCATCTGTCCATCCACCCATCCATCCACCTATCCATCACCCACACCCACTCGGCCATCATCCATCTGTCCATCCACCTATCCATCACCCACACCCACTCGGCCATCATCCATCTGTCCATCTACCCATCTATCCACCTACTCTCCCATCCTCCATTCATCTATCTGCCCATCTACCTATCTGCCCACCTACACATCTAGCCACCCACCCATTTACCCACCTGTCTCCCCATACATTCACCCACCCACCCGCCTACCCATCCATCATCCATTTCATCCACCTGCCCATCCACCCTCCACCCACCTACCCATCCATCTACCCACCCATCATCCATTTGTCCATCCACCCAGCCACCTACCCACCCACCAACACATCTCAGCGCCCGCCCATCATCCATTCGCCTACGCATCCATCCACTCTTCCGCCTATCATTTACCATCCACCTGCTCATCTCCCCATCCCTCTCCCCCATCCTTCCACCCACTCATCCACCCATCCATCCATCCATCCATCCATCATCGACAAATGTTTGGTGGGGTTCTCTTGGGGACAGTTGCAGGCAGTGGGTCTTACAATTCAGTCTGGGGGATCCAAAAAACCACAGTGTCTGTCCCTTAACTATGACACCTAGGCTCTTTGGAAATGTTTCCGGAGGATGACACTTTGTAGCTTGCGTGTTACCAGATAACGAGGCTGGCCTTTGATGGCCCCTGGAAATCATCCTCGCCACCTTGTGGTCACGTCAATGGTTGTAGACTTTGTGTTTTGCTTTTCTACTTAGCCTACCTGAGGGAACTAGACATGAAAATGGGATTTTCTAGTTAACACAGAAATTGCTCCGTGTCCTCAGAGCTACACCTAGTGAGGGTCTCCACAGGGGTTATCTTGGCTGATGCTCTGACCTGCTAGGGACTGGGGGATTCCAGTAACTGCTCAAAGAACTTGTCCTGTACCTGCTGGGAGCCGGGCCCAGGGTGAGTTTGCAGTTCTCCAGGTCGGCATGATTTATAATGTCGCTCACCCATGAGGGGCCGCATGCCCCAAGTGTGCTTCAAACCATGTGCCTGGGCCCCAGAATGTCATCTCGGTGTAGTGGAGCCAGTTCTTCGGCTCACCTGTGCCATGCATCAAGGGAACCTGGAGAAAGGTGGGGAGAAACCCAGGTGCCAGC
Source organism: Callithrix jacchus (assembly GCF_049354715.1). Taxonomy (NCBI): domain Eukaryota; kingdom Metazoa; phylum Chordata; class Mammalia; order Primates; family Cebidae; genus Callithrix; species Callithrix jacchus. The sequence continues at coordinate 128,356,252 of NC_133511.1, read as the reverse complement.
CCGAGCCCATCTCCCACCCTACCTGGGCACAGAGCAGGTGCCCCGGGACCTCTGCCTGAGGATGTGTCTGCTGAACTGCAGCTGAACGCAAAGAGTGTGAATGAGGGTACCAGGAACCAGCCCAACTGAAGCTTCCGGCTGTGGGGGTCCTGGCAGCTCACGGCCAGCCTCTGCCTGGGCCATGTCACGTTACCCTTTGGGACCCTGGGCCAGTGCTGGGCTCCCACTAAGCAAGGTGGCCCTGTCGTGAGATGTGCTCATCTACTAAATGTATCTTTTATTTGTGTTTTTAAGCAAATTCACAGGCAATTTCTTTTATAACTACATGATGGGCATCGAGTTTAACCCCCGGATCGGGGAGTGGTTTGACTTCAAACTGTTCTTCAACGGGCGCCCCGGGATCGTCGCCTGGACCCTCATCAACCTGTCCTTCGCGGCAAAGCAGCGGGAGCTGCACGGCCACGTGACCAATGCCATGGTCCTGGTCAACGTCCTGCAGGTGCCTGTTGTGGCTAGAGGGGGTGGGACGCCGATGCTGGCGGGCTCTGGGGAAACCCGAAAGCTGGCGCGTGTCCCCATGACCTTAATCTGTCACACATAGAGGAAAGTCAGCCACCCTCCCCAGGTGTCACCAGGAAGTGGCCGGCAAACAGGTGTTGAAGGAAGCCATCCTCGGGTGCCCGTCACTGCCGCCCTGGGGGGGAAGGAAGCAGGTGCTGCGTAGCCAGGCGTGGTCTGGGAAGGTCTCCCTTGGGAATTACACCTGGGTAGAATCTGGGGGTGAGTGGGAATTAACCTGGTAGAGTGGAGGCAAGAGGGCCTGCTCCAGGCACTCCCTGCAGCGGGAGAGGGTGGCAAGCCTGGGAAACTGAGGAACGTCCCACATCTTGAGCAGAGAGCATTCAGGAGCTTGGAGCCAGGTGAGGCTGGAGGCCTACGGAAGTCTTCCTCTTAATCTTAAAAGCAGCAAGACCCAGAGAGTGTGTGCTGAGCTGGGGTGCAGGGTGGCAGGGATCAGGTGTGTTCAGAAGCATCACCCAGGGAGCCAGTGGGAGCCAGCGAGGAGAGCCCTCGAGGGTGAGGGAGACCAGTCAAGGGCTGCGGACACTGCTCAGGCAGTAGGCTGACCTGGGTTGGATGAATTCCTTCTCCTCAGCACGACCCATTGCAGACCCTGAGAACTGGGCTGGAAGAGACGCCAGGGCCATGGGCTCGGGGTGACTCTGAGGACACCCTTACCCCTGCCCGCGTCCCAGGCAGAAAAAGCCCCAGCTGCGCATGGAGAAAGTTGCTCGGCAGCTCCCCGAGCGCCCCCTCCTGCTTCCGCCGGGAGTGTGGCCGCCCCAGGGCCCGTCTGGGCTCCAGCGTTGGTCAGCGGCTGCTTCTGTCTCGCAGGCCATCTACGTGCTCGACTTCTTTTGGAATGAAACCTGGTACCTGAAGACCATTGACATCTGCCATGACCACTTCGGGTGGTACCTGGGCTGGGGCGACTGTGTCTGGCTGCCCTACCTTTACACGCTGCAGGTGAGGAGCTGGGCAAGGCGGGGGCTGGGCCCGCAGGGCACTTGGAAGACACATGCAAAGCTTTCTGCTTGCAGAAGTATCTGTCCTTGGGGGCGCTGAAGCTGCTCCTTGTTTCTAGGAAGAAGGGAAGGCCCATGTATTAGCCAGCTCAGGCACCTTGGGCTGCCAGCCAGGGAGGTGGGCTTGATGTTCCCAGCACCATCTGCAAAGTAGGGCAGATGCCAGGTCAGGGCTGGGTGGGGCAGTGGAGGTGGAGGTGGGTCAGTACAGGCACCAGCAGCAGGGGTCCTCATGAAGAGATCCTACCTCCTAGCATGCACTGGGCACTGGGGCAGGGCTGCCCTGGGGGTTCCGAGGCAGTGCGGAACAGCGAGTGGCCTTGTCATTGGCATCAAGCGCTTCACTCCCTTCCCAGCTCAAGAGCAGCCCTGCTCTGATCTGCGGTGAGTGCTGGGCTCCTAGGTAAGGTGGACGCTTGACCAGATGCCACCTGCCCATTTGGAGAGTGAGGAGCCCCTTGGGGACAGTAAGAACTCACCCCAGGGCACTGGCTTAGCTGCACGTCAGGGTGGCCTGCCCCAAGAGCTGTGCATGAGGGGAGAAAACCAACACGGAGAGGCTGCCACCTGTTCAGGATGTGACAGGCCCAGCGTCACCTGTGACAGCCAGTCCTGTGGGACAGAGGCTCAGGTGCCGTGGAAAAAAAAGCAGGACGCCCACAACAGAGAGGGCCAGCACCAGGTGGAGGGTGCAGAGCCCCAGCTGGCCCCCTGCTCATGCCGGGTCCTCGGAGCCCCCGCTTGGCCCACCCGGCCTCACTTCTCCGGGTGGCTGGCTGCAGGTTTTATAAACTCCATTTTCCAGGCATGTGAAAGTGTAGTGATAGGTCCCACTATGTAAAAGGCCCTACTTGCTAGCCTCTGTATGTGTCTTAACATATATGTACAGTTTGATACTATATGTGCATTAGGCTTCTCTGAAGAAATAGAATCAATAGAGGGGTGGAGGGCGGACATGTAAGAGAGAGACGTGTTTTTCAACTCCTGTGACTGAGGGTGGCAAATCCCAAATGATCGGGGCGGCCTGGAGCCCCAGAAAAGAGTTGATACTATGCTTTAGTAGAAGGCCACTTTTTAGCAGATTCCCTCTTTGGGGAAGGTGGATCTTTTGTCTCTTATGGCCTTCAACTGATTGGATGAGGCCCACCCCTGTGGTGAAGGGTCGTCAGCTCTGCCTGGTCTACTGATTAGCATGTGAAGCTCATCTGAAAAATGCTTCACAACGGACTAGTGTTTCGTCCAATGTCTGGGAACACAGTGGGCAAGTGGATAAGTGTAAGTGGACACATTCAATTGACCACCATATTAGATGCGAAATATATATATATATATTTTTTATATATTTTATATATATATATTTGAGACAGAGTTTCATTCTCGTCACCCAGGCTGCACTGCAATGGCACAATCTCAGCTCACTGCAACCTCCGCCTCCTGGGTTCAAGAAATTCTCCTGCCTCAGCCTCCTGAGTAGCTGGGAATACAGGCACGCACCACCACACCCGGCTAAATTTGTGTTTTTAGTAGAGGTGGAGGATTTTCCATGTTGGTCAGCCTGGTCTTGAACTCCCAACCTCAGGTGGTCCACCCACCTCGGCCTCCCAAAGTGCTGGGATTACAGGCATAAGCCACTGTGCCTGACCTTCAAATTATATTTTTAATACTTACACATATTTTATATTTATATTTTATGTCATCTATGGGGGTATAAAGACAGACACACACACACAGACACACACACACACACACACACACACACACAGAGACAGGTAGAAGGCGGGCAGAGTGACTCATCTAATGCCCACAGCAGCCCTCGAGGTAGGTGCTTTGATGGAAGAGAACACCTGGGCAAGGCATGTGTCAGAGGCAGAGCTGGGGTTTGACGCCAGGCCCCCGAGCTCCTGTCCTCTCCCTGGGCGAAGCACCGCTTGACCCCTTTCTCCTCGCCCCCCAGGGTCTGTACTTGGTGTACCACCCTGTGGAGCTGTCCACCCCGCACGCCGTGGGCATCCTGCTGCTGGGCCTGGTGGGCTACTACATCTTCCGGGTCGCCAACCACCAGAAGGACCTGTTCCGCCGCACGGACGGGCGCTGCCTCATCTGGGGCAGGAAGCCCAAGTCCATCGAGTGCTCCTACACGTCCGCTGACGGCCAGAGGCACCACAGCAAGCTGCTGGTGTCGGGCTTCTGGGGCGTGGCCCGCCACTTCAACTATGTCGGCGACCTGATGGGCAGCCTGGCCTACTGCCTGGCCTGCGGCGGCGGCCACCTGCTGCCCTACTTCTACGTCGTCTACATGGCCATCCTGCTGACCCACCGCTGCCTCCGGGACGAGCACCGCTGTGCCAGCAAGTACGGCCGGGACTGGGAGCGCTACACCGCCGCCGTGCCTTACCGCCTGCTGCCTGGAATCTTCTGAGGGAGCACCCCAGGGAGAAGCCCTGCGGGGCTGTCAAGAGTGTGTTCTGCCAGGTCCATGGGGGCAGGCCTCCCAGCTCCGACTCTAGGGGCCTCCATTTCCTTGTAAGCTGGAGAGAGCCCAGCACTTGGCAGGTGTCCGGTACACAATAACTGTGTTCCTGGCCTTCGTCTTCAAGGGAATTCGAGTTTACACCACTGCCGTGTTGCCAACACAGGCCAATTTCCTCTAATCAGTGACCCTGGGGCAGGAGGGTGACCTGGTCACCTTTACTAGTCCTTTGGAGATAACTGATTTGTCTCAGGAGCCCAGGCCGCGCTACGCTGCGCAAACTGGTGCCTGATGCATAGCGGGACGTCTTCCCGTGCCCTGTGATGAGGCTGTATTTATTCTTGTGAAATAAAAGCAGGAGTGGGATGTGCGGTGCGCCGGTTATCAGTGTGTCGCCTTTCAGCTCCAGGTCCCCCTCCCCGGCTGCAGTAGCACGCGGGGACTGTGCCACCTTTCTCCTTGGTTGCGTGCACAGTGTTGAGTTGGCCAGTGGAAGGTGCCCAGGGACACTGCGGAGGAAGCAGCTTCTCTTTTCAGCTCCAGGGCTTCCGTGTCATTTCCCTCCTGCTGCACAGCTGCCGGGGGCGCACGGGGGACATCAGGGCGCTCTGCCTGGAGCATGCAGACCTCAGAGGTCCCAGCACCAGCTGTGGTCTTTTAGGGGTAGGGTGAGTGGGCTCCGCTCCCCGAACCCCTGTGAGTGTCCACCCAGCAGCCTCAGCACCCATCCCCTAGAAGGAATTTTCCGCTTGCCCTGTGATTGTGCAGACTCTGGCTCAGGCAACCCGGGGAACCACCCTCGGGGGCCTCCCACACCTTCTCCAGCGAGGAGGTCTCAGTTCAGGCCTCGGGCGGGCACTTCCTTTCACACACTTTCTTACCTGGGGCATTCTCCCTCACCCCCAGAGTGTTCTGTAATACTCTTTAAACTTTACACTCTTAGTTGAGTGCATCTTTATATTAAACTTTCCCGGTTGAGACAAATGGCTATGTGGTTTCTGACTCGTGAATGAGCCTGACTGCAGGTCCGACTGGTACATGTGGGCTGCTTCCAGTATGGGAAGGGACAGCCAAGAGAGGCTTGGGTGCAGCATCGCAGCGTTGGGTGCGCATGGGTGCGCAGTGCCACCCATCCCTCTCCCTCCCATCTCGGCCCTTTGCTGGGGCTGTTTTTGGGCTGGATGTGGAGAGAGTTCCATTCACCAAGAAGAGGAAGCCAGGCTTGGCCACCTGCCCCCAGCAAGTGAATGGAGAAGCCAGAAAGATGGTGTCAGGTTTGTCTAACGCCTGGAGAAACGAGAGTTACACAGGTGACCAGCCGGTGCGCATGCCGGGGCAGGGGGCCAAGCTCGGAGTGGCTTCACGTGAGAACTGCTCTCATAGCCAGGCCTCCCAGACAACCTGGAGGGGATGGGAACTGTGACCACCCACTGGCCCCCACTGCTGCCTGTTTGAAGATACGGGCCTGAGGGGTTCTGGGCATCCATGCTTGACACAGACCATGAGAATGATTCAGACACCCGGCAGACAGTAGCACGCTGCCCTGCATGGCTCTGAGCGGATGGGACCTGCCTTTCTTTCCAGACCTTGAGCTAATTCATTTCATAGAGGCTGGGGTGTGGTCACTGCCAGCTCAGATCCAGGCCTCCCTGCCCACGTTGGAATCCACCCCAGCATTCAAGAGCTGTGTGATCCTGAGTAAGTGACTTACCCTCTCTGAGTCTTAGCTTCCTCTTTTGAAAGATGAGGGTCATTGTTATCTTCCTGCCTTGTGAGAAGGGCTTCCCAGGCCCGTTTGGTGGGAGAGCTCTCGGCTCAGACACGGAGCTGCCTCTGCAGCAGCCGGCTTGGCTTTGGTCGTTCGGTTTCCGTTTGAGCAGCTTTGCACTGGGTGGCAGCTTCCTCTTCCATGCACCTTGCGTTTGTTCGATGGGTTCTGCAGGTGCCAGGCTGTGGCCCGCACCCTCTCCCACCAGACACATCTCCCTCACGTGTCCCCAGATGGAGCCAACTTCTCTCTGGGCGAGAGCAGGGTGACCCAGGAGCCCAGATTAGACAGTGCCAGCCTCTGCCATTCCCCAGGTACACAGTGCATTCTGTTCCCAGTGAAGCTGTGGGTCTGATCTCTGGGAAACTGGCCTGACCTGCTCCCTTCCAGAGTGAAGGGCAGCTCAGACTGATTGCCAGGGCCAGCTGATCTGTGCTTTATGGGACATGGTGCTGCCCTCTGATAAGGGGCAGGCAACCCGTACCCCAGGACAGGGTCAGTGCAGGAACACAGTGGGCACAGTCCATGAAGTGATTCAGCCCTGACACGCCCAAATTCAGCCTCGGGAAGCGAGACAAGGCCTTTCTCAGAACCTACCCTACTGTTGGCTCCAGCAAGTCTGCTTTCTGGTCCGCATTTAATAATCAATTACTAAGCACACATCTCTGTCCTGGGAGGAGCCAGACAGATTGTGGGCTCTGCCTTTGATGGCAGAGCTGATTTCTTGGGAATCTGAGGCCCAGGGTCTGAAGCAACTCTGCCCAAATGACAGAACTAGCAACTGGTAGAGGCCAAATTTAAACCCAGGAGGAGGGGTGCAGGGAGACGTAGGTCACAGGGCACAAAGTTTTGGTTAGATAGGAGGGTGTGTCTGAGATCTTTGCACAGCATGGCGGCTGGCCACAGTTAAGAAATATATATTTCAACATTGCTAAGAGTAGCTTTTCAATAGTCTCACCATACCCACAAAAAATACACAGGTGAAGGCAAGGATATGTTAACGAGCTTGATCTACTCATTCTACAATTTACACATATATCAAAACATCACATTGTAACCCATAAATATACACAATTATTGTCAACCGAAAATACCATTAAAAATACAAATGAACAATGGAGATCTGAAAAGCTGAGGAGTCCCTGAAACATCACATTTATTTAAAATACAGAAAAAAAAAACAACAAAAAACCGCAGGCTATCACCACCGCCGTGCAGCTGTGAACAGCATTCATGTTTATGTTTTGGTACGTATCCTTTTGTGAATATATTCCATACGAAAAGTTTATCAGTTTTTGAGGCAGGGTCTTGCTGTGCCCAGGCTGGAGTGCAATGGCGCAATCACGGCCTACTAAAAGAAGGAAAGTTAACATCATGTGCTCCGTGGCGAGCTTTATCACACTGGCAACTTTCACTGAAACAGTATCTCCAGTATCACCAAGGAGGCACCAGTGTCCTCCCAAACGGCACAGAGGAGGTCTTCGATCCATTAATTCAGTTCAAGAAATTCACCCTGAAGAATTCAAGGGAGGAGAAATATGTTTCAATAACAGTGTTCGTGCGAGTATAGTTAACAATGATTTCTGCCGGGCGCAGAGGCTCAACCTGTAATCCCAGCGCTTTGGGAGGCCAACGTGGGCAGATCCCTTGAGTTCAGCAGTGTGAAACCAGCCTGGGCAACATGGTGAAACCCCGTCTGTACAAAAACAGTTCACAAATTAGCTGGGCATGGTGACACATGATTGTAGTCCCAGCAACTCAGGAGGCCGAGGCAGGAGGATCATCTGAGCCTGCGGAGGCTGAGGCTATAGTGGGCCGTGACTGTGCCATTGCACTCCAGCCTGGGCAACAGAGCAAGATTCTATCTCAAAAAAAAGTTAATAATGTTTTCATATGAAATATATACATAAAAGGGTATGTAGCAAAACATAAACATTAATGCTGTTCATAGCGGCACGGCAGAGGTAATAGATGGTTGGTTTTTTTCTGTATCTTTAATAAATGTTATTTTTCCGTAACTTCTCTGCAGGATTATATTAGAGATGAGGAAGTCTGCTTGCACCCAGACAGATACAATGCATTTGTTTTTAACAAACTAGACCTTCCTGCCCTAAATAGGCCGAAGAGAAGGAGGACTCCGGCCAGGAGGGGGTTTCCAGGCAGACACTGGTGCCACTGAGGGCCGACTGGGCTTAGCTTCACTGAGTTGCCTGCAGGGAGGGCGGTTTCAGGAGCGGGAGGCCGGTGTGTGCAGTTCGCTTCCGCTCAGCGCTCCCCTCTAGTCTGGGGGACCGCCCATGTGGGTGTCAGTGATAGCCAGGAGGCAGCCAGTGCCCAGCAGACAGGGGCGGGTCCCCAGCGAAGCCCCGCGTCCAAGCCAAAGTTTAAAGGCTGAAAGCCAAGCTGCAGGTTAAATCCTCCGACCGAACTGAGAACTTGTCTTCCTGTTTGGTGCACTTCACCTGCCCTTTCCTTACTGGTTTTCTACACTGTCGTGGCCTTGGCGCCCTGGCAGTGGCATCTTTGCTTTATCTTCGTTTTTTTTTTTTTTTTTTTTTGAGACAGTCCCACTTCATCACCCAGGCTGGAGTGCAGTGGCTACATCTCGGCTCACTGCAACCTCCGCCTCCCAGTTCCAGTGATTCTCCTGCCTCAGCCTCCCGAGTAGCTGGGTTACAGGCGTGTGCCACCATACACAGCGAATTTTTATATTTTTAGTAGAGATGGGCTTTTGCCATGTTGGCCAGGCTGGTCTTGAACTCCTGACCTCAGGTGATCCACCTGCCTCAGCCTCCCAAAGTGCCGGGATCATACGCATGAGACACCCCGCCTGGCCTCATTTTAACCTTTTTTTTTTTTTGCATACTCACAAGCCAATCAGCATGCACTCCCCATCCTGTCCTTATAAAGACCCCAGACTCAGTGGGTGGAGGGGAGATGGCCTGACTTTTGAGAAGAGTCCTCCTGACTTCAGGGAAGATGACTTGCCCTTCCCGGCCCCTCTCCAGCTCCCCTCTCCACTGAGAGCCGTCTTCATTGCTAGATAAAGTTCTCCGCCTTCACCATCCTTCACTCGTCCATGTGACTTCATTCTTGGATTCTGGACAAGAGCAGGACCCACCTAGTGTGGGTACCCAGAAAGGCTGTGGCAACAGCCCTTTGCCCTTGCCAGCGGAAGGCAGCCACCCCATGTGACAAGGCAGGGGGCCAGCCAAGTTGCTAACGCAGTGCCATCCCCGAACAGCAGAACTAAAAGAGCACTGTAACACCTCCTCTGAGGCTTCGGCATCACAAGCACCCTCACCTGGGTGCTGCCATGTTCCGCTTGAGGCAACACGCCTGGTCTGGCCGCAGGTCCCGCATGGAGCTTGCTCCTGTGTCTGCACCTGGATTGGATGGCTGGATCCCATGCTCTTTCACTCATGTGCTCCCTCCCGAAAGGGGTTAAGGACAGTGAGCTGAGCAGACAGGGCGCCCCTTCTGTGGGTCCTATGAAGGGACCAAGAAAAACCGTGCATTATCAGGAGAGGGAAGGCCAGGCCACAGCCTGGGCAGATTTTCTGGTCAAGAGGCCTCATTTAGGAGGACATTCCATGCAGACTTGAGAGCTAAGTCCCCGCTGTGTGATTATTTCATCAGGATGGGCAGATTATTCTCCCTGAGTGCCTTCTCAGCTCACAGATCCATTCTTGCCCCTTTACCAAACCTTGGTCTCCACATCTTTTAGGAAATGTGGGTGTTGCCTGGGAAGACCAAGACTGCACTGACGGGGAGCTGGGGGATGGGCTTGGCTTTCAGAAACTGGATGCCCCTTACACTCAGCAATGACCCACAGAGGTGGGCCAGCTCTTTGTTGTCTCAGGAAGTGGGTGGGGGTAGGGGTTTGCACAGGGCCAGTGTGGTCACCTGGACACAGAGGGAAGCTGCAAGACAGCTGTCTGCAGGGGGCAGGTGCCAGGCGAGCCCACTGGGCTCATAGCTTTGAACACCTCCACGGCTTGGTGACTCCAAGGTTCTATCTTGTGGGAAGTAGAAAATTTCCTTTCTAAAGTTTCCTTTTTTGTTAAAAAATAAGTGTGCTAATCACTTTGTGAAGCCCTATCCCATGTAGCTGTTAGACATGCCATGCTTGTAGGCACGTGATACATTCTGTGTCCTTGTATTTTAACCAGGATCTCTGTGCTGGACGTGCTCACAGGCATGTCCCAGCTCTCCATCGTTTTTACCTGTTTAGAAAAGTTTTAAGTTATTAACCAACTGAGTTTTAGTTTAGATTGTGAGGTCTGACTCCGGCCAACGGAGATCAGACACGGCAGTAAGGACGACCCCAAATGCATGAGGGATAAATTTGTGTGTTTTCCTTTGTTCATTGTACTCTTGTGGCAAAACGGCTGGCAAAAGTACCCTTCCTACAGTCCGGGAAGTAAAAATTGTGTTGCTGAAAACTCTTTTGTCTCAGTGCTGATTTTTCTTCTCAGCACTGAGCACCTGTATCCAGCACATCTCCAGCCACGCCTCTGTCCTACACTCGGCTCATGAGTCCACACCTTTGTCCTACGCTCGGCTCATGAGTCCACGTGCCCTGTCTGCACTCAGCATCTGAACGGTGACGCGGCTTCACACCTCTATCACTCCTGATCTTTCCCCATAAATGTCAATACTTACAGTTGCTCTACCCCAAAATCGGGTATCATGCCTGACTTCTCTCTCTCACCCCACATTCCATCGGAGGGCAAGCCTATGGCTATACCTGCAAACTTCCCAGGAAGACCACTTTCCATCCACAGTTTGCCCCCATCCCAGCCTCCATCCTCTCTCGGCCCCAGCACAGGTCACCCCACCTCCTGCCCCACCCCCAGACCCCCAGACTGTTCTTGGCTCAACAGCCAGACTATCCCATCAAAATGTGAGTCCAGTCCTATCAATCCACCACTCACAACTTTCCAAGGTCTTCTCTTCTTGCTCCCAATAAAATCCAGGGTGTATCCGAGGCCCTCAGCGGCCCTGTGGACCCTCAGACCTCTCTTGCTGCTCCCTCCCACATTGGCATAGCGACAGCTGTGCCCGCCACCTCCCCCGGCCTCCGGCACTGCTCCACCTCAGTCAAAGCCCAGTTAGAATTATTGATGCTAAGTGTCCCCACAGCCAAGTTCATGAAGACATCGACCGCCAACCTTTCTTGCCGGGGATTTCACTTGCAGAACTGTTTGCAACAGTCAGATGAATGCAAGTGCCAATTCTGGAACTGGTTTCTGTGTTGGCTCACTTCTTCTCACCCCTGAGCACACTTGGAAGGCTACGGACTTAGATAAGTAAGGAGGAGGCGGGAGGCATTTGAATTACATGGTTATTCTTTTTTTCTTTAACTGGAAGTGAATGCCACTTTGTCTTGGGAAAGAATTCTTGCCTTGCAGAGGAGAAATGCTGCTGTGGAGGCTGAGTAGAGACAGGGACAGCTGCCTTCCCTCCAAGACTTGGAGATGACCTTGGGGAGGGCAGAAAAGGCATCTACAGAATCATCTGGGCTGTTTCCCCTGCACAGGAATGCAGAGAGCTGTAGGGAGGGTCCCCATGGCCCTCCGTACCTTGGAATACACCAAGATCTCCAGGGTGTCATGGGTCCTATGCCCACACATCCCACTGTTGGGAGGGTCCCCACAGTTATATCCTGCCATGTGCAAAATGGCTGCAAGTTCAAGGCTGTGCATTGCAGGGTCTTGGGCAAAAAATGATAAAAATATTGGAAAAAAGTTATGCAAATCAATAGGTGACTGGTTAATTAAGCGCATCCATGAGATGGAATATTATGGAGCTCTCAAAAAGAATAGGGCAGTTAACTGGTGATTAATCACACTAACCGAATAAGGAAGAAAAATCATTCTATTATATCAGATAGATGGGAAAGGATGCTAATTCGTGATAACTCTCTTAGGGCATCGGCCTTTCTCGGTCTGATCAAAGACATCTGTAGAAAACCTACAGCCAGCTTCACATTTAATGGTGAGATGTTGGATTCTCTGCCCAGGAGGTCGAGAACATCTTCAAGAACACAAGAATGTTCACCGGCGCTTCTTCCAAATTATGTTAGAGATGCTAGAGGTTGCAATAGGGCAAGAAAAAGATTTAAAAAGTTATGTAGATTGGGAAGAAATAGGTAAGTTAGCACAAGTCACAAGATTGTTGTGTAGCAAAGAGTTAACACAACAGCCCGTAACCGCTCTGGTTGGAAAAGCCTACCTGCAAAGTAGGCCCGTGAGTGGTATCTGGGAATTTACATCTGGGTAAGGTTCTCACCACTATAATTGAGAAGAGCAGTTTACTGCTTGGGCCAGGTGGCTCATGCCTATAATCCCAGCACTTTGGGAGGCCACGGTGGGCAGATCGTGAAGTCAGGAGATCGAGACCATGTTGGCCAACATGGTGAAACCCCATCCCTACTAAAAATACAAAAATTAGTCAGGCATGGTGGTGTGTGCCTGTAATCCTGGCTACTCAGGAGACTGAGGCAGGAGAATCCTTGAACCCAGGAAGCAGAGGTTGCAGTGAGCCGAGATTGCACCACTGCACTCCAGCCTGTTGACAGAGCAAGACTCCGTCTCAAGAAAAAAAAAAAAAAAAAAGAGTAGCTCACGGTGCCTAGACTGTGGGTACAAATACAACAGCTTTTGGTTCACGTGCTTTCCTTCTGGGAGTCTGAAATTTGGGCACATGCCAAGCAGAGGCTGGATATGGCGTGACACCAGCACTCCTGAAAAGTCCTGGCTGCTTAATCTCCAACGAGCTTCGCTGATTGACGTCACGTCACACATATTGTCACAACTTGCTGCTGGGAAAATTAAGCATGTCCTGCATGACCCACTGGGAGAGACGCTTGGAAGCCTGTGCCTGGTCTCCCCCAGACTCCACTCCCTCACACCTTTTCCCTCGTGCTGATGGTGCTGATCTGACTGATGTTGACTTTTATCCTTTTCCTAGAAGCTGTAGTTTTCTGAGCCTTCCTAGTGAATCATCAGACCTGAGGGTGGTCTTGACTGCCTCCCACAATAGTTACTCAAAAAATCGTAAAGTCTACGAAAGAGCTACTAGAACTAATAAGAGAATTTAGTGAGGCTGCAGGACATAAGGTCAATACCAAAAATCGATTTTTAAATATTCTATCACAAAAGTAATTGTAAGCACCACATTTTCAATAACATTTACTGCATCAAAACACAAAAAAACTTAGAATAAAATTTTAGTTAACAATCTGGAAAATGTACTGTATATTGGAAACCACAAACTATTTCTGAGAGAAATTAAAGAAGAGCTAAATTAATAAATGGGTGTGCCATGTAATTAATAAATGGGTGTGCCATGTAATTAATAAATGGGTGTGCCATGTAATTAATAAATGGGTGTGCCATGTTTACACATGGGTGACATGTTTACTTACTGGTTACATATCAGACTGGTGGTACAGCACCATTTCAACCAAGTGAGAAATGAAGAATCATTCCAATAAAAAAATTAACAGTTAAAAAAACTAATAAAAACTTTTGAGTCATATAGACACCCAAATGGAGAAAAATGAATTTTGACTCCAACTCGTATCATTTACAAAACTGAAATGGATTATTAACCTAAATGGGAAAAGTACACCAATAAAATATTTTTTAAAATATAAGAAAATGATCTTGTACAATCAGGCAAAGATTTTGAACGGGATGATAAAAGCACTAACCACACAAAAAAAGTGGACGTTGATGAAATTAGAACTTCTCTTCATCAGAAGAAAATGCTACAAGAATGAAAGGCAGTTCACGGCGAGGGGAAAGTTATTTGCAATGACACCGCCATCCTCTGGAGGACTCACGTCCACATTATGGTGCAAAACCAATTGTGGCTTTTGCCATTTCAGTGACAAAAACCGCAACCACTTTTGCACCAGGGGAGTCTTACAAATCATGCAAAGAATGACTGACACGCTAATAATGCTTTTAAATCGAGGCGGAGACTTGGACAAAATGACTAATGTTCATGAAAATATGCTCAACATCATTAGTCATCAGGAACATGCAAATTAAAACCACCAGGAGCTACTGCAGCTCCACCGGAATGCCAAAGACAAGGGCTGAGAAGCCTGCCCGCCGCAGGGTTGCTGATGGGGTGCACGTGGAAACAACCCCTTGGGGAGACTGTTTGGCAGGGTCTCTTAAAGCCAAGCACTCACATACCCTATGAGCCAACAACCCTACTCCCGGAAGGAGGCATGCTCACCAGAAGACACGGGCAAGAATGTTTATAGTGGCGTTATTTGTAAATAGCTTAAAAAAAAAAAACAAAAAACAAAAAAGAAACAGCTGGCAAGAAACCAAACGTCAATGAGCAGTAGAATGAATAGTCTGAAGTACAGGCAGACCCAAGACCGCGTGTACGGCGCCGAGTCCCTCTCCACGGTGACCAAGGGCAGGGAGGACTTATCACTGTAACGAAAGGCAGGAGCCTTGTTGCCTCCAGGGACCTCGAGGCCGGTGGGGTAGCCTAGCTGGAAGGGAACAGGGTGCTGCCTCCAGGGCACATGAAATATTCCAGGCCTCGATCCAGTTACTCAGGAGCAGGCAAACGTGAGTCATGCCTCTGCACCTGATACGAGCGCACTTCGGGTGTGCAGATGGCATCTTTTCAGCAGGAAGGGAAGAAGGCCAGGTAGCTCGTGCAAATGCACCTGCAGCGGATGGGGCGGGGCTGGGACCGGGACCAGAGCCGCAGGTGCGGACCGCGGCCTGCAACGGGAGAGCCGGAAGGGGGTCCCCTGGAGGGACGTGCTGACGGGAGGGCAGTGGCTGCTGTGCTTCTGTACACACGCTCGGGGTGCAGGAGTAGCTGACGGGCGACAACAAAAAGTGGGAGCCTGGAAACCCAGGCCCTTGGTGGTGACTGGCATGTACTGCCCTGGTGGTGACCGGCATGTACTGCACCCTGGTGGTGACCGGCGTGTACTGCACCCTGGTGGTGACCGGCATGTACTGCCCTGGTGGTGACCGGCATGTACTGCCCTGGTGGTGACCGGCATGTACTGCACCCTGGTGGTGACCGGCATGTACTGCACCCTGGTGGTGACCGGCATGTACTGCACCCTGGTGGTGACCGGCATGTACTGCCCTGGTGGTGACCGGCATGTACTGCCCTGGTGGTGACCGGCATGTACTGCACCCTGGTGGTGACTGACCGGCATGTACTGCACCCTGGTGGTGACCGGCATGTACTGCGCCCTGGTGGTGACCGGCATGTACTGCGCCCTGGTGGTGACCGGCGTGTACTGCGCCCTGGTGGTGACCGGCATGTACTGCACCAGACCAAGGGCCAGGCCCTCGTCTCAGTCCCTGCTGTGCAGTGTGTCTCAGACTCCCTGAGACAGGCCTCAGCATTGCCGAGGCGCCCACTTAACAAGGGGGGAACAGCAGTGCCAGGTCTCAGTAATTCTGTCCAGGTCACAGCAAGTGCAGAGCCAACAGCCTTACTGCCCAGCGCCAGGGTCCTCATGCTGAAGCACCAAGCTGTAAGTTGTCTCCACCACACTCTTTCTTTCCCGTCTTTCCTTTTCCTTCCCTCTCTCCGTCCTTCCTTCCCTCCCTCCCTCCTTCCTTCCTTCCCTCCCTCCCTCCTTCCATCCTTCCTTCCTTCCCTCCCTCCTTTCCTCCTTCCTTCCCTCCCTTCTTCCCTCCCTCCCTCCCTCCTTCCCTCCCTCCCTCCCTCCCTCCCTCCCTCCCTCCCTCCCTCCCTCCCTCCCTCCTTCCTTCCTTCCTTCCTTCCTTCCTTCCTTCTTAACAAAAGTTTTGCTCTGTCAATGGCAGAATCCCAGCTCAAGGCAACCTCCACTTCCTGGGTTCAAGTGATTCACCTGCCTCAGCCTTCCAAGTAGCTGGGACTACAGGTATATACCACCCAGGTAATTTTTGTGTGTGTATTTTTTCATAGAGATGGGGTTTCACCATGTTAGCCGGGCTGGTCTCAAACTCCTGACCTCAGGTAATCCACTCACCTCGGCCTCCCAAAGTGCTGGGATTACAGGCATGAGCCACTGCGCCCGGCCACCCTTTCCTTTCTTTAAGAGGCAGGGTCTTGCTCCATTGCCTAGGCTGGAGTGCAGTGGTGCGATCATGGCTCACTGCAACCTTGGCCTCAAACTCCTGGGCTCCAGGGATCCTCCCACTTCAGCCTCCTGAGTAGCTTGGACTACAGGTGTGTGCCACCGTTGCAGGAATCAGGAGACCCGAGAGACTAATGGTGAAACAGGAGGATTTTATTAAGGTGCACACCGGGCTCAGTGGTTTCACATCCAAAAGACTGAGCATTAAACAAACACAAAGCTTGATTTTTATACATGACACACAGAAGCAGAACAAAGGCAGTTTATTAAAAATGACAGGTTTATAACTTACGCTTATGTGTGACTTATGCTATGTGGTCCAGATGACTGCTATCTGGGTTGCAAGCATGTTGGAAATAGTTGCTCGGTGCCACAAAGAAAAATCAGCCCTGAGACAAAGGATCTCTCAGCAACGCGATTTTTACTTCCTGGACCGCAGGAAGGGCACCCTCACTAGCCATCTTGCCACGAGAGTACAAAGAACAAAGGGAAACGCACAGATTTATCCCTCACACATTTGGGGTTGTCCTTACTGCCGTGTCTAATCTCCATTGGCTGGAGCCAGACCTCACAATCTAAACTAAAACCCAATGGGCTACAACTTAAAACTTTTCTAAACAGGTGAAAGCAGTGGAGAGCTGGGACATGCCTGTGAGCACGTCCAGCACAGATACCTGGTGAAAGTACAAGGACACAGAATGTACCACGTGCCTGTAAGCACGGCGTGTCTAACAGCTACATGGGATAGGGCTTCACAAAGTTACTAGTGCACTGATTCTTTAACAGGAAAGGAAACTTTAAAAGGAACTTTTCTACTTCCCACAAAGCACAGTTTATCTCGCGTCCTTCGCTGTGACGTCTGGATGACGTAATCCAGCCTGCTCGGACCTGTCCCCTGACCTTTTGCTGTGCTGCTCAGATGGAAAACAGGAACGTTCCATCATCAGCTACAGAGAACAAGAATACATTCATCATAAACTTACAAAACTTGCAAAGCAGGGTACAGTTCCTTGGGGAGGGGGATTCAGGGAAGTTTTACATATTCTACAGGAGAGAAAGAAAACGTGTTTTTCTGCTCTTATTTTCTACTTTTCCACCACACTCAGATCACTTTTTAAATTTTTGTAGAGTCAGGGTCTTGCTATGTTGCCCAGGCTGGTCTTGAATTCCTGGCTTCAAGGGATTCTCCTGCCTTGACCTCCCAAAGTCTTGGGATTACAGAAGTGAACCACAGCACCAGGCCCACACTCTTGCTTATAGCCTTCTCTCTCTGTTTTGATAGAATTCTAGCAGTCCCAAAACTCTGTTCTCCAGACCCTTAGCACCTCGAGCAGCAAATTTGGAGGTAATAAGAGGGTTTTGCCAGTGGAGTCCTAGTGAGGACAGTCAACCTCTGGCATCACGTGATGTTCATGGAGCTGGCATTAGGAACTGGTCCCTGACATATGGAAGTCAGAATGGTAAAGTCTACTGCTCCAGCAGTGGGTGGTGGCAGCCACCCCTAGTCCCAGCTACTTGGGAGGCTGAGGCAGGAGAATCACTGGAGGCCAGGAGTTTGGGTACAGCCCGGGCAGCATAGCAAGATTCCACCTCAAATTTTTTTTTAACGTGAACTGCTCCATGGTGGTCCCCTGTGTTCATCTCCCAGCTGGCAGAGGCAGTGCCACCGTGCCTCTGAGGAAGCCCAGGCTGCAGCAGTCCTGACTACCTTCTGTTTCCACAGCTTCAACCATCGGGTTGACATGTACCGCGTCTCCACACTGAGCTGCCCCATGTCCTTCCACAGCTGCCTGGTGACTTCGTTTCAGCCCAGGTGTGGGAATGCTCCACCCACATAGTGAGCCGCACGTGCCTCTGCCCTTGCCTTGTCCCAGCCAGATGACCTGGACACCCCCTTCTCGCTGTTCCACGTGGATTCCCTCTCCTGAATCCCCAGGATATCTCCCACAACTCCCCTGCTCAGAGCTGAGGGCAGGCGTGCCCTGTACTTCGAGCTCTCTCTTCAGCCTCCAGGTTTCTCAGCCGTCCCGGCGAAAGTCTTAGGGTCTCTGCACCCTTGGTAGGACACATGGGAAGTAGAAAAGTTCCTTTTTAAAGTTTCCTTTCTTGTTAAATCATCAGTGGGCTAATAACTCTTTGTTAAGCCCTATCCGATGTAGCTGTTAGACACGCCGTGCTTACAGGCACGTGGCACATTCTATGTCCTCGTACTTTCACCAAGATATCGTGCTGGACGTGCTCACAGGCATGTCCCAGCTCTCCACTGCTTTCACCTGTTTAGAAAACTTTTAAGTTATTAGCTAATCGGGTTTCAGTTTAGATTTTGAGGTCTGGCTCCAGCCAATGGAGGTCAGACACAGCAGTAAGGCTGACCCCCAAATGCGTAAGGGATAAATTTGTGTGTTTTCCTTTGTTCATTGTACTTTTATGGCGAGATGGCCAGTGAGGGTCCCCTTCCTGCATACCAGAAAATCAAGTTTACGTTGCTGAAAGATCCTCTGTCTCAGTGATGATTTTTCTTTATGGCACCGAGCATCTGTTTCCAACAGAGAGATAGATCCTTGGAAGGTCACACACTCAAAAACAACCGTGAGGATGGAGATGGAGAAAGTGGAAACATGACCATAAAGGCAAAAAGGTCAAGTTCTGGGGCTGCTGTGTCCAGGGACTGATGCCTGCACAGGGCGAGGCCCCTGAGGTCACAGCTGTGTTACATCACAGTGCCACAGTGCCACCATTGTGCACGCTGATGGCCTGAGCCATGCAGAAGAGGCTGCCTGACACCCAGCATCCCAGCTT